>NW_004797329.1:1000027-1029403 GCF_000002075.1 Aplysia californica | reverse complement strand
AGAAGAAAAAAAAGAAGAAATTTTTAAAGATACAGAAATTAAAATTAAAATAAATCATTGACAACTCCCCAAACATTGACAACTCCCCCAAACATTGACAACTTTCCCCAAACATTAACAACCCCAAACATTGACAACTTCCCCCAAACATTGACAACTTTCCCCAAACATTGACAACTTCCCCCAAATATTGACAACTTCCCCCAAACATTGACAACTTTCCCCAAACATTGACAATTTCCTCCAAACATTGAAAACTTCCCCGAAACATTGACAACTTCCCCCAAACATTGTTGACGACGTCCCCAAACATTGACGACTCCTGAACATCGTCAGCTCCTCCAACATTGACAATTTTTCAAACATTGACAACTTTTAAAGCATTGCAACCCATTGACAGCTCCTCAAACATCACAACTTCTGGAACGCCCCTATAGCATGAATCAGGGTCACCTGTGCCGTCTTTCAGCAAAATAGCCACTGATCGATTGACGCGGACGCACATTCTGTTGTTAGAAGAATGCTTTGAAAGGGAGAAAAACAATACCAGAAACGGCCGCCTTCGTTCTGAGCGGGTGGTTGAGGTCGGTACTGGTAAGTCCTACTTCTGGGCTTTCCTTCTGTTGTTTCTGTCTGTCTGTCTTACTTTTTCCCAACACTAATGACCGTCATTGCATCGAGGCGCTTCTGCTGTTAAGTTAGTTCTATTTACTAGAACAAAACAACAACAAAAATCATTTTGAAACATGTGTAATGTTTAAATGTTATCTTATCGCAATTACGTTACTGTCAGCAGTTTTTGCTTCAGAAATGACACGTTCCAAAATCGTGCCATGCAACTAATACAACAATGACAACAACGACGGTGGTGGCATCTCTTTTTGGGAGGATTCAGGGAGGTTGGACTGCCTCACCCGCTACCCAAGAGAGGCTTCGGGGCCTCCAAACATTTCAAACGGACAGGCTACCACACGCACACACACACACACACACACACACACACACGACAGTAGCAGCAGCACCAACGGCAACAAAAACAAGAGCGATGTTTTTAATGTAGGTATTTTAACGCCCTATCGACAGAATTTAGATCATTTGGGAAGCGGCCGAAATAAGACGGATACAACGTCCCAGCAGAAAGACTGAGATATTCGATTTAAAAAAATTCCCCTCTCGGGTCTCCTGTGTGTAACAGCGAAGCTCCAAACCGCTGCACGGCAGACGCAGGTAGCAAGTGCGACCACAACAACAGCAACCGACAACAACAAATACATAACAGCAGCAACAACTTTCCAAACCCTGCTGTTATGAAAGGTTAGGACTGTGCAGACTCCGTCGTCTCCTAACATTGTCATTTTCTCCTTCTGCAGAGCTACCGTTATCAATCAATCATGGCTCTGGAGCTGGTCCTGGTGGGTGTCACGTGCGTCCTCCTGTGCACCTACCTCTTGCTCTGGCACTGCGACCGCCGGAAGTATGCGCTGATCCCCATGGCGACGCCACGGAGACCGTTGCTGGGCAACGCCGGCCAGCTGGACATGTCGCGCTGCCATCTTGTCTTGACGGAGTGGGCGGAGCGATTCGGGCCCGTGTTCCGCATCCGGGTGTTCAGCGAGGAGATCCTGGTGCTCAGCGACTACGCCAGCGTCCACGACGCTCTGGTGGTGCAGGGCAGTGCCTTCTCCGGAAGGCCCCCCATGTACCGCACTGCGCAGGCGCACAGACACAGGCACTCCATCGTCTGGCAGACCTACACCGAGAAGCTGCAGTTTCTCAGGAAGGAGGTTTGATTGATTGATTGAGTGTGTGTGTGTGTGTGTGTGTGTGTGTGTGTGTGTGTGTCCGTCCCTCTCTGTCTCTCTGTCTCTCCCCCTCTCTCTGTCTCTCTGTCTCTCCCCCTCTCTCTGTCTCTCTGTCTCTCCCCCTCTCTCTCTGTCTGTCTCTCACTCTGTGTTTGAGTGTGTGTGTGTGTCAGTGTGTCAACTGGCCTCTCCCCGCCTTTCTGTTGTGTTTTTTTTTCTATCCTTTTGCGTTTGTCTTTCTGTCTTTTTAGGGAAAAGGAGAAGTGAAGTTACACAGTTGTTGCTATAGAGGAACATTAGATTGGGTAATGTATCTAGCTCTTTCTGTTTCTCCTTTCCCAAGTATGGAAGTACAATTGGGAGTGCGCTAAACTGTGGCGAAAAGCGTGATGTGCAAGAAAGGAAGAGTATATAATTTGGAGAGACAGACAGACAAATAGACAGAGAGAGAGAGAGAGAGAGAGAGAGAGAGAGAGAGAGAGAGAGAGAGAGAGAGAGAGAGAGAGAGAGAAAAGATTTTAATCATTAGGAAGCAGATACAATTGGCTCTATAAACTGCGTCCAAGTAAAAATGAACCAGAATCACAACATCCTCGATGTGTGCAGAACTCATAGCCAGTGCCACAGGACACGGGACTGGGGAAACATTGCAGGCATGGTGTAAAGATGGCAGTTACTCCTCTGCCTATATTTGGAGCTGATGACAATAATGATAATGTTGATGCTGTCTTTTTTCCCCCCCAAAGATTCATAAAAGCGAATTATGCTTCATTTTCAGAGGCGGCTCGTAGGGCTAAAAAGTGGACGTGCACAATTAAGCTATTCATTCTTTTAATTGCCGCTTTGATTTCTAGTACTAAATTTATTTGTAAGCTAAGCATCAATTTCGTTCATCCAATATTGGAACTGAACACTCAAGTAATAACTTTCACCACTCCACTACAAAATCATTCAAAGGCACAACTCGTAGAACAGTCACGTTAACCTCCCTCAGATTTACGGTCACAGAGTCACTTAAAAAAGTGGCAAGACCGACAATGAACCAATCTCAATTCACTTGAGCACTCCGCTGGATTGCTCCAGGGCTCACATAATATTGGCAAAGAATAGGGTACGGTCTATCGCGTTTATTTTTAGACTGCCTACTAGGTTGTGATTCGGTACTATTCGGCAGGAGCACTTTTGAGATGTGCCGTCTTATTAATATTAATGTACCGCCAAACTCGCTACAAGTGTCGTCATCGCTTGGGTTATCCCCAAGAGCAATTTATAGGTCAGGTTATACTGTTGAATATCTTATTATGTTTAGCTAAAGCGCATGGACTTTGGCATGACATAGTAGATGTTTTACGGCGTTATAGACACAAAAATGACAGTTACAGCGCCAGTGAGGACCTTGTTTTGATATAATATTTATGGCTTCTTTTATTTTATTATTGTGGGTGTTTTACGTAATAGAACATTAAAAAAGTTTGGGCAACACTGCACGACCGTGCTCTATGGACGAACCGCACCTGTTCATTTTGCTTTTGTTGTTGTTGTTGTTGTTGTTTTGTCTTCTTTCTTTTTATGTCTTCTACTTAGAAAAGAGAAACATAAAATGTCAACGATATAACTCCACTTGTTACTGTTGTTAAAGGACTGACTTCCACGCACTTCCAGGTGCTGAAAACACTGAAGATGTATGGCGACGGCATGGACAATTTGGAGCACAAGTGTCAACCGGAGATTTCCGCCATGTTGGCTGCTATCGGCGAGCACGGGGGGCGGAGCTTCGACCCCTGGGATCACGTGTACCACGCTGTGTCCAACGTCATGCTGGGGCTGGTAGGAACCACAGCTAGTGACATCGATCATTCGAAATCAAATCAAATTATAATGTCCCCCCCCCCCCCATAAGCACAAAAATCACATTGTAATGTTTTACTTCCCCATCAGCACAATTTGGGTCATTTTGGAGAATTTGACCCATCCTGTCAGGATGAACCTGGGCTGATGGCGCTCATATGACCTTATGCAGTTGCCAGCGCCGTAAAACCTCTTCTATAAAAAAAAAGAACCTGGACTGAGAGGGATTTCAGTATCCCAGACAAAGATACACAGAAGAAAAAACCCCACTCTTCCTCACCCAGGAAATGGTTTGTTGGCAGGTGCTCTGGTGTGGTTTGCTCCTTCTTTCCTATCAAACATCTATCGTCCTTGTCTCTCCTCCTTTTTTGTTTTTTACTCTCTTGTAACACGTAATCTATTCTTCGGCATTTACTTATAATATGACCTTATTGTGTTGCAAGTGCCGTAAAACTCTTACTAAAAACTAAATCACCCAGGAATCAAACTCATGTCCTCTGCAGGAAGCAGCAAAGAGCTTAAGTACATGTATTACATTATTGCACCAGTCATGTTAGTCATTCATATTACACAATGTCATTGTTAGTACATCTTGGATACAGGTATCAGGACAATGTGTATTGTCATTCATACACGAACAACACACCACTAGGACGACAAGTAAACTCTCCGAATATGTAAGGAATTATTCATTTTCAGCTACTGCAGTACCTTTTATGAAATTTATAATGTGGAAATTTAAATTGATATAAACAGCTTTGTAACAGCTACCTTTGCCTTCCTTCTATTCTGTCTGTCTTTCTCTTTTTCTTTCTCTATCTCTCTTTCTCTTTTTCTTTCTCTATCTCTCACTCTTTCTTTCTGTCTCTCTCTCTTTCTTTTTCTCTCCTTCTCTCTCTCTCTCTCTCTCTCTCTCTCTCTCTCTCTCTCTCTCTCTCTCTCTCTCTCTCTCTCTCTCTCTCCCCCCCCCCCGACCCATCCTTTCCTCGGCCTATTCCACTTTTTGACAAACGTCATCTGAAACTTTTTTTTTAAAAACCATGGAATCGTTGGTAAGAACGTCTCAAAACCTTTCCCTGAAATCTCTCTTAATGATGTGAAGTTTACGATTCTGTCTGTCATTAACATTACCAGGGCATTGGAATTGGTCTGAATCACAGCATTTCTTGAAGTTCTCTATTTTTCTCGTAGCATCAACTTTTGAAAGTTCCCCTCAATGATATATTATGAGTTCTTTCTTTATTTCATCCCTTGCTCTCCCCTTGCATAGTTTTTATAAGCTGTAGTATAGTAATTGAAAAAAAAAACAACAACCCAACTTTTTATTGCTTTCTTCAAGCTATTTTCAGAGTTCCATGGTCCTGAGCACATCGATGTGGGGGTTTTTTACCTGGCAATTTATTGCCCCATTTTAACCCCACTTTTCTTTTCTCCCCAGACCTTGGGCACGACCTTTGATCACTCTAGTCCAAACTTCCAAACAATCAAGGACATCAACTCTTTGTTTAACGACACTTTTGGCTCTGGCAGTGCTCGTGGCATGGATTTCCTCCCCTGGATCAGCAAGCTCAGATGCTATGGTTACTCTAAACGCTTGCAAGAGGCATTGAAACTGCGGGACGTCTTTTGGGAAAGGGAGCTCAAAATATTAAAAGTGAGTGGTAAAGACTTCCATTGTTTTGTTTTTTAAAGTCATGCTCAAAGAACCCAGTTTTCTCCTTAAATCTGAGTAGGTGGTCGGCGGTGCTCTGGTGTTGTTTGCTTTTTTTTTTCCTATCAAACATCTATGGTCCTGATCTCTCCTCTTTCTTTTTTGTGTTTGTCACTCTCTTATACTTGACTTACTTTACTTTTCTGATCCAGCGGCCATTTGGGTTCTAGCCCTTCGGTCTGTCGATATGGCAAAGAATTGACAGGTTTTAATCAGCTGTGCTTTGTCGCTATATAGAGTGTTTCCGATGTCTGGGGAGGCAGGTAGGTAGGTAGGTGCTACGCAGGTCACAAAGTGCTGGGCAGTAAAAGAGGTGGTGTGGTACTGTTTCATCCTGGCAGTCGCACAACGGGCAGTCGGATGGGGTATCCTTGCGGATCCTATTAAGGTAGGAATTTAGTGGTATGCGTTGTGTTCGCAGGCGAAATATCGTGACTTGTTCTCTTCTACTCAGGGAATTTATTGCATCTTTAGAGTTGGGGGCTGTCATGTGTGCTAATACAGTTCTTCCAGTTTTGCCCATTGCCCATCCATTCAGCCACTGTTCCCTGGTGTTGCATTTGATGATGTTCTTGGCTGTCTGTTGTGATACTGGGTTGTGAGGTTGTGTCTGTGATGCTCCCTTCTTGGCAAGGGTGTCTGCTCTGTCGTTTTCTGGGATGTTGCTGTGGCCAGGTATCCACTGTAGTGTCAGGTCGACGGCATAGGTCTGTATGAACGTATTGATTGTTTGAGCCACGGATAGGCAGGCTGGGCTTTCGAAATTCATGTTTTCCAAAGCTTGGAGTACTGACTTTCCGTCTGTGAAGATAATAGTGTTCTTGATTTTGTTTGGATGTATTATGAAAATGTTGGTCAGGTGTAGGATTGCTGCTTCAATGGCGATTGCCTCAGCCTCGTAATTTGTACAAGAAGTACCACATGCATCAAATAGCTCTTCACATTTTTTTATCAGGATGTTCAATTCTTACCCCAAAGCCTGCGTTTATAGTGCCCTTGAAGGCTGACCCATCTGTATAAATATGAATTGAATCACTAGGGTAGGAGTCAATTGTCTTCAGAGCTGTTGTCTTCAGTTCTACTGGGTCACATTCCTTTTTCCCTGTCTCTTTTATGAGGGACGTTTTGATGTTGGTATTCTTGATGTTAGTGTTTGGGGGGAAGTTCTGGTCTAAAAGGTTTCAGCATTTCTCTGTTACATGGAAGATGGTGTTTTTCTGCTAGTTCAGTGGCTGTACTCTCTTATAACACGTCTATTTTTCGGCACTTATATGACCTTTTTGTGTTGCAAGTGCCGTAAAAGTCTCATTGAAAAAACTAAATATCTGAAAGTTAAAGAAGACTGATTGTGCAGTCATTATTTATTGAAGTTGATGACGTATTGTTGTCACACTGTTGGGAGACTGAACTGCAAAATTAGGTCGCCTTTTTAATATTGCAACTTTTGGAGCTATTATACTGGTTTCAAGTGTGGAAAAATATTTCATCTACGAAATTCAGTTCTTAAATGTTTGCAAAAGTAACCTTTTAAAATTGCAATGCAGTGCAGTGGTTAGGCACTTTAGAGTCGCACGCAAAAGAACAGAGTTTATTTCCTGTGTGGGGAGAATTTTTATCAAATGTCTCAGTCCTCCTCAGCCTGGGTTGGCCCTGACAGGCAGAGTTGGGACCCACTTTCTCAATGATTAAATTGTGTCAGTGGGAGCGTAAAACACCTACAATATTTTTTTGTAAACCAAGACAACCAAGTCAGCTTGTCTTTTGTTAACCCTGTTTTGAATTTCAAAGGTAAGCAATGTAGAATAATTATTGATGATGAAAGAAACCAAAATGCATCCTGATTTTCATTATGATGTGTGGAGTGTGCTGACTAAATGAGCTACTTCTCGGAATAGGGCTCTATGGAAATAGATACATCATGCTTAGAGGAGCAGTTTTTATAATTTGTAAGTATGAAATAGCAAAAGGCATTTACTACTTTATGAATATTGCATCAATAACAAACCTAGAAATCTGACCCAAGTGTCGATTTTTGGTCAATATCTCCATTTGTGGATTGTGAGAAGTAACTCATTTTGTCAGCACGCCTCACATGTGCTAAATCTTTGAAATGCTTGAATTGGGAATATTGAGCTGGTGACTTAACACTTTGCCGCCTCATCTCGCAGATTGACGATGTTTACCACCCAGTTTCTTTGGATTTTTCCCTAAAATATGATGGCAAAGGGATAAACAGGACAAAAAGGACTGTGAAAATTTGGATACAATGGCCTGTAGATTTGATAAATACCAAACATCTAATTGTAATATCTTCAACCTTGCTTGGAATTACTTGGGAACCTGGGGTTACTTGTCAGTCAGCCACTGGACACTCCTGAATTCCTGAACAGAGCACAGTTTCTTTTATATTTTATGTTTGTCCCTTAATTGTGCTGAATTGTTCATTGAGTCTTTTGTTCTGAATAATGTGCTTGCATTTAACTTTTTAGGGTCGTGAAGAAACAGACTGCATTGTTCAACAACTGCTTTCCTTGGCTTCTACACCAAGTGGTCAGGAGCTTGGCATTACAGAGACTACAGCCAAAGAGGTCTTCACTAATCTCATCTTAGCAGGTACTGTCAAGCCATGCACATGAACTCATTTCATGCCAGGGTGGTTTACACAGTCTTGTTATGAGCTTTTGAAATTTGTTTTTATTATATTTTGGTAGGTGAGGGAAAATATGTCTGTACAATGTGTCTTTTATCATAATTGGGTTAGAATTCTACTTCAATTTCATCAGAATAGGATGACCAACAAAATTAGATTTAAGATAATGAATAATAGACATATTATTTTCAAACTGTATGAGAAATGGGCCATTTCATTTTCAACATAGTTTATAGTAAAGTACAGATAATCGGCCCAGCGGCTGTTACGCAAATCATTGATAGAGATAGTTGGTGTGGAATTAGCTAAAGGACTGCTCGCACTTTGTAACAAGCTGTTTACAAATTTGATTTTGATTCAATATTCCTTTGAAGTAAATACTATAGTGAACAGTTTTTAAAATAGGCCTACTCAAAATTTTGATTACTGGCAAATGCTGCCCTTAAATCCGTTTTAGTCGCTTCTGTTAGTCTACGCTTGTGCTATTAGTAAATATGATGTTAGTAAAGCATCTGCCTTTAAGTTTCACATAATTAATTCTCACTCCAGTAGTCTTACTCTTTAACATGAGGGAAAGAGAAATGGTAAAAGTAAAGTATAGCCCTCAGTTTCGAATTGCTTGACATACTGAACTACGTTCTGGTTTGGTTGCAGATGTGTCTTATTATAATAGAATAGGAAACAGTGGGATATGGTTGTTGTGACGTTCATCTATATAATTGCGTACATGCAGATGGTTGTTTTCTACAGCTGAAAAAACTACGGAACGTGGAATCATGAAAAAATTACTGAAGGTAGTTCAAAGACCAAGCTAAGTTTCTATCAGTTCAGTTAGTGCCTACATTCGCTTTAAAAATTTAGAAAAATAGAAAACACTATCGGCCGTTTACGATTTTCCCGTTCGTCATTTCAATGCAGTGTTCAAGACATATTTCGTTTTCCATGATATAAAAATTGAGACTTATGTTCACATGCAGTGCGCATTGAACCCGCAATAACCTGACGATTGAGTCCGTTCATCGAACGGGGTAGGCCTACCCAGCTAGTGACATATAAATGAGGGGGGGGGGGGGGGGGGTTGATCGGGGTTGTAAGCTATGCTTTTACCAACTCAGGAATCCTCATGTTGCAGGGACTGACACTACAGCCACAGCACTGACCTGCCTGCTGCTAGTTTTCCTCCACTACCCTCAAGTTCAGGAGCGCATGTGGGAGGAACTCAATGACCACATAGGGAGCGACCGACTCATACAACTGGCTGACCGCTCACACATGCCGTACTTCCAGGCAGCGCTGTTAGAACTTCTACGCTTCACGTCTCACGTAGCGCTGGCTGTGCCGCATTATACCATGTGCGACACGAGTGTGTTGGGCATTCCAATACCTAAGAATATGACGGTGAGCTGGGCGTTGTCCTTAACCCCCTCCATATGTCGTGTTTTACTATCATATCCATATGAGGTGGGGAACTCTGAGCCACCACTTTCCAAAGAGGAAATTTACTTATTAGTTCGGTCTGTACGCTTTGCATACCAGTCTGTCAAAATGATTTTTTGAGAAATACTGAAAGTTTCAAAGAGATCTTCGTACTAGAAATATTCTAAAATGTGAAGAATACTACCCGGGGGTACAAAATGACACCAGGGCGTATGGTAGGGTTAAGACTTTTAGTTACCATTAATATCGCAAGTGTGTGGTGTTGTCAAAGGCTTTACCTTGTATGATGGTTCTCTCTTCTATATATGAAGTACTATGATAGCATCTTCACAATGCCCAATGGCGATATCTATGTTATTGCAGGTTTGATATTACAGTCAAGCATGTTCATAGAAAAATTAACGGGCAGCTGAAATCTTTTTCTTTTCATGTGAGAATTCCACTCTGTACTTGTTTTAAATTCAAAGAATATATTAAAAATTTTTAAGAATTTCAGGACCTGAAAATCTAAACTCTATATGTGAGGCAGCGTAGTGGAATCAGGCTCTCGTCAAAATAATCAAAGAGAAAGAACCTGCATTTTTCCGCATGCTTGTGAATTTTTATCAAATTTTTGCTTTTTGACTCAACACCTTTCAAGCCCATTAAAGAACACATTTTTGTGTGGATTTTTCATAAAAACATAGATTAAAGGTTCAAAAAATGTAAATTTTCAGTTGCCATGGACTTTTAAGCTAAGGAAATAACTAATCTTTGACGGCCATTTTCTCACTAATTTTACCTCTGAAAACGGGTGACCCCCACCTCCTTCATTCACAAATATCTCGACTTGTATTCAAGATAAAAGAATACTTTTTTCATCCAAATAAAGACAAGTGAACAAGCTTTGAGATGATACCAATAACTCTACATGCCCAAAAATTGACGAGAGCCTGATTCCACCACGCTGCCTCACATATTATTTTCTTTAGTTATGTGCATGCTAGATTTTTATGTATTTCAGGGAGTGTATAATAAAAAGAATAAGAACACTGATTGTTCTCAAGAAAACTTTTATTAAAAAAACAAAACTCATTGTTTTTATCAGCCCTGATAAGGACAAAGGTGTATAAACTCATAGCCTACCTGGGTTATCGAGTATGCTTTTTCAATGAGTGAACCATTTTTTAGTGTACTTAGGTGTTGTACATTGAAGACATTTAGGAGGCTGATGCAGATTCCTCTTTTCTTTATTCAGTCTCCATTTAAAACTGCTTTGACCAGCAGAGGTGCTTTTAAAATGTTTGTTTAAAAAATTGTGGTATTGTGAATAAGTAATTATAAGTACGCTGTTAGACATATGGATTTAAAAAGAAAATAAATTGTACATATCTGATTTGTTTAAATCCTGAAAGACTTTTTCCAAAAAATATCAATTTTGTGTTAATGGATACTTATTTTTCAAGAATGATATTATCATTTTAGTTATAGTAGGTCATATCTTACATGCTGTAGATTAGAGGTATTGCGAGAAAGTAAGATACAAAGAAGAGAATGAGGAGAGATAGAGATGTTTGATAAGAAAAAAGAAGTCAACATTACCAGACCAGCCACCAACCACCCACTAAAACTCTCAGAATTCTCCCAAAAGTTGAAAGTTTAATAGCATGTAAAAAGACATCTTGTCATACACTTTGTATAAAAAGACTTCTTGTCTTACTCTTTGTGTAAAAAGACTTCTTGTCTTACTCTTTGTGTAAAAAGACATCTTGTCCTACTCTTTGTGTAAAAAGACATCTTGTCCTACTCTTTGTGTAAAAAGACATCTTGTCCTACTCTTTGTGTAAAAAGACATCTTGTCCTACACTTTGTATAAAAAGACATCTTGTCCTACTCTTTGTGTAAAAAGACATCTTGTCCTACTCTTTGTGTAAAAAGACATCTTGTCCTACTCTTTGTGTAAAAAGACATCTTGTCCTACTCTTTGTGTAAAGAGACATCTTGTCCTACTCTTTGTGTAAAGAGACATCTTGTCCTACTCTTTGTGTAAAGAGACATCTTGTCCTACTCTTTGTGTAAAGAGACATCTTGTCCTACTCTTTGTGTAAAAAGACATCTTGTCCTACTCTTTGTGTAAAGAGACATCTTGTCCTACTCTTTGTGTAAAGAGACATCTTGTCCTACTCTTTGTGTAAAGAGACATCTTGTCCTACTCTTTGTGTAAAGAGACATCTTGTCCTACTCTTTGTGTAAAAAGACATCTTGTCTTACTCTTTGTATGCCGTTGTGGAACAAGTCTCCCTCTGTGGGTAAATGAAGTGGACTTTTTTTTTGTTGGTACCCTGCCCAATTCTATCATCTGACACTTTTGTGTTTAGTAATAACAACCAACTGTGCAGCATTTGGGGTTTTTAAATTAGCTGTTGGTCTTAGAGTAAAAACACATGAGAATGTTTTATATATAAATAAATACATGAGTGAATAAGTAAAAAAAATAGGTTTCTTCACTCTTATTACGTTTTTTTAGTAAGTTACTCATCTAAGTGTTGCCATAGCCCCAATCGGAGACGGCTACCACAACTGGTTAGTAGTAGTTTGTTTAGATCATGTTAGTCCTACATTCCTCAGCTCTTTCAAGTCACGAGGTGGGCACCCTCTGTCCCACTCCCTAGTGGAGTCGTCTTTATCGTGTCACCGAAGGTTCCGAAAGTTTGCAGGAATGAAGTGGACTTTTAACCTCCTTTCTTCTGAACCTTTTTGTTCAGGTTTACATTAACTTGTGGGCACTTCACCATGACCCAGCTGAGTGGGCGGACCCCTGGGAATTCAGGCCGGAACGTTTCCTCGATGCCAAGCAACGGTTGATCCCTCCAAGTCACCCCGCCCGGAGAAAGTTAGTAAAAATAGGACTAACCCTAACATTACTTAAACACAATCCCACATCATCACTTATCACCACCATTACATCTAAAATCATCACCGCTCTCAGATCAATGACTTACATCTATAATCCTGGAATCTCTATCTGCTATTACAGTTACTTGTTATACTGAGTATGCACGCAATGCACTATTGGACACTATCATTCGCACTTTTTTCTACTAACCAGGTGGCGTAAATCTCGTAAAAATGAGCAAGGGATTTAAAAAAGTGTTTTTTTTTTTTTTTAAAGAAAAAAAAAAGAAAAAAAAAAAGTAAAGTTGATGTTTCTTGTGTCATTAGCATTTGTACTGAATTCTGTCTAATTGAAAGTTCCACAGAAGATTATTATATTTCCATTCCCTTCACCACTGGTTTGCTTATGTACTTCATGCTTACATTCAAGTGTATGGGGAGGGAAAGCCAAAGCTTACAGTTTCACCCCAGATCAAAAGTGCGCAATTATATTTGCCAACTGCAGGACTGCATGAAGACAAAATATAATGTGTAGACTGGGCTCATGTTGTGCTATGTTATCTTTCGTATGTCAGATTTGACAAATACATTAGTCCCTCCAATATGGATTAACAACTTTATAAATACGAAAAAAAGTAGCTCAACTGATTTGTGGTCTTCACCAGTCAACCTCAAAGTTTGGAATTTGATCCTCATCAATTTCTGTTTTTTTCCCTCATGTTTTCTTTGCCTCCTAGGGTAAGTAGGATCGAGCACCTAATCTTAAGGTAAAGACAAAAGACAGCAGAAGTTCTATGTATCAAAGTATTAAATCCACACCAAATCTGAAGACATTCTAGTCAATATAATAAAGAATACCTTAAAAAATTACATGTCTCTGCCCTGCCTGTCAGGCAAGGAATCATTCTACGTTCTATGGAAATAAAACAGTCGCATACGTTATATTAAAATTGCGAGATGAAGATCTTACAGTCAGTTACCCACTGAGCTGTAGCTAGGGAACTCAAAAATGAAGACGTCAAAACCTTAAGGGCCCAAAAACGTCAAACAATAAAATTAGAGGGTTTTATTTGCTGTACGAAGAGATTTTTATTTTTAGGGCTGTACTATTCGTATAGGTTATTAATTTTTTAATTTTTTTTTTGTGAACTACATGTATTAACTATTTTATATATGGTTTTGATTTTCTCAGACTCATGGTGTTTGGTGCCGGGCGACGGGTTTGTCTCGGAGAGGCTCTGGCAAAGAACAGGCTGTTCCTTTTTGCTGCTGCCTTAGTACAACACTTCCGCTTCGTGCCCAGTGCTGGGGACATGGTGGGCGGGGGACTTCCTCCGCTGGATCCCCGGACTTATGAAATGGGCTTGGTGATACATCCCCGACGGTTCAAGCTGCGAGCGGTTGTGAGGCATTAACACAGAGACTGTCTTTGAGTGCTGTCAGGATAAATTGACTGTTTAGGAGGGGGGTTTTTTTTCCTTTTCATCAAACCATATTTCTTTCAGCACCTGATGATGTTCTGTGATTTGACATTATGACATCAAAGCTGTGAGCAAAGTTTAGAGAAAGTAGCTCTATGGATTGTATGGTGCCTCAGTTACATCACTCGTGACATTTGCAAGAGATATGATTATAATACTCCTAATAAACTTTATATTTGAGGCAGCGTGGTGGAATCAGCCACTCGTCAATTTTTGGGCATGTGGAGTTATTGGTGTCATTTAAAAGCCTGTTCATTTGTCTATCTTTCGGTGAAAAAAAGTACCCATCTATCTTTAATAGAAGTCGAAATATTTGTGATTGAAGTTGGTAGGGTAACCTGATTTCAGAGGATAAATAAGGGAGAAAATAACCGCCAAAGCTTGGAATCTTTCAATGCATGAAAGTCCTTGAAAACTGAAAATTTACATTTTTTGTACCTTTAAATAATGTTTTTGGGGATAATCCACGCAGAAATGTGTTTTTAATGGACAAAAATTGCCAACGGGCAGATAAATGCCAATATATTTTATTTCAGCATTTTGACGAGCGCCTGATTCCACCATGTTGTGACACATATATATATGTGTGAGACAGCGTGGTGGAATCAGGCTCTCGTCAAAATGATGAAATCAAAGATATTGGCATTTTTCTGTCCGTTTGGCAATTTTTATATAATTTTTGTTTTTAAGCTCAACAGCTTTTATGTCCATTTAAAAAAACATTTCTGTGTGGAATATCCAGAAAAACGTTGATTATAGGTACAAAAAATGTAAATTTTCAGTTTTCAAGGACTCTCACGCATTGAAAGATACCAAGCTTTGGCAGTCATTTTCACCCTTAATTTTGTTCTGAAATCAGGTTACCCTACTTACTTCAATCACAAATATTTCGACTTCTATTAAAGATAGATGGGTACATTTTTCACCGAAAGATAGACAAATGAACAGGCTTTAAGATGACACCAATAACTCCACATGCCCAAGAATTGACGAGCGCCTGATTCCATCACGCTGCATCACATTTATTATTTTCGTTCTCATTCACAGAACAAATTTTTAACTATCCAAATTTTCAAAAGGGTTTGAACTTAATGGTGATTGATTTAAAAAGTTATAAGATTTCAAAAATGATATCTTGTAACAGTCAAAAGTATTCCAACATGATTCATGTCACGTCACAGTTCTACTAATTTTCAGCTTTCTCTATTATTATAGGCATACACTTCTCAAGTATTAAAAAAATATTTTTCTGTGATAAATGTGAAACATCTTTTTGGATCTTTTGATCATCAGTTCTTTCTAAATGCTTTTTGATTTGTGATGACTTTTGATGAAAACTGCAGTGAACATTGACTCTGACACCGGTGAGGCCTAGTATGAGAAATAGAAGTAGTGTGCAGTTCAGTTTTTTGCTGAGAAGAGATCGTGAATGTACAAGTATCCACTTTAACTTTTTATTATTAAATTTGACTTTGTAGTGATCCTGATATCATGCAACACCAACTGTTTGTTTATTTTATCTCATTTCCTGCCCACTTATGGCATTATAGTTTTAACAATGTAAATCTTGCCAAACACAATAACAGGTTTACAGGTAACAATATCTTTAGATCTTTAATTTTTGGAAAATTCTTGACATTGTTTATGAGGTCTGAAACCAAAGCTGGCCAAATTTGATTCTCCCATAAATGTAAGTATGGAAAGATATTATTTGAAAGGAATGTATAAAAAGAGTGTCCTGATTTGTTTTTATACACTTTTTGTATACGTAATGTATTTTTTTGTATACGTAATTTGTGTTTCAAGAGTGAGGGGTTTGGGGTTTTTTTCAGTTTTAAATTCTAGTGGCTGTTCAGCAAATGGCCTTGTGTTATGTTCTGAAGAATGACAACTGAAATATCTTCAGCTGAAAACGTTTTTATTGCGATTACATCCCTTTATTTTTATTTTGTTTCAATTTTTTTTTCATTTTACCTTTTTCTGTAAAGGATTTTTTTTTAATTTGACATTTTTGTTTTTAATGGTGGGCAGCTGGTAAAGCTGGTGGCCTACTGTATATTAATTCCTCCTGTGAACTGTTTTGGCTTGGCAAAACAATAGTTGCTATTGAGATTGTGGTTTTTGATTGTTTTTTCATAATTTTGCCTGTAGAGCTTTATTTCTTGCACATGTGACACGACGCGGTGGAATCAGGTGCTCGTCAATTTTTGGGCATGTGGAATTATATATATTGCAGTTCAGTTCTTTGCCTTGCTTCCAATGAAATAAATATTCTTCTAGCTTGAATAGAACTCAAGATATTTGCGACTGAAGAAAGTGAGGTCGCCTGTTTCAGTGATGAAATTAGCAAGAAAATGGCCGCCAGTTAGGTAGCTCCAATAGCTATAGGGAGTCCTTGAAAACAAAAAATGACATATTTTGTGCCTTTAATCAATGTTTTTCAGCAAAATTCACATGGTCCTGGGTTTCTTGCACAAATGTGTCACGACGCTGTGGAATCAGGCGCTCGTCAATTTTTGGACGTGTGGAATTATTGCAGTTCAGTTTTTTGCCTTGTTTCCAATGAAGCTCTTTTATATAGAGACATATAAGAGGTTGAACAAAACAAAAAAAATTGGCAGAAAAATGCCTGTTTCTCCGATTTCTGTATTTTGACGAGTGCCTGATTTCACCACGATCTCTCACAAATGTGAGGAGGGAATTTTTATCTTCCCTTTCCGGACTCAAAAATGGGTTACAAAAATCAGTCCCTTTGTTCTTCTACTACTGTTTTCTTCTTGTCTGCATCTGTTACATCTTCCACATTCACAGTGACTGGTGGCATGTGATGGGACATATCTGGAATGTCCATTAAGCTGGTATGTGATGGGACAGACCTGGACAAAAGAATTTCCACTAGGCGTTCTTATTTCTCACGAAAAAAATAATATAGTAGTAGTCTCCCCCAGTGTTGTGAGGTCTCCGGGACTTCATTTTTGTCACATGATTTTTACCTTTTCTTTTAGTTTTCAGTCATTTTCACATGTAAGGAGTGCTGGATGATATAGTCTAAATATACATTTTAAAAATATTATATATACTCTGTAGGCTACTTGTGTGGCTGAAACTCCTAAATATTGCCTTTCCAAAAATGATTTATGTTCATAACAATATAATTGTGCTTTGATAATCTGGGTTGTTGTTTTTTTTGTCAGTACTCTAACATTCAGTCAGAAGGTGTTTGGTTTTTTTTAGCTTATTAAGGGAAAATACAAATAAAAGAGTGCCCAGTACCATTTGTTTTTTTAAGGAACATTAATGTCTGTCGTAAAACTTTCAAAAGAGCTTCAAACAAAAGCCAATGGTTTTGGACTTTCCCTTGAATCTAAATGGGGTAGGGGACTAGCTGTTAACATGCAGTACTGTTTTTTAAGTTGAAATTTTACTTTTCTTCTCTTTTCAAGAAGTGCATGTCAAATTTAGAATAATAAGACACATGAAGAGCATAACAAGGAGGATATTTCAGACCAGTTTCATATTGTTTATTTCAAAACATTCAATCCCTAGTCAGATATTATTGCCGACTTTTTTTTCTGTTTATCGTAGTGATATGGTGGTTAGCTGTGAATGTGACTCACTGTCTAGGAACTCTCTCTCTCTGAAAATGTATGTCTCTCATTCTTCACTTGTCAGTACTGTCAGCTCATAGATATTACAGTCTGGTATGTACATAGTGAACATGCACACATCCAAAATTGCACACATAGTGAAAAATGCACCAAGTGAACAGATTTACAGGCTCTCAATTTTTTCTTATATATTCTTATTATACAGCCTGAAATTTATGCATTGTGAAATTTGTACATAATGAAACATTGGCCATGTCCTGCTGATTTGGTTATGTGTGAACTAGACTGTTTACTTAGTATAGAAGAGATCCATGATGAAATCTGTTCTGTTTCTTATTCAAATATTATTTTTTATGGTCTCTGTTTTTTGTTCAATCCCCCCCCCCCCCCCAAAAAAAAACAACCTGCATTATAGCACAATTTTCATCCCTCACACTGTAAGGTAAAATACTGACTATGCAAAATAACGTTTTATTGTAAGCCATGTATGGACACGGGGTGAACTAAGCAAAACCCTGGCCTCTGTTTTATTTTCGCAGATGGTGCATAGCACTAGGCTTTGTCACGGAGTCTTTGATATAATAAACTTCAAATTGTTCCCTTTTGACTAGGGGTCTCAAACTCAATTTACCCGAAAGCTACTAGAGGTAGAGTCTGGGGGAGCGTTGAGAGCATCAAATTGTACACTTAAAAGGTTTCAAGTATTTTTTAGAAAATGTAAAACTTTGAAATCACTTTTAAAACTAAGTGTCTTTTTAGCAAATGCCACCAGAAGCAGCTGTTGATGTACTTGAGATTTGGTCGTCCACATGTGATAAAAGAGTACAAAAATCCAGGGCAACACCTCAGCAAAAAAGTGTGTGTGAAAAAAAAAGTGGTGGTCAGTCTGAACTTTTGTGTTCAGTAAGGGCTCCAAAATTTGCCCTGCAAACCTCGATTGGTCTACAGGCCGCGAGTTTGAGATCCCTGTTTTGAACGAGCTTGCCTCCCGCTTTCGTTATGCAAAACGTAGCCTGAATTGCTTATTGGTTCTGTATATTATGATGGAAGATACTTGATATTAGAAAGTTTCTGTTGAGACATGTTTTGTTTTATTGGGGTTTTTTTTTCAAATTCCAATTGTCACAAAACCCTTGCCAAGTTCTTGTCTTTCTTTATTATGCATAAATTTTGTATTTTTATATTCTTCCATTACAGTTTGGCCCCTTCCTATTTCATAAACTACCCGATGACCTGAACATCATTTTTCTTTTTTTTGCACAAATGAAAGGAGTCAACTCAGCATTTTATTCTGTATATGTCATTTTTTAAATATTTAGAATGAAAAATTGCAGACAATACTGTTTGCCAGTGTGATGACAAATCATAATATTTCTTTGGTCTTTGTGTCTTTGAGAAATATTGTTCAGCAAGAGAATACTTTCGATCACACTCGGATCTACCCTGACCCATTTGCATTGCTTTTTGTAACCTATTCACACTACAGCTGCTTTTATGGTCTGTAGGAGGTGAAATTCTTCATTGTCGAGGGCAAAACAGATATATATATATATATTTATATATATATATACACAGACACATGCACAAACAGGCTACATTTGTACCCCACCTACGCACACACACACACACACACACACACACACACACACACACACACACACACACGCACACACACACGCACACACACTTGCACATAAGTGCACGCACACAAATAACAGAGAAGAGAAAAGGGGAACAGGGAAGTTCAACTTGAGCAGACAATTATATTTATGGATAAATGGTGCGAACATGACTGTATTTAAACACAGTTTGTCAGTTTGTTCTTTTTATCTTTCGTTTTTTAATTAGATAATGAAAAGGATGCTGATTACTATATCTTGCATATTTTATGTTATATATATTTTCTCTAGTGATAGAAGCAGGCGAATGGTAGAGACTGAAGTTGCCATTCTCAAAATAGGTTATTAGCTTTCACTCATTGTATTTATTTGTTATACTTTGATTATTTTTATAGTTTGTGGCACACACGCTAATGTTTCATAGTATTTTTACTTGAATCTCATGACAAATTTAATTTCTTTGCCTGTTGATCGTTTGCTTTGTTTTATGTGTTTTTGGATAAAAATATTTTTGTTGCATTTTTTTTTTTTACTTTTTAATATTTTTTAGCTTTATGATTCTAGAGTGTCCTTGAAGTGAAGCTTTCCCATGTTTTTTTTTTAATGATTTATTTTCAAAATTGTTGGTCCCCATTGGTGTTGAAATTAATTTTATTTTCCTGTGCCATGGATGATATTATGTCAAAGATACACACTGGGTAGAAATTAATGTCTGGAAAATTTTTAAACTGTGATTTTTGTTTTTGAGGTGTGGATATGAGTGTATTTGAAAAGTCAGTGAGTTTGCAAAAATGAGAATTAGTTGGGTTTTTGCAAGTGTTGCAGTTTACCTTCATTTTCTTTTTAATGTTTTCCTTTTCAATCAGTTATTACTAATAGTGAAATCAAAGAAGAAAAAAATGAAGTCTTCACTAATGGTTGTTACATTTTTAAAGAAACCCATCCCTTTGAGATATCATTATTTCCTTGATATTTTGTGAGGAAATATTATCTCACATTCTGCGTTGAATTTGGAAGTGTGTCTGCCACTGAAGCGTGAAAATGTCTTGTGTTTGGTCATTACCTTTGGTCTTAAAGAATAAATTGTTGTAAGGTCATCTCCGAGAGTTGTATAGAATTCATCATCTTAATTTTGTTGATTTCACTTTTTTAATTTAGAGGTATGCAGCTGCAAGTGCCACAAAACTCTTGCAAAAACAGAGGTTGGATTAGTCTATTTTGGAAAATGCAGTTGCTGTGAAACTGAGAATGTGCAAGCGCACCACTCCCCACGTCCTCTTTCTCAACATACATATGTGAGGCAGCGTGGTCGAATCAGGCTCTCGTCAAAATAATGAAATCGAAGAAAACAGCAGTTTTCTCCCTGCCAAGCAATTTTTATCCTATTTTTGTTTTTTGGCTCAACACCTTTTATGTCCATTTACAAACACATTCCTTTGAGGACTTCACCGAAAACGTTGATTAAAGGCACACAAATATAAATTTACAGTTTCCCTGGACTCTCCAGCTTTGGAATTTACCAAACTTTGGCGCCCATTTTCTCAATAATTTTACCTCTTAAACCAGGTGACCCCCCCCCCCCCACCTCCTTCAATCCAAAATATCTCCACTTCTTTTGAAGATGGGTGAGTAATTTTTTCATTGAAAGCAAGACAAATGAATAAGTTTTAAGACTCCATAATATGCCCAAAAATTGATGAGAGCCTGATTCCACCACGCTGCCTCACATATTTTAGTCGCTACTAGGGTTTTGCATTGTAAACATGTGTAGTGCTTAAGTTGTCCTGAGATGCGTTTTCCAGTGTCTGTGGTGTAGGGGTTAGGGTATTTGCCATTGCTCTCAAAAGAGAAGACTTCAATTGCCACTTGGTAAAGTCAGTTTATCAAGTATGTTCACCTGTCGATGGGGATATTGTATTCCTTTGATTGTGGATTGACCCTTACCAGTGGAGTCGAAGCAGGCGTCCTCTTGAAGCAACCGTAGAAAATGTAATTAGTTTTGCTTTTTCATCCTCTGCTGCAGTTAAGGGTTAAGGGGAGAAGCAGTTTCCTGCAGTAGGCAAGTTCTGCAGCTCTTTTAATTGGAATATCATAATTTCTCTAGGTTTCCTTGATTCCATCGATCTTTTATTTGAGAGGGCCACTTCTTCCTTTACAGCCGGAGTACTTGGTGTTAGGTATAGGTTCTCGAGGCTGGCTGGCAAAGTGGCAATATACAAATTAATGCAATAACCAGACAGGTGTTTTGAGAACGTGTTCTCTGCCCATTAATAGAGATGTCTATACAGTAATTTTGTGCTTTGCAGCTGTGGCTATGATTTGCATAGACTGTTAGAAGCTGTTTCTTTCCTTTTTTATCTGTTGTATCCTCCCGCTTGTCTCGTCTTTTTTTCTCCCACTGAATTACCATAATTGAGTCGATGCGCTTCCCTCTACTCAACAAACTACGAACTAGTGTAAATAGGTTAACAGGCAGACAGCTAGGCAAGTGAGAAGGTGAACAGATAGATCGGTAGACAGGTAAGTTGGTAGGTATAGGGCCAGCACATGAGTACAATGTTTGGGATTTTAAGGTAGCTGGTTCACTAACTGGAGTAAACGGAAAGGTGGAAGGAATATATTACAACGGTAGAAAGGCAGGTAGGCAAATAAGAAGGCAGGCGAAACGTCGAATCAGGATACGTGAGCTTCTTCATTTGTTTCGTTTACTTTTGAACTGCGTCATTTCGTTTTCAGGTGTGGTTAGCCCCTTATGTTCGCTATCAATCAAACATCTAGCCTATCGTCTTTATCTCTCCTAGGCTCCTTAAATTTTTTTTTGGTGGTTATATCCCTCTTGTTACACCTCTTATCTTCAGCATTTAAATGACCTAATTATATTGCAAGTGCCGTAACACCGACTTAAAAAACCCCCCAAAAAACAAAACAAATTGAAAGTTTTTAGTGGTTACCCTTAAGAAGTTCTGACACTGGACCATCAAACCCAGCTTGAGAGTAATCCAAAGAGGATATAAATAGCTTATTATTCTATGGTCTTTGGAGGAAGAAAAGAACGCAAACTGTTACCGTCGCCCAAGGACAAGTGACCGTACTCCATCACTGAGCACCTGCTGTCTACACCCCCATCTCATCCAGAGTTCCCTTTGATGCTTTCCTTTCGTTCTAAATTATCCAGTCTATAATTACTCCAATTCATATACTATATTTTACTTTTCCGTCAAATTTACCCAGACGTGAATTACATTCTTGTTATGAAGGCAATGTACGTGTAATTATATTGTACAATACGTAAAAGAACAAGAAGGCAACTCCGGTAAAAGTTGCTTTGAGACCTGAATCCGGAACGTAATCGACATTTTGCACTGCACACACATCCGGGGTCTGCACTCTCTCTGGGGACCACATAGGGTACGTCGCCTTGACGTCAAACGTGAAATACCCTTAACATCTGTTTGTTTAAGAATGTTGGGGGCGGGGGCGGGGGCGGGGGCGGGAGTGGTCAAAATTTACTTTTACTAGCCTTCGAGGGACTTTCCGTTATGTGGTCCCCAAAAAGTATACACAATACGACAAGAATAATGTATTTTGAAATGTATTTTGTAAATCTTTTATTCAGGCACCACCTGGTGGGCTATATTTTACAGAAATGCCTCGTACGTTCTGGAAGTCGAGAGGATTAATTGATTTTGAATTATTGTGTATGTTGTATATTCACTGAGGATGGGCGACTGCACAGAGAAATTGAAACACGAGTACAAAAAGCCAATAATGTTAGTTACCAGCTTACTCCAATACTGAAACATCCTAACATCCCCATGACAACAAAACTCAAAAAGATCAACACCATATTCAACCCAACACTCACCTATCAACGCCAAACATGGACCACGAACAAGACATTACAACATGTAAAATGCGATGCCTTAGAAAAGCAGTAAACAAGACCAGGCGAGACAAAATTAGAACCCCAGTCATCCGAAAAATTGTGGGCACAAATGATGTCATGCATCACATCCAACACCAAAGAATCAAATGGTTCGGATATCTTCTGCTTACCAACACACCATCCAGCACAACGTGCCTACTTAAAAAATGCGATGGCAACACGGCTAGAGGGCGACCGAGAAAGACCTGGATAGATGGAGTCAGGGAAACATTAACCACCCACGGCATCCCCCTGACCCAAGCTCTTCGGCTGGCGACAGAGGGAGACGTCTCTTTCTTCCCGCGACACCCTAAAGGGTATAAGCGGCGAATAAAAGTAAAGTAAGTAAGTGTATACTGTTCGTCCCAATTGAGATTGTTTTTGAGGTAGGCAGTTTCAGCACAGTCTGTAATAAGAACCAGCCTGTCTGGTGTTACCAGCTACTAATCTAACGGTGCTCCCGGTCAATCTTTTGCCTGTTCTGATTGGTCGTTTCTGTTTGGGACCGTGGCCAGACTCTTCGTGATATATTTTGGAATTTATCAAAAAGCACCTTTCATGTATTACATTTTTAATAATCGAAAACCAAGCAAACCCTGAGAGTGACTTATAGTCCTTCCTTTTTTAAAATGGTTATATTGACGATGTTACAAACATCATGAGACAAGAATGCATACTATCATCACATAATCCATCTCTTTAGAACATTCATAGGGAATAATGCGGGTGAAAAAAGAAGAAGAGGGAAATGACACAAGTTTCACGCCCCTATCAACATTGTCCGGTTATTTGTGTAAAATGCCTTTCCCAAAGACGCATCGTCTGACCGAGCTGAGGCTTGAACCCCCGAACCCGCAATCTCACAATTACGACTCCGGTAGCCTAACCACTAGGCTACCAATAATAAGGCGGGAAGTAGATCACGACCCAAGAAAGGATGACTATGACCATGCAGCAATACACATACAAGGAATATATTTAAGAGGCTTAAGATTTAGATGACACAGCACTCGTTGCCATAGCACCAAGAGAACAAAGGAATTTAACCAAATCTGCAGAAGAACACAGTGACCAAAAGGATTACATTTAACTGTAATAAGTGTTTAGAAGAGCAGTTTCAGCATTATTATACAACTCCTTATACTTGAAGGCCAATTGGAAAACCTGAAATAGGTTGTGACTCAGATGAGCTTTAACCTGAACTACGACAATTTTATTTTTAAAAAATCTTTTCTTCATATTATGTCTTCCTTCTCTATTTTCTGTCTCCAGGATAATATGTGGCGTTCTGCTATAACAGTTCAGTTCAAAAACTGTATAACCTTTGTACATACCCATGTAGCGGGTACATACACAAATGCAAAGAAGAGGCTGTAATAAGAATTGACAGGGAAGAAATGAAAAGATTAATCAGTTTTGAATATCTCGGAGCCAGGATTGAGACAAATAGGGGAAAAGCCAAAGACATTAGACAGAGAATTGCAAATTAATGAAACATCAAAATTTTAAAAGATTACATCCATTTGGAAAGGACAATCTTAGTGTCTCTGGGACAATGCAAGGATACAAAAATAAGAATTCTGAGAAGTGCGGCACGTACCATTTCCACACACCGCAAAACAATTTCATGTGAAACAAGGACCATACATGAATAAGATATAAAAAAGGGGGTTATACAGCTTTTGAACTGAACTGTTATAGAAGAACGACAAATATTATCCTAGACACAGAAAATGAAGAAGGAAGACATAATATGAATTTTAGATTTAAAGGAATTTGAAAAAATTGTCCTAGTTCAAGTTAGAGATCATCTTAGTCATAACCTATTTCAGATGTTTCAATTGGCCTTAAGTAGAAGGAATTGTATAATAATACTGAAAATGCTCTTTTAAGAATACAAAATGATCTTTTAACTAACTGAAACAAAAAAAGGGAAATATCAGATTTTATTCTTGCACCTTTAGATCCCAGCGTTTTGTTTGATATGATTGGCCGTTCATTGATGATTGACCATTCATTGATATGATTGACTATTCAATCCTCCTAAAATATTTTTTTAAACTTTTGGTTTAGCTGGGACTGTGCTTGAGAGGTGTACGCCATATTTGTGTGATCACACAAAGACTAAAAAAGTTCTTCGAAGAAAAGAAATAGAAAAGATCGTCTTGGTCCAAATTAAGGCTCGTCTCAGTGACTAGCAACCTAGACAAGATTTTCCACTTGGCCTATAAAGAGGTTTATAATACTAAAACTGCTCTTCCAAGAATATAAGATTGTAACGGTCGTTTAACTGAAACTAAGAAAGAGGAAATATCTATTTTAGCACTTTAAGATCTCAGCTCTCCATTTGATACAATCGGTGATTCAATCCTTCTGAAAAGTTTATTTAGAAATGTTTGCTTTTCTGGGACTGTACTTCAGTGTTTTACTCCATATTTGAGTGATCGCACCTGGTCAATAACTGTCAATTGCACACAGTTCTCCAAAATAACATTGTTTTGTGGAGCGTCCCTATGTTCTTTCTTGGGCCCATTGCTACACACAGCCTGTACACAAGTCCTTTGGGATTGATAAAGCAAATGTCATAAACGTCCATGCATATGATGCACAGCTGTATGTCCTGTCCAAAATCGGGTGTAACCAATTCAAATTTATTGACCAGCATAAGCTGTTGTACTGAAAATCTTAAAAAGTGAAAGGTTGACAAATCTGTAGATTCGAGGAGACAGTTTTATAAATGCGTAGCGTACACCAACAAAAATTTTGAACTCGGTAGCATTGAGGGCATCAGAATAGGTTCGCAAAATAAAAACCAGAAACTAGCGGTTTATTTTGACCATAAATTGTCATTGGAGCGTCGAAAAAGTCGCCTGTGTACGAACAATTAATGAATCGTGAATAAAGGAGAATACGTCAAATTTCTCACCTTTTGAATCCATATTCTCTTCACATTTTCATCTATCCCATCACTTCTTTTATCAAGACTCGACTACTAGAATCTGTATAATTCTTTTCTTGTTCATTAACATTTAAGTTGGAAATTATTAATAGACTGCAGCAATAAAAAAATTTTTAAAAGTTGCGCAATTGGTCTTAAAGAAATCCCCAAAAGCACACGCCAACGTCCAACTTCTGGGAGAGCTAAGAAGAAGATTTAACAATCCGCAGTCATGTTCTGATCTGACTGTGCTCACCTGTCCTTATTATGTCCTCCTACTCTGTCTGTCTATCCAATGTCTGTATGTCTATCTGCTTGCCTGTCTATTATGTATGTCTGCATGTTTTCTGCCCCGTCTGTCTCTGCCTCTCTGTCTGTCTGTCTGTCTGTCTGTCTGTCTGTCTGTCTGTCTGTCTCTCTCCCTCTCTCTCTCTCTCTCTCTCTCACTCTCTCTCTCTCTCTCTCTCTCTCTCTCTCTCTCTCTAATAATGTTGTTCAGGGAGTTTGATAATACGAACCAAAAATTTGCCTGCAGCAGTCTGACTCCCCCCCCCCCCCCCCCACCTTTTCGCCGACATGATTCAGGTCTCTTGGGGTTTTTTTAAGGAATGGTGGGGAGGGAGGTGTTTGTTCTGGTGATTTGATTTCCATTTGGATGTTTAGTGAATGTTTGATTAGAAGTTGTTGGGTTTTGTTTGTTTTTTTGTTTTTTTCTTTTTGATTGTTGTTGGGTTGTTATTGTTGTTGTTGTTTTGTTTTTTTTGGGGGGGGGTTGTTTTGTTTTGTTTTTTTTGTTTTTTTGGGGGGGTGGTCAAGAACGTCTTTTGATATACTTATTTATTGCACTACGAGTGTTTCCAAAATATTATGCCAGCTGTTACCTGTCACGCAGGCATTACGCTGCACTTGACCCGCTGCTGTCGCTCACCGTCCCTAGTTCGGGGATGCCTCAGAACATTACCCAATATTTACATACATTTCTTATGGCCGACGGATTCACAAGGAGGGCCGATGTGTGGACAACTGGGTGGGATAGGGGAAATGTTACAATAAGTGCACTGGAAGCAAGACTTAAGTGACAACAGTGATAGATGTTTCCACAAAGGCTGTACGTTTTTACATGTGTATTTGAAAAGAAATTGGGCGACGCGGTTGTAAGAGTGTGAGTGTGTGTGGGGGGTAGGGGGGGGGGGGGCGGGGGGAGATACAGAATAGACCCGAGTCAGTCAGGTCAGCTGAACTATATTATGAACTTCACCCTGACTCAGGAGTTTGGAGTGAAAATTATTATCATAATCAACTCGGGACTTTCTAATTATTTACCCCAACCCAAAGTATGCATGTATAAAGAAATGGGAGGGGGGGGGTGGTGGAAAAGGGGGGAGAGTTGGGAAAAGGAGGAGGGTGAAAAAAGAGGGAGGGGTGGGAAAGGGGGGGGGGGAGGGGGGATCTCCTTTAAAATCACTTGCGGCGTGTTAAACTTTAAACAACATAAACAGACGTAGCAAGTCAATGAAATGCTTGAGCGGCGTATGGTTTTTCTTTTCTATTCGTCTGTGTATCTAGTATCAGAAGATGTTTTTGACTGACTCGCTAGATCAGAACTTTACCATCAGAACTGTTACATTATGAATTCAAACAGTGTTGTCGGTCCATCGTTAACCTACTTGTGTGTACGAGCAATGTATGTTCACAATTGTTGCCTCCCATTTCAAAACTGGGGTCAAATTGACATTGGGCCAACTTACCAACTACAAGTAGTTTGAATTGCTAATTTTCTGGGATATGTGCATTTTTCCAGTCGTGTTTTACTTCTGCTTCTTTACTTGGTGCACGGCGTCTTCAGTTGAAACTGCCACAAACATGACCTCATTTTCACTGAGGAAGAAAAAAAAGAAAGATGAATTAACTCTTCAAACTCCATTGGACGCTTGTAGCGTCCAGTACTGTGACAACTGTTTCGTTTCATTTGGTACTAGTTTTTACTTGTTTTTCGGAACTATTCGCGGACCAAGTTTTTTCAGTAATGACTAAGCCTTTGTTTCTGCCATTTAGAAGTTAGAGGCAAACTTTTGGGGTTATAATGAGACATAGTGCACCAGGTTTAGGTGACTGTAGCAAAATACTCCGGGAAACGGTGGAAATAACTCAGGGTCAAAAGAGTTATGGTGAATTTTTACCCCCACCCCATTTTAAAGATCTGCTCAGCAGCTTCCTAAGTGGGATAGAATCTACAGTAATCTACTCGAGTCCTACGCTCCGAATTTACTTGACGCACAACGCACACCCAGAGTCTCTCTATACTCCCCGTGGGGCCTCAAGTAGACCGCTGTGACGTCATACAAGAAGGATGTTTTAAAGTTATTTGAAGAATGCGGGGGAAATGGGGATGGGAGAGGGTGGTGGGTGAATTAGGCTTTGACACCCTTTATTTTAGGCACGATCAGAAAAGCTAAAGTCACCACAAGTCGTTACCCTCTTTCTTCAGTGTGGAAAAAAATGGATCAAGTTACATTTTGTCCCCTTCTAGGAGATCGGCTCAGCAGCTTCTGGGAGATAGAGAAGACAAACCATCTTATTGTTTTCCCCTCAGGCGCATACCAGTTTTCAGGGATGCAAACGTAACTGGTGAATTATGAATTTTATGTCACGTTTTCGCTGTTTGAAAAGTGTACTCTGTCCTAACTTCATCCAAATGTAGGCCCTATTTGGCCCAAACCGCTCATGACGAAGAGAAAAAAAATTGCCGCTCCCTTCTTCAGCGAAAGTATGGGATGGGACGTATACGCCCCTTGGTCTTGAAGCGGCCGCTGCATCTTTAAGAATCATGCAACTAAAATAGAACTAAAATAAATTGCGCTTTACAGGGAGAAAAATACAGATCTTTTGATGTCTTTGTGAGTTACTCATTATTCGCATGTCGGGAAGCTAGTCGGCAAGACCATTATCTGGATATACGTTTTGTGCATAAAATACGGCCCAAACCGCTCTTGACACAAAGAGAAAAAAGGCCGCTCCCTTCTTCAGCTAAATGGAACGTAAGATGTACGCCCCTTGGTCTTCAATTAGCCCCATCATTACGAATCACGCACACACACAAAAATAGAACTGAAATAATATGAGCTTTTCGGGAAGAAAAATACAGGTCTTTTGATGTCTTTACAGGATATCCGTGTCACATTATGTCGAGAAGATGGTAGACTACCTAATTAAGTCCCGGCCATTATCTAGATGAAAAGGTGTGGGCATAAAATGTGGACATACGCTCAAATCCCTATTAGTAATGATGGATTTCTCAAGGCTTTTCCTGGGTGGAGCTGTTGTTGTTGCCATTGTTATGTATTTATTTGTCGTCGCTTTGTGTGCTTTTGTGGTTGCCCATTTGTTGTGGGTTTGCTCTTCTTCTGGAAAATGGTACATTGACTTCTTTTGAGTTTAATAACTTTAGACTAATCATGTCCTATTCAAAATAACTTTGACGTT
>NW_004797329.1:989061-999738 GCF_000002075.1 Aplysia californica | reverse complement strand
GATTTCGCTGTTTTCTTCTATTTTGTACTTTTAGGGAAAGATGTTATGGGAGGTTGGGATAAGAAAATGGATCATTTTTGTAGCTATAAGAAAAATAGAGGCGTGTAGACGCCCTGCATTAGGAGAGTCACGACTGCACAATGCAGCACCCGTTGTGTGTGTGTACGCTAAGTCACAGGATCGGAAGTTCCCTGGAGTAGGTGGCTGAGAAGGTGGTGCTTCCCGGATGTCCTCACCTCAAAGGGTGGATGAGTAAGTTTGCTGCCATACATCTAATACGGGGTGCCCACTACGGATGGGATCGGCCGATCGGGCCCATCGCCCCACTCGGTCGCCTCAAAAACAAACGTGCTTGTTTTCAGGTTCAATCGACTGAGTCGGGCGGCCGGCCCGATCCAGCTGTAATGGGCACCCCGTATTACGCGTAAAGGGCCAAAGGTAGGCCTATGCAAAGAGATAACACTATTCGCTACGAAGCAACACGACTTTGAAAGGATCTATTTATTAAACGGTAGTTGATGAAACAAACTAGTTGCTTTTAACCTACATTTGCCCAAGCTTCAGTTCACAACTAAAATCTGACTCGTGGATCATCTTTCTCTTAAATCTTCTCTATTTGTGTCACAAGCCATAGCTGTATGGCGTCTTACAACGGCCAAATGAAATTGTGTGGAAAAGTAGTGAAATCAGGCGATCTTCAAAATAATGAAATCAAAGAAACCGGAATTTCTCTGCTCGTTTTGGTATTTTTTGTATCAAACTTTTGTTGTTGTTGTTTTGTTGTTATTTTAAGAGCTCATTTTCTTTTATGTCAATTTAAATACTCATTTCCAATTGGCTTCGTTAAAAAAAACCAAAAAACAAACGAAAAACGTTGATTAGATGCACAAAACATGGAATTTTGCAGTTTCCAAGGTCACTCAAGATCTGGAAGTCAGTAAACTGTACCGGCCCCTTTCTCGCTAATCCTACCCCTAACACCAGGCGACCCACCCCCCCCCCAACTACTTCAATCCCAACTATCTAAACTTCTATTCAAGATAGATGAGTACATTTCCCATCAAAAGTAAGACAAATTAGCAAGCTTTATATAAGATTATACAAATAACTCTCTATACTATGCACAAAAATTGACGAGCACCTGTTTTCATCACGTCGTGACACACATGCTTTTTGTGGAACAATGCTCATTAATCATTAGTGTCATGCTTTAAAACTTAATGTTATAATAGTGTTATTATAAGTGTGAAGAAAAAAAAATGTTTCCCTCTGAAATCTGTAGGCCTATTACAAAACACTTTTTTACTGCGTCCTAAATTTCCCTTCGCTCTATAGTTAATTTCAAGTACAGAAAATGATCCAGCTGTTACGTCAGTCGTCAATGACCACTTGAGAGGTTACAAAATAGGAGGGTAAAAAAAAAGAGAAGGATTTTTTTTTAAAAGAGGAAAGGGAAGGGGAAGGAATTGGGCTCTTCTGACGCAGACATTCATTAATGTACAAACATGAACACCCATTTATGGAGTCCAAAAGAGCGAAAGCACAAAAAAAAGGAAGAAAAAAAGGCTCACAAAAAAACCACCCGTCTTCAGCAAATAGCAGACCCTTTTCGGTTGCTTTATTTTATTTTATTTTTTTATTTCAAGCTGTCTGTTTTAAGAAAATCACGCCTGTTTGAAAGAGGTCAGTGATGATGACTGTCGGTGGAGTGCAGTTAATAGAATTGTAAATATTAACTAGTTGAGCTATAGATGTTGGAAATGTGCAGACTCACAGTCGTGCTGAATGTATGACAGAGAATAATAATGGGCGGAGAACCGAAAAAAAAAATCATAATCATAATGTATACCAAAAGTCCATAATTAGACTCAAATGGCGAACTCTTTGGTGACAAGATGGAGGGGATGGTAGCCTACATCTAGCTTCTTTTACTGAGTTCGAGCAGTGTTTACTTGTAGTAAGAGTTTTACGGCATTTACAACAACTGATAGGTCATTATTATAAGTGCTGACGATTAGAGGTGTTACTAGTTAGTAACATACAAAAGAAAAGAGGGAGGTGAGATAATTTATAAGGATAATAGATGTTTGATAGGAAAGAAGAAGCAAATCACACGAGATCACCTACCACCTAGAGCCACAGCGCGTTTTTGTTTTGTTTTGAAAACGTATAATCTGAAGTTCGCGTTTTGTTCTTTTCTTGTGTTCTTTTTTGTCGTTGTTTGTTGTTTGTTTGTTTGTTTGTTTGTTTTTATTTGTTTTTTAAATTGATACTCGTAACTTTATTCTGTACCGAGTGTAGTAGATGTAAACAGAGAGAATATTGAGGCTCTGAGCCTATTTTGAGAATGAAAGCCACGATCTTGTACAGAAATGTGCTAGGACTTGGAGACAGAATGATACCGAAATAGAGGAACAGATCATTACAAAAGTTCCCAAACAACTACACACTGGCCAATTCCCACCCTCGAGGTCAGTGCCATGCGCCTTTAAAAAACATCCTTGGTAAAATGTGTTCGTAGTGAGCAGAGGACTCGATCACTAAATTATTTTTCTGATTGAGCACGCAGTAATAAACTCTACTGTGCAAGCTACACGTGCTTTTTTGAGACTTCACAGCTTCTAGCTAATGTATCACACTCTTGTGCGAGTTAGCTGTCACGAATCTTTCATTTAAGACTGCAGTGCGCTGTACAGAACAGAACAGTTACCTTCTGGCGTCTGGCCTGCTCTCAGAGGTCTCGCAGATACCCAGCCAACTTGGACTAGAGTTTTTAAGACTCCTAAAGATAAGATAAGATAAGCTAAGATAAGATAGGATAAGATAATACTTTATTATCCCAAAGGGAATTTTTCTTGGCTGTACAGGACCGTAAAAACTCATGCAGGTATACATTAAATTTATTTTTAAAAATATTATTCGTATTAAAATTCAATATGAAAAGAGAAATAGTGCTGAAAAATGTGCATTCACATCAGATGCATCGTTCAACCACATTCAGGAATTTAATTACAAGACCTTCTGAGTTATATAGATACATACTCTAAAGAGCAACTCACATATTTGCTCATTCTGACAAAAGCCTTAAGCTAGATGGGGGAAAAAAACTTCTTTTATAACTTTCTGTCTTTGTTTTTAGAGGAACATATTTGCCACTGCGTGATCTTACAATTTACATGGAAAGGGGGTGTGATGGGTCGTTTTTAATGCTCTTTATCTTTTGTATAGGTGTGGTATTATACATTTAATAAATTCTAGAAAAATCATATCCAGAGATCTTTGCTGACTTTCTTAATGGTTCTGTCAATTTTTCTCTATCTGTCATCTTACAATTCCCACCCCAGCAGCAAATACAAAATAATAGCACACTTTCAATTATAGAATGGTGTAAAAGGGACATAATCTTATTATCAACACGGAAACAAGTAAATCAAATCGAGAAGACCACTATTACGAGGGTGGATAAAAAAGAAATGGAAGCTGGGAAATATCTCAGAAAATATAAGTGCTTTGAGTCAGAAAAGTTCAGTCTTTTGAAATAATCTCCTCCACTTTGTATGCAGGATTTTAGCATTCACAGCCACTTTTAAAGGCATAGAGGTACCAGTCTAGTAGTCAGCTTCCCATATGCTTCGGATCGCAGCTCTGAATTTAAAGGTCTTGTGTGGTCTAGAGTGGGTTCAGACTTTCGTCTAGCATGCTTATACTTCAGAAATGGGAAACCAAAAGCCACATGGAGTTAAATCATGACTTTAGGTTAGAGGAAGCCAAATTTGGATCCCTTGCTCGTAATGCACTGAATGCATGATTTTCGCGGAGTGTGCAAGAGAATCCGATCTTTGGACTCTGCTCTTCAAGAGTGTCCCACATAGTAATAAAGAGTCAAATCAGTACTGTGTGGTATGATATCAACCACAAGGGCAGCATTGTAACAGAGAAAGACAATAACAGGTTTTTTCTGTTTTGAAATCCTGAGCGCAAAACGGCAGACCTTTCTACCTTTTCACGAATCCATATACGATTCAACCGTTTTGATGGAATTAAAAAAAAATGGGAATCCATGTTTCGTCTCCGAAGGCAATGTCTGAAAGTCTCTTGGACCCATGCGATTCAACCATGTTGAGTAATTATGTGGCACATTTTTCATTTCTCTTTATGTTCCTCGTTTAGTAAATGTGGTATCAAAGAGAGCTCTCTAAGATTAATATTTTGCACTAACCCAAATGAATGCCCAGTCTTGAATAGCGATATGGGGATCTTGTCCAATTTTGTACTAGATAAGATAGACACTTTTCTCGTTCACGGAGGAATTCAGCGCAGCCAGATCGTAGGTCATTAAAAACAATGTCTCTCCCTTCACTGAACTCTGTTACCCAACGAAAAAATCGTGTTAAACAGATTCTCCACAAGCACTGCTAATCTTCATGGTTTATTTTTGGCGAATAGCCAAGTTTACAGTGCAGACGTGGAATTGATTTTCTTTGGTGAACTTTGTCTTGTTTCCCTCAGAATGAAAACCATCCTTTATTTATGTCGATATAAAATAATCACAAGTTAAATCATATGAAACTACTGCGGCTGGGTCAAGAGCAGACATGTTATAGATTAATTATGCGTATTGTTTTTAATGTCTCAGGTGAATATCGTAGGCGATAGATGGAAACTTCCATAACTTTCTGCCTCTCTTTTCAAATTTCCTTACATAAATAGCCATAAAGCGGACCAGCTTACGGGAAGGAATAAAAGTTATTTTTCTTGCTTTACGTGTGTCATGTTTGACTGACGGGGAGGGCAGGATTATGTGGAACTGATTGTATAATGAGAGTCTGGTTGATACGAGTACGCAAGCAAATAGGACAGTCACGGTTTTGCGCTTAAAGTAGCCTGTAGTTTTTGGGTCTCTTTTTTTTTTCTCTCGCAGATTCTTTCGTCTTGATAAAAACAGTGGTTATGCAATGATACCCCATCCCCCTGAAAATACAAATAAACACACGTCTATTAAAGTCAAAACAAGTAACTCAGTAATAATATTCCCCTGTCTAAACTGTAAGATCGTAAATAAAGAGATAATGGTATACCCTTACCTTACTGACTACCCCCCCCCCCCATAAAAAACTTTTCACAAAAACCATTCAAACGAATTCTAATACCTTGTAATGCTGCAGACAACAGCCATCTATTTCCACTAAATGGCTAACATACATTCATACGGGCATCTTTTCGGTATTCGTATATCTCTTTTCCAGGGCCAGACTGTGGCCGTTTACCCAGGGGCACATCCGTGGCATACTGTACAAATACTTTCTCACTGTGGCGCGTATTCAAACCGATGCTTCTACAAATTTGCAGAAGCGGTAAACATTCTCAAAATTTCAGCGTCCATCGTCCGAATTTGACTCCCTCACTCTGCATTATTCTTGTGAAGCTTTCGCATTTCAGTAGCAGAAACAGCGATGTTTGCACGTGAACTGTGGGGGAAGGGCTGGATCTCACGTGTCGTTTTGCTACGTCGGCACGGGTGTAAGAAGCAGGAACATAATTACCTTATCATCAGTTCTATAGTCCATTCTGAAGCCCTCTTTCTTTTCTTCCCCTCCCCCCTTGACTATATTTAGATCTTTCTATCGCCCTTGTTTTTGTTTGTTTTTCTTGTTATTCCTGAAGGGAGACTTAAATTATTCCCCTTGGGGTTGGATTGCTGGCCTTCGAGCAGATGCCAATATTTGATGTTCAGTTTCAAGAGGCATACATACATTTTTATAAGTGGACATGGATTTCTGTTTGGTTAGGTCGTCGCCGTTCAAGGTGAATAGAGAAGTGAGAAACACAAAGGATTGAAAAAAGCTCTGTTTTTGGGGTTTTTTAACCAGAAAAAGAAAACGAATAGGCAAGCTTTTGTATAGGCTTGTGTGCTTTGATTTTTTTATAGTTGTTTTTATAAAAGTATTTTCCACCCGCAGCATCTCAGTGACGGGACAGAGCGTTATACATCTCAAATAAGGAATTGCACAATCACTGAGTGACGCTGACATACCGAGAAGACCCCTGTCTAGCCGAAAGTTTTTAATGTTCTAAAGAATAACTCCACCTTTCGAAATGGATGTTTGCTTGGGAGAGAATTTTGGTGAAATAAAATTTACATTGGGTTTAATTTTAAGGAGAAAAGAAGGAAGCAAGGCAACGAGGCAGGCCCAGAATGATGTAAGAGGCTGCTAGCTCTTAGTGAGCTAAGGGAGGGGTGGAGAGCGTTTCAACGAGGACTGCGTCCTATTAACCCTTTCCAAAATGAAGGGACATCGTATCCGGGTTCTTTAATGAATACAGTCGAACCTGCTTTAACAAACCATCAGTATAAGACAATAAGACAATCACCTGTACTGAAGAACACTCCCCCCCCCCTCCCCCCACACACACATACACCACTGAGTTTTTTTCTCACTTTACTATACATTGTGTAATACTGTCATTTATCTCAGATGACTACCTGTCTAAGACAGCCACTTTTCTCCTCGACAACGAGTGTCTGTCTTAAACATTTTCTAGTGTACACATTAATTATTGTCACATAAAATCCGCGTCTATTAACACAGACAAATGTGAGGATCTAGAAATGATGTAGTCAGCACCATCGTTTTCAGAGACAGCATGCGTTATCCAACTAGAACAAGGAACCATCAGTTGATAACTTACTCGCATTATGAAAGAACACTGATAAGTAAAGGGTTAAAGGCTTTGTGTAATGTAAGCACACGTCACACCACTCTTTCTCCATCGGGTGGCATTACAGCGTCGCAAATGCAGGATGCTTTGACAGGACGTGAAGGTAGGCCTATATAGTTTTTAAGGTTTTAGTTTCTTGTAAAAACACTTATTCGAGGTGAGTAACTTGGAAGTACACACCTACCATTTAAAACGTGTGACCATGGTGAGATTGTGATATTTCTTTTTCAAAGTTTGACTGTAGGGAAAACGTATTTGCTGTACGTAAACTGTTCAAACGATACGTGTGTTTCCTTGTTCTTTTCTACTTTTTCCGTAGTTGCTTAGATTTATATCTTTTGTTTTCGTTTGTTTTTCCTCCTTATTCCGTCTTAAGCCATATGTAAGGATAATATTAATAAAGTACAAATAACTGTGTGCTCAATCCGAAGAACACCGTACATAATAAGAGGTTTTTCTCCCCTCAACGAAGTATCTTTAGCTGAAACAGTATCTCGACAATGCCAATGACATTATTTACTTATCTCGCAGGGAGAAATTTGTGTCCGTCGTTTACCTGCAGTCCGGAAAACAAATTTCGAACCCCCCCCTCTTTTTTTTCCTTTGTCTATCTCATTTCAATCTTACTTATCGGCTCTCCCGAAGAAATGTTTTGAAGAAGCAGCCTTCTCTTTTTAAAACAAGTTTTCATGTTTGGGATTTCCATTTTCTTCCTTTAGCGATGAGCAGTCAGTAGCGTTTCTTTCGTCAACTCATTTGAAAATAGATTTAATTGAGGAACGTCATAAAGTCCGCCCTTGAAACGCATCAGATCGTGGTTGCAAAGCGCAGTTAGACACAAACATTACTGACACTGCTGAAGTTTTAACTAGACAAAAGTCTGCAAAAAGCAAGGGGGGGGGGGTCTTATCTTGTAGTTTTTTAGAATGTGATTTTTGTTTGTTTGTTTATTTGTTTTGTTGTTATTATTTTTTATTTGCAAATTTCTTGGGATACCTTATTCTCTGCATTGAGAGCTCTACCTTCGAAATTGTCTCTCCCTACTGTAGTAGGGGGAATAATTTCAAGCGAGAGAAAAAAAACACACCGGGGAGCGATAATAAAACAAGGAGTAATTCGGTTCCTCTTTTAAGCGCCTAAGAAAGATATGTTTAACATTAACCCAATGGTATCACACAGAATTACAATTCAGACAACCACGTTTGGTATGCGTAAAGGAACATTTTGTTTTCCAGCCTTTTTCTCGTTTTTTAAAGGAGAGCGTTCATTTATTTGTTTATTTGTTATTTGTTTGTTTTGTTTTCTGCAAAAAAGTGGGTTTCTCGTAGATGGAAATTGAATCGCAGATCATGAATCTAACAAAAAAAAGCTCAGTTTCCAAACATGCATTAATCCAGTGCCATACCAGCGTAGGGCGTAACGGTTTTGTCCTGATGTTAAATCCGTTTAGATTTACATAAGGAGTAGTTGGTACGTTAATAGTATTTCAACCAAGGTGCCAAATTTTAGGGAGTGGCATCACTCGAATACAAAGAACATCTAGTCCTATAACCAGAGTCCGGTATAACTTTAAAAGAGCTTCAATTTCATTTTTTTACACAACTTTAAAAGCAACGTCATTAGCAGCACCAACGTTATTAGGCTTGCATTAGTTGGGGTTCTTTTGTTTTTTTGTTTGTTTTTTTGTTTGTTTTTGGTAATTTGTGTTTTTCGGCGCTCGCAACCGCATAAGGTCATATGAGCGCACGGGACACATTTGAAATTCCAGTTGGTAGGTTGTTGTTGTTGATGTTATCGATCCAGCAACAGCTGGGCTCTCGCCCTTCTGTCCAATGCCATGTAGTGATAAGTGCAGGTCTGCTGCAGTTGCTGTAATGTTCCATAGAGTGTGTTGTCTATGTTAGGTCTCGGAGGGAGAAGAGTACCAGTTGGTAGGAAATTTTGAATTTTGCCCGGGTGGCGGCCGAAGCCTACTCTTGTCGATTTTGGACCACCAAGGGATCTTTAACGTGGGCAACTTGCACACGGGACCTCCGAGACTTTTTCACCCTTGTCCGAGAAGGCTAGGTGTAGATCTTTCCCACCAGATGATCAGAAGTGTGGTTGAAAGACAGCAGTAAGAAGGGGCCAAGGAGTAGCAGTAGAAAGGCTGCAGAAGAGTCAGAAGCCAAGAGGAGGGGGCAAAGGGGGTGAGGGGGTAGGGGCAGAAAGTAGATGAAAATAGACGACAAAACATTGCTTGAGAGCAGGAAAGGAGGTGAAAGGAGAACATTTTAGAGAAGAAAAATTTTCCGTCACTACCCGGATTCGAATCCCGGACTTTGAATGAGAGGCGAACACTTTTTAACCTTTAGGCCACGAGAGCTCCCCTGGTCAGTGCTTGCCAACTCGTGCGATAATAGCATCTCCCGCAAGAGGCCGATTTGGTTCATTTTGGTCGGCGGTCGGGATCACTCAGGTAGTGGCAGGTATTATTTGAATGCAACGCTTGGAAATGTGCATGTAGGTGGGTGTTACGAAAATGTTCTCCTCATAAAAGTGGCGAAAGTGAGGGATGACTAAGGAATGGTTAACAAGCACTGGCCTGGATAGCGGAGAGCTTTTTTTCTGTTTAAAAGTGACACATCAGGCCAAGGGAGTTATTTTCTGGACACTTTCCCTCGAGTGATGACCACCTGGCCGATACGTCACTGGCATTTATTCTTATCCGAACCAGTGAATCCCTTTTGCCCAGTTTGAAGTTGACATTTATTTATTTATTTTTTATTTTTTTAGATCGATCGTTTTGATTGCACCGTTGAGCTTGATTTTGAAACTGTGAGTTATGAACTAAAAGTTCATGTAATGATTCATTTTTAGTGTAGAAGTATTTGTACCTAGTTATGTTTGAATTGTCTGTTTTTGTAAAAGTGCTGTTTGTCTGCTTGGTTGTTTGTATACGTTTATGTATAAAAATTGCGTTATAATGTAAGCCCTATTAATGAAATTCCATTTTACAATCAAACTAGTGTGTGTGTGTGTGTGTGTGTGTGTGTGTGTGTGTGTGTGTGTGTGTGTGTGTGTGTGTGTGTGTGTGTGTAGAAAGGGGGAGGGGTGGCTACCGTTCCACAGGCTTGAGACCATCACGCTTTACCATGTAGCCACAGTAAGATCGTTGATGACATTGTCTTTGTATTTAGTAAGACAAGTTTTAAAAACAATGATTTAAAGACTTATGAAGTCTTAATTGTGTTACTTGTTAAACAGACACTTTCTGCCTTCCTAATGCTTTCTTGGGGGAGCTGTGCTGCGTTTCAACGAAACATTTACTTGGAGGTTGTTGTTTTGTTTTTGGGGGGTTTTTTGGGGGGGAGTAATAGGTGGAAGAGAGAAGACCGACAGACTGAGAGAGAGAGAGAGAGAGAGAGAGGGGGGGAGAGAAAGAGAGAGAGAGAGGGAGAGAGAAAAGAGAGAGAGAAAGAAAGAGAGAGAGAAAAGAGATAGAGAGATAAGAGAGAGAGAGAAAAGAGAGAGAGAGAGAGAAAAGAGAGAGAGAGAGAGAGAGAAAAGAGAGAGAGAGAGAGAGAGAGAAAAGAGAGTGAAAGAGAGAAAAGAGAGAGAGAGAAAAGAGAGAGAGAGAAAAGAGAGTGGGAGAGAGAGAGAGAGAGAGAGAGAGAGAGAGAGAGAGAGAGAGAGAGAGCAAACAGAACAAACAGTTGTAGCTTTAAGCATGCACTACAAGACCAGACTCCTCCGTTATTTATTCCTACAAATATGTTGTAGATCATCACCTGTATATTTTAGTTTATGTAAGAGCTTTACGGCTCTTGCAACTTAGAGAGTAGCATTTAAAGAAAAGGTGGAGAGATAAGGACAATAGACGTTTAAAAGGAAAGCGTGAACAAGCAACAGCAGAACGCCCGCCAACCACCCGCTCTAGATCACCGTGTTAGTGAAAAATTGCAATAATGTCTGAAA
>NW_004797329.1:981561-984061 GCF_000002075.1 Aplysia californica | reverse complement strand
ACCTGTTTTCAGAGGTAAGATTAGTGGAAAAAATGGCCGCCAAAGATTTGTTATTTCCTTAGCTTAAAAATCCGTGGTAACTGAAAATTTACATTTCTTGTACCTTTAATCAACGTTTTTCAGAAAAATCCACACAGAAATGCGTTCTTTAATGGGCATGAAAGGTATTGAGCCAAACATCACAAACCGGCGGAAAAATGGAAGTTTCTTCACTTTGATTTTTTGACGAGAGCCTGATTCCACCTCGCTGACTCACAAATGCTAGTTATTATTTATTATGTATGCATGCATCTATCTATCTATCTATCTATCTATCTATCTATCTATCTATCTATCTATCTATCTATTTATCTATCTATCTATCTATCTATCTATCTACCTATCTAACACTTTCTCGTTCTCTTTTTATATGTACTGCTTTCACGATGTTTCACTGATTTTCTTTGCGTTTCTGTCTACCGTTCTGCTCTTTTTCCTTTCTCCCCTGTACCCTTAGCTCTCCACCTGTCAGACTGTCTTCCAGTGTGTTTGCCAGATTTTGCCTGTCTGTCTTTCTATCTGTCTGTCCGTCGCATGTATGTCTGCCTGTCTCTGCCTCGCTGCCCCCCCCCTCTCTCTCTCTCTCTCTCTCTCTCTCTCTCTCTCTCTCTCTCTTTCTCTCTCTCTCTTTCTCTCTCTCTCTCTTTCTCTCTCTGTCTCTCTCTCTCTCTCTCTCTCTCTCTCTCTCTCTCTCTCTCTCTCTCTCCCCCCGCTCTCTCTCTATATAGTAATTTGTCTCTCTCTCTCTCATTTCATCTTTCCATCTCTCCAGAACCGTGCGATGTGTACTCCGGGAAAACCCAAGACCCAAGTCGATGTGACACGTTTCTACTGTGCTCTAGAGGCCTAGTGGTGAGCTCTACCAAGTGTCAGGAAGGGTTCTTGTTCGATAACTCCACCAAAGTGTGCAGGCCACGAGACCAGGTACAGTGTGACATCGGTTCTTCCAGGACAAATGGCTCCACAGTTGGGGGTAAGTGAAACATATAGATAGATAGATAGGATAGATAGATAGATAGATAGATAGATAGATAGATAGATAGATAGATAGATAGATGTGGCTTGTTTCTGTACACTCTGTCTATCAAAAAAACCCAAAAGTAAGAATCGCAAGTGCTCAAGTTTGGGGGAATATAAAATATATATGGCTCTTTTCGTCTATGCAGACGGTCAATTTAGCTTAAGATGGTCTCGAGGTTATCTTCATGCAGCTTCTTTCATGGCTAATTCTTCCTATGTTTGAAGGGCAGATTCTGTCGCAGTGCTTGCATTTCAGTGTCATAGATCGAAGCTCTGTATTTCCGCTGTTTTCCTTTCGTCGTTGGCGCTTCTCAGCCTGGTTGTTTCTAAGGCTGTTCTCTAGCATTATAGGTCTTTCCTTTATCATTTTCTCCATGTTTTCCTGTTCTCAGCTAATTCTTCGCAGATGCTAACATCTACTCCAAGCTTAGATAAGCTGTTTTTGCAGGTGTCTTTGTACCTCAATTTTGGTCTTCCTCTTGGTCTCTTCCCCTGGGCAAGTTCTTCATAGAGAAGTTGCTTCGGAATCCGGTTGTCCATTCTCTTGACATGGCCCAGCCATCTCATTTTTTTAAAACACAGGGTAGCTGTCATGCTCTGGGGGTTTGCCCCTGCCAACACTTCAACATTTGTAACCTTGTCTCAAGTTTGGGGGAATATGGTGACCAATCATTTGTAAACCTACGGCTTATAAGGCATTCCCCAAACCTTTCTGGCACCATACAACTGTCACACAAAACATTTGGGGTGTAGCTCCTTCCCACGGGAACCAGACCTCTACAGCATAACGACTTCTCCTCCTCAGATAGATAGAGAACACATTTCTCGCGGGTGTCTACACCAATACAAACAGTTAATTTTAAAATGCAAAGTGCTGCACATTCTGTAGTCGTTGTTGTTTCTACTAAACACAAAAGCGCTAGCTGATAGACATGGGCAGGGTAAAAACTTTCACAGCCCGTTGAGATATCCATCTGATGTAACTGTCGTGGCTTAGGGTATTTTTCCTGGAACCAAAACGGGTTGAACACATCCCAGTAGCTGAACGCTTTTATAAAATGAAATTCTGCTTTTGACCCAATTTTGGTTGAAATTCTAAAAACTTAACATTTTTCAAAGGTGCAGATGGATTTTAGTCATATTTGCAAACTTGATATCCACTAGGTTGAAATTTACTTGTTCGAAAATTTGATAAGAGCTCTGATGTCCAAGTTATTGTTCTGTAAGTGAGTTCTCATTGTATAAGACACCATGTACTATAACAAATGTGATATTATTGGTTCCGAACCCAATTCCTATACTTTGTGTTAAGATACCTTTAATATATGTAATTTGTTCTTAAATTGCCACTTTTGAAAATGAACGAAAATGATGAAAATGGAAAGTTTTTGAACTCTCTTTCTTTCTCTCTTTCTCTCTCTCTCTCTCAACCCCCCCCCTT
>NW_004797329.1:975837-981461 GCF_000002075.1 Aplysia californica | reverse complement strand
TTTCTACTGTGCTCTAGAGGCCTAGTGGTGAGCTCCATCAAGTGTCAGGAAGGGTTCTTGTTCGATAACTCCACCAAAGTGTGCAGGCCACGAGGCCAGGTACAGTGTGACATCGGTTCTTCAAGGATAAATCCAAACGTTGGAGGTGAGTATGTAACAATAATAATAATGATAATAAACAACATTTGTAAGGCGCATACCCCGCTCAACCGCAAGCTCTATTCCCTTTAAACCATTTTATTACCCCAGCAGACCATAGACCCCGGGGCAGTGCCACTGACTAAAGTATCTTTAGGCCATTCCCAAAGGGGGGATATTTCTCGTTCATGCACAATAGAATTGTAAATGGGCTGATTCATCATGTCACGCTCATAACTGTGCCTGATCTACAACAGGGAACTGCTGCTTTATCTTTCCTAATCCTTACTATTGTCATTTTCCTCTACTCCTTTTGTACGTTTGTCACACTCTTGTGGCCTGTTATTTCCGGGGTGCCTTGATAGTCGAAGCAGACTGTGTGCTGTTGAAGCTAGAGAGGTGAGCAGAGTAAGTCTGATTCCCTGTAAAGACTTCTCTGTTGACATCCGCCCCTTGGCCCTCATATGACCTTATGCAATTTCGAGCGCAGTAAAACCCTCTACTAAAACCAAACTAAAACACTACATCACTGTAGATCTATCCATATTGCTTGAAATGTACAAGACGTGGGTGGGGAGGTGGGGAGGTGGGATGGGCCGGGAGGGAGCAAATCGGGGAAAAGCATTTGATCTAGACCTAGGCCTAGGTAGAGACTAATGTGTGAAGTATTGTCAAGCAATCACTGAGTGGATGTACCTTGCGTCTCGTGTAGCCAATTGAGTACTGGGTAGCTCTGATGGCCAGTTCATTGTCGGTCCAACGGGGCAAGTTTACGCTAATAATAATTTTTTAAAATTTTAATTAAAAATTTTTAAAAATTAAATAATAATAATAATGCACTTATATAGAGCATATCCATGCTCAAGAGCATGCTCTATGCGCTTTACAACTACTATTACCCCAGCAGACCCTCTGAGAACACTCAGAAACATTCTCGGCTTCCGTGGAAGCATACAGTGCAAACTGAGGATGTCATGCGCTCAAACACTATCAAGCTGACAAGATAGATCACTGTCTATAAATATAGTTTAAGAAGAACCGTACAACTGAAACTGTTGATGGATAGCGGTGTAAAGGCGCAAATACTATGTCTCCAGAGTCGTGCGATGTGTACTCTGGGAAAACCCAAGACCCAAGTCGATGTGACACGTTTCTACTGTGCTCTAGAGGCCTAGTGGTGAGCTCTACCAAGTGTCAGGAAGGGTTCTTGTTCGATAACTCCACCAAAGTGTGCAGGCCACGAGACCAAGTACAGTGTGACATCGGTTCTTCCAGGACAAATGGCTCCACAGTCGGAGGTGAGTATGTAACAATAATAATAATAATGATAATAAACAACATAATTTGTAAAGCGCATACCCCCGCTCAACAGCAAGCTCTATGCGCTTTAAACCATTTTATTACTCCAGCAAACCACAGACACTCAAAAACCTTCTCAGCTTTCCAGGGAGCATGGAGTGCAAGCAGCTATAATTAAATGCTCAAACACTTACAAACTGACAAGATCGTTCGCTTTCTATAGATGGGTACCCATTCCCACCTTGGTGAAGTGAGGAAAACACGTGTAAAGTGCCTTTCCCAAGGACACAACATCGGGCACCTCATGTGATTCGAACCCACAACCTTAGGATTGCTAGTCCGAGAGAATATCCACTCATGATAGATAGCAAACGATTTTCTCTCTCTCTCTTTCTCTCTTTCTCTCTCTCTCTCTCTCTCTCTCTCTCTCTCGCTCTCTCAATCTATCTATCTATCTATCTATCTATCTATCTATCTATCTATCTATCTATCTATCTATCTATCTATCTATCTATCTATCTTTTCTCACGCTCTGTTTTCCTTCCTCCCATTCTCCCTTTCCCCTTTTCCATTCCTATCCTCTCTCTCTCTCTCTCTCTCTCTCTCTCTCTCTCTCTCTCTCTCTCTCTCTCTCTGTCTCTCTCTCTCTCTCAGTCTCTCTCTCTCTTTCGCTCTCTCTCTTTCACTCTCTCTCTGTCTCTGTCTCTCTCTCTCTCTCTCTCTCTCTCTCTCTCTCTCATTCCATCTTTCCATCTCTCCAGAGTCGTGCGATGTGTTCTCTATCTCTTTCTCTCTCTCTCATTCTCTCTCTCTCTCTCTCGCTCGCTCTCTCTCTCTATCTATCTATCTATCTATCTATCTATCTATCTATCTATCTATCTTTTCTCACGCTCTGTTTTCCTTCCTCCCATTCTCCCTTTCCCCTTTTCCATTCCTATCCTCTCTCTCTCTCTCTCTCTCTCTCTCTCTCTCTCTCTCTCTCTCTCTCTCTCTCTCTCTCTTTCTTTCTCTCTCTCTCAGTCTCTCTCTCTTTCACTCTCTCTTTCACTCTCTCTCTCTCACTCTCTCTGTCTCTCTCTCTCTCTCTCTCTCTCTCTCTCTCTCTCTCATTCCATCTTTCCATCTCTCCAGATTCGTGCGATGTGTACTCTGGGAAAACCCAAGACCCAAGTCGATGTGACACATTTCTACTGTGCTCTAGAGGCCTAGTGGTGAGCTCCATCAAGTGTCAGGAAGGGTTCTTGTTCGATAACTCCACCAAAGTGTGCAGGCCACGAGGCCAGGTACAGTGTGACATCGGTTCTTCAAGGATAAATCCAAACGTTGGAGGTGAGTATGTAACAATAATAATAATGATAATAAACAACATTTGTAAGGCGCATACCCCGCTCAACCGCAAGCTCTATTCCCTTTAAACCATTTTATTACCCCAGCAGACCATAGACCCCGGGGCAGTGCCACTGACTAAAGTATCTTTAGGCCATTCCCAAAGGGGGGATATTTCTCGTTCATGCACAATAGAATTGTAAATGGGCTGATTCATCATGTCACGCTCATAACTGTGCCTGATCTACAACAGGGAACTGCTGCTTTATCTTTCCTAATCCTTACTATTGTCATTTTCCTCTACTCCTTTTGTACGTTTGTCACACTCTTGTGGCCTGTTATTTCCGGGGTGCCTTGATAGTCGAAGCAGACTGTGTGCTGTTGAAGCTAGAGAGGTGAGCAGAGTAAGTCTGATTCCCTGTAAAGACTTCTCTGTTGACATCCGCCCCTTGGCCCTCATATGACCTTATGCAATTTCGAGCGCAGTAAAACCCTCTACTAAAACCAAACTAAAACACTACATCACTGTAGATCTATCCATATTGCTTGAAATGTACAAGACGTGGGTGGGGAGGTGGGGAGGTGGGATGGGCCGGGAGGGAGCAAATCGGGGAAAAGCATTTGATCTAGACCTAGGCCTAGGTAGAGACTAATGTGTGAAGTATTGTCAAGCAATCACTGAGTGGATGTACCTTGCGTCTCGTGTAGCCAATTGAGTACTGGGTAGCTCTGATGGCCAGTTCATTGTCGGTCCAACGGGGCAAGTTTACGCTAATAATAATTTTTTAAAATTTTAATTAAAAATTTTTAAAAATTAAATAATAATAATAATGCACTTATATAGAGCATATCCATGCTCAAGAGCATGCTCTATGCGCTTTACAACTACTATTACCCCAGCAGACCCTCTGAGAACACTCAGAAACATTCTCGGCTTCCGTGGAAGCATACAGTGCAAACTGAGGATGTCATGCGCTCAAACACTATCAAGCTGACAAGATAGATCACTGTCTATAAATATAGTTTAAGAAGAACCGTACAACTGAAACTGTTGATGGATAGCGGTGTAAAGGCGCAAATACTATCTCTCCAGAGTCGTGCGATGTGTACTCCGGGAAAACCCAAGACCCAAGTCGATGTGACACGTTTCTACTGTGCTCTAGAGGCCTAGTGGTGAGCTCCATCAAGTGTCAGGAAGGGTTCTTGTTCGATAACTCCACCAAAGTGTGCAGGCCACGAGACCAAGTACAGTGTGACATCGGTTCTTCCAGGACAAATGGCTCCACAGCTGGGGGTAAGGGAAATAGATAGATGGACTGCTAGATAGCAAACGATTTTCTCTCTATAGATAGATAGATAGATAGATAGATAGATAGATAGATAGATAGATAGATAGATAGATAGCACTTAGTGCACGTAATAACACATTATATTTGATTTTTAAGAAGTTGTTCAGTTTTGCATGTTATCTAATTTTGGTTAAAATTTTAACAACTTTATATTTTTTTCAAAAGAAATTGATTCACTAATTTCCTTTGTGTTGATAAATATGACGCCCTTCGGATTAATTTCATTTGTTTGAAGTTTTGTTGAAATTTATCCAAAGATGACCAAATCATTGTCTTTTACATGGGTCATTTTATAGACGCCCGGTATTAATATTGTGCTGTTGCGGCAATTCCACTTCCATCTTCCCTAGTCTCTCGTCACGTGCAATCTCATGGACATAGTGTGATGATTGTCTTGATTAAAAGATGCAAAATAATATCCTTGTGATAGCAAATTCACTGCATGCGAGAGGAAATATGTCCTCAAAACCCTTAACATCAGAAGACGAGACAGGCAGGGAAATTAAGAAATAAAAGCAACTATTGGCACTGAGTCAAGTCTGCTTTTCATAGAAAAACAGAGAATGTCACCTAGCTAGCCAGCCAACCCCTAGAGCCTATAAAACCAAGCACTCAGGCTATAAAGTAAGAGGAAGGCTTCGCAAAAGTGGCCTAAGGAAGTCAGAAAAACCCTCAGAAATAATGATATCCTAATTAAAAGAGCTGTGAAACTGGTCAATCATAAAAAACGGTATCTACCCTCGACACTTTACGGCAAAAGAGAATGGAAAAGTAAAATCAGAAAGTAAATTTATAACGTTCAGTGTCATCTGTAACCCCCACCCCCCACCCCCCACCCCCAGAACCATGCGATGTACAGTACGGGTTCACCCGAGACCCAAGTCGATGTGACACGTATCGACTGTGCTCTAATGGCGTAGTGATGAGCTCTGCCAGGTGTCAGGACGGCTTCTTGTTCGATAACTCCACCAAACGGTGCAAGGAACCTGGCCAAGTACAGTGTGACACCGGTTCTTCTTCCGGGAAAACGGGCTCAACTGTCGGGCGTAAGGGATAGATAGATAGATAGATAGATAGATAGATAGATTGATAGATAGATAGATAGATAGATAGACAATTTTCTCTATGTATTTTTCTCCCCTTCTCTTTTCTCTTTCTCTCTCTCTCTCTCTCTCTCTCTCTCTCTCTCTCTCTCTCTCTCTCTCTGTGTGTGTGTGTGTGTATATACACAGCCAAACCCCATTAAACCGCCTTCCTTGGAACGAGTTGCCGGCTGTTCAGCGGGGCTTTTGATGCATCGGGATAACCCCTGTTGCTATAATAGTCTTTGGTGATTTTGTGAAAGTATTGTAAAAGCGTTTGGGTTAAATTCAAATTCATGTTACCGAAGAGTGATGATGATGATGATGATGATGATGATGATAATAATAATAATAAAGTTTGTTGTGTAGCGGTTAGGTTAATCGTCATGCACGCAGGAGACCCAGGTTCGATTCCCGTGTGAAGATAATA
>NW_004797329.1:972313-975737 GCF_000002075.1 Aplysia californica | reverse complement strand
TATCTATCTATCTATCTATCTATCTATCTATCTATCTATCTATCTATCTATCTATATATCTATCTATCTATCTATCTATCTATCTATCTATCTATCTCTTCATCAATGTCTCTCTTTCTCTGAGGTTATGATTGAACAGCTAATCTTCTAATAGTTCCCGAGTCCAATTCACATGATGGTTGTTTCGCTACAAGAAAACGTGTACATTGTTCCTAGATTGCCTTTCTTGGATATGACTCAAAACAATATTCCAAGACATATTTTCCACTCTATTCCTCCGTGTCTACCTCTGCCTCTACCTCTGTCTCTGTCTCTGTCTCTGTCTTTGTTTATGTCTGTCTTTCTCTCCGTTTTTCTGTCTGCCCTCCGCCCCTTCTCTCTCTCTCTCTCTCTCTCTCTCTCTCTCTCTCTCTCTCTCTCTCTCTCTCTCTCTCTCTCTCTCTTTTCTCTCGCTCTCTCTTCCTCCCTCCCATTCCCCCTTTCCCTTTTGGGTCTTTTGTTTTATTAATTGTTTCTGAACTCTTTTCAGATGCCGTTAACGGTGAAAGTTTCAGAAGCTGCCGCAGTTTTAAGACATTTTTGTCCGAACAAAACGACACAAAGCAGCCATTTTGTTCGTTGCCCTGTCTTCAGTCGTCCCTACTATTGAACAATATTTTACGTTGCCATTGACGCAATTTAAGTGATTTTGGGGTATGCCTTTTCAACCGTTCCTGGGCTGAGTCGGAGACTGCATTTGAGCAGACAGGCAGAGATAGATAATCGATAAAATAACTTCCCCTCTCAGGAGTCGAACTAACGTTTTCTGCATACAAGGGCGAAGAGTCTAATCGTACACCACAAGCACCGGTGTCTGTGGTGTACCGGTTAGGTGCTTTATCGTCGCACGAAGGAGACGCGAGTTTTATTCAATTGCGGGGAGAATTTTCATCCAGTATCTCGGTTTTTGTACAGGGACGTTGTACCCCTCTACCCATCTAAACTGTTTCGATGGAGGCGTAAAAACATCGACTGAAAAAATAATAAATAATTTTAAAAAATGAACAGCACAGAAATCAATGTCTTGTCGACGACGTCAGTCCTGTTTGTGGACCCCAAAGTACGGAGAGTAGTTCCAGCAGACTTTCCAAGGGATTACGTGGGACTGATCTTTGCATTTTTTTTTTACATGAGCATGATTTAACCCTATCCATATGCCCTGGTTTCATTTTGTACTCCCGGAGTTGTATTCTTCACATTTTAGAATACTTCCAGTACGAACATCTCTTTGAAACTTTCAGTATTTCTCAAAATATCATTTTGACAGACTGCTATGCAAAGCGTACAGATCGGATTAACGAGTAAATTTCCTCTTTGGAAAGTGGTGGCACAGAGTTCCCCACGTCGTATTGATACGGCAGTAAAACACGACGTACGGATAGGGTTAAGTCGTGTGCCTTTGGTCGATCGGGTGTCACGTGTCATATAGGAGTTGTATACGATTGGTCTTTGGAATGTCACGTGCCATTACAACGAAAAGGCAATGTTTTCTGTCCGTCGCATGAGTAGTCTTTCATGTATATTATGATATTTTTTTAAAACACTTGGAAACTCGGTGGTCTGAGATGTGGAACAGAACTCTCAAAATGACATTTTGGGCACGTAGTAGTTCATCATTCGGCTCTCGAATATTAACTTGTCTACTTTTACTTTTATTTCTCATTTTTGTTGTTGTTCTAATGCTGTTAAGGATTTTGTTTTGGCAGTGCGGCTGTTTTACTAATCGGATCGTGTTTCTCCTCATTACATGTTAGCACGTACGCACGTAGACAAATAGGCCAGCAATAATAATTATTGTTGATGGTAGTGTGGTACACAATGGATGAGACTAACAGTATTAGTGTTTCTGATGTTGTCTTTTATCTGTGTCATGCAAGCTGTATTGTGTGTGTGTGTGTGTGTGTGTGTGTGTGTGTGTGTGTGTGTGTGTGTGTGTGTGTCTGCGAGATAGAGAGAGAGATAAACAGAGAGCGAGTGAATGAGAGAGCGAGTGAGTTAAACAGCGTGCGAGAGAGCAAATGAGTGAGAGACAGACAGAGAGAGAGAAAGAGACACAAACACACAGAAAGAGACACAAACACACACAGCAAGAGAGAGAGAGAGAGAGAGAGAGAGAGAGAGAGAGAGAGAGAGAGAGAGAGAGAGAGAGAGAAGGAAACAGTCCCAACCTTTATTTCCGGTGGTAGTGGTGGCTCATTGCCTTAGTAATTGACCTTACTGTGTGTGTTATGATCACCGATCAGTTCCCGCTCTAAGCTGTGCCCTAGCGTGGCCGCCGGCGATACAAGCTGGAGATAGAATATTGCTCTCTGTATAATTGTTTTCAGTTCCCTCGGGTAACTCCCTCTCCGGATCGGAAGTACAAATGTTGGTACAACCAGTTAATATCCACTGGATGTCTTCAGTTGTTCGGATTAGCGAGTTCTGAGGTGGAGATAGTTTGTAAACAGACTTGTAAACTTTAATGCCGCTATCTCTTGACGTTTGAAAAGCTTTGGCTCTTGTCGCAAGAATAAATATGGGTCTTTGATGTACGCGCAGTGCGTGAGTACGGGGAGATGCGTACACATACTCACACGTGCTCTCTCTCTCTCTCGCACGCACACACACCTACACACACATACATATATATATATACACACACACACACACACACACACACACACACACACACACACACACACATCGAAGCAGGCGTTAACGGGCACGTGTTTTTGTTGTTGTTGTTGTTCTTAGAAGACATAAACATGCACACCTGGGTGCCCTCACATGATTTCATGTACACTTAACACATAAGCAGTCAAGCACATGCAATCTTACACGTATACGTATACATGCGCCCTAAATATAACTATGGATGTAAATAAATAAAGTGAAAAAATGGGACGGGAGGGCGGGGGGTAGAAATGGTCTTTTGTACTGAATCAGAACTAAAACGACACCTTATCCCCAAACCAATTTTTAGAGACTAGTGAATCAAACTTCAAATAAGGGGGCTCTGGTGGCCTAGAGGTTAAGGTGTTGGCCTTTCATTCAAAAGGTCCCGGGTTCGAATCCGGGTAGCGACCGAAAATATTTCTTCTCTGAATTTGTCTCCTTTCACCTCATTTCCTGCTCTCTAGCAATGTTGTGTCGTCTGCTTTCGTCTCCTCTTTCTGCCCCCACCCCCTTACCTCCTTTGCCCCTTCCTCTGGGCTCCTGATTCTTTCTACAGCCTTTCTACTGCTACTCTTTCGCTTCTTCTTACTGCTGTCTTTCAGCCACACCCCTGATCTTCTAGTAGGAAAGATCTACACCTAACCTTCTCGGACAAGGGCGAAAAATCTCGGAGGGCCCGTGTGCAAGTTGCGCACGTTAAAGATCCCTTGGTGGTCTAAAATCGATA
>NW_004797329.1:971336-972213 GCF_000002075.1 Aplysia californica | reverse complement strand
TCTCTCTCTCTCTCTCTCTCGTTCTCTCTCTCTCGTTCTCTTTCTCTCTCTTTCGTTCTCTCTCTCTCCCTCTCCGTATGTCCCTGTTTCTCTGTTCCTGTCTCCTTCAGCCCATGTAAGTAACGCCATTGTTTGCTCATCTGTTTGTGTAGAATGAATGTCTGTTTTTCTTTTCTGCAAACTTATCAAAAACCAGTTTGTTAAAGGCAGTCAAGTTGCTTACTTCCTTTTTCGTGAACCGACAACATAGTCAGGGCATTAGTCTGTCTTGGCTGCCTGTGAGCTGTGTGGGCGACATCTAAAGGTAGAAAACCGGAGATCCCCTTGTTTTTAATTATTCTAAGTTTCCTCGAAAGATATGTGATCTCATGTAACCTCCCTAGTCCCAAATCAGTAGAGAATCTTTGGTCAGATTCCTTTTGGCGCAAGGAGGTTATAAATAGAAGGTTCTACATAAGTCCTTTGGCCTAGCGCTACTTAAATCTGTCGCTGCTAAATTTCTCTACGTCACAGAAGATCCACACGAGACGCAAAGAGCGCTGAGCCTTTGCGCTGGGCGCATTGGATGACACTTAATGAAACTGGAAAAAAAGTACAATCCACAACATAGAGCTTTCATTCCATCTGTCTCACCAGAAACGTGCGATGTGTTCTCCGGGTATACCCAAGACCCAAGTCGATGTGACACGTTTCTACTGTGCTCTAGAGGCCTAGTGGTGAGCTCTACCAAGTGTTCAGAAGGGTCCTTGTTCGACAATTCCACCAAAGCGTGCAGGCCACGAGACCAAGTACGGTGTGACATCGGTTCTTCCACGACAAGTGGCTCGAAAGTCGGAGGTGGGTACGCTGAAGGTAGATAGATAGGCAAACAAACAAC
>NW_004797329.1:965556-971236 GCF_000002075.1 Aplysia californica | reverse complement strand
TCTCTCTCTCTCTCTCTCTCTCTCTCTCTCTCTCTCTCTTTCTCTCTCTCGCTCCTTCTCTGATACTATGATTAAGGAGATTTTCTTCTAACTGATTCCGAGTCCCAATTCATAATAAAATAGATGACTGCTTCGTTGCTGCAAAATTTTAGTTACGCAATTTTTCTTAGATTGCCTCTCTTGGGTTTGACTGAAAACAAAAGTCAACAATACTTTATCCTTCTCTGTTTTTCTATTTCTGTCTGTCTGTCTGTCTGTCTGTCTGTCTGTCTGTCTGTCTGTCTGTCTGTCTGTCTGTCTGTCTGTCTGTCTGTATGTATGTCTGTCTCTCCCTCTCTCTCTCTTTCTCTCTCTCTCTCTCTCTCTCTCTCTCTCTCTCTCTCTCTCTCTCTGTATCTCTCTCATTACATCTTTCCGTCCTTTCAGAACCGTGCGATGTAATCTCCGGGTATACCTCTGACCCAAGTCGATGTGACACGTTTCTACTGTGCTCTGGAGGCCTTGTGGTGAGCTCTACCAAGTGCCGGTATGAGTTCTTTTTCGATAACTCCACCAAAGTGTGCAGGCCACCTAACCAAGTACGGTGTCATAACGGTTCTACCGGGACAAGTGGATCGAAAGTCGGAGGTGAGTGCGTTGAGGGTAGATAGATAGACAAACAAACAATTTCCTCTCTCTTTCTCTCTCTCTCTCTCTCTCTCTCTCTCTCTCTCTCTCTCTCTCTCTCTCTCTCTCTCTCTCTCTCTCTTTCTCTCTCTCTCTGCTCTCTTTTCCTCTTCCCCTCTATTACTGTTATTACGGAGATATTCCTCTAATTGATTCCGATTCCAATTCATGTGAAAACCTTTTTGTTGCTTGCTAAAATTAGATTGCCTCTCTTGGATCTGGCTGACTAGAATATTCAAAGACACATTTTCCCACTCAATATTTCAGTCTCTGTCTCTATCTCAGTTCTGCCTGTCTCTTTGTCTGTCTGTCAGCCTGTGTCTCTGTCTCTCTGTCTCTCTGTCTCTCTGTCTCTCTGTCTCTCTGTCTCTCTGTCTCTCTCTCTCTCTCTCTCTCTCTCTCCCGTTCTCTCTTACTCTCTCTGTTTCTCTCCCAAAGTCCCTTTTTCTCTGTTCCTGTCTGCTTCAACCCATGTAAGTAACGCCATTGTTTGCGTATCTGTTTGTGTAGAATGAATGTCTGTTTTTTTCGTGAACCGACAACATAGCCAGGGCATTAGTCTGTCTTGGCTGCCTGTGAATGAGTGTATGATGTGATAACCAACCAACGTTGGAAGCCAACATTTTCTCTTTCTTCTGTATAGGTTATCCTTTACCTGTTCAAGACAAAATCATAAGATAAAATAAGATAAGATAAGATAAGATAAGAAAATACTTTATTACCCCACAGGGAAATTTTTCTTGGCTGTACAGGACCGTAAAAACACATGCAGGTATACATAAAATAGTGACATTATACATTACTCTCATTAAAATTCAGTATGAAAAGAGACGTAAAGCTGACAAAATGTACATTCACATGAAATGCATCATTTAACTAATGCAGGAATTTAATTACATTAAATTACATATATTCATATAATGCACCTTCTTCCTCACTGTCTGATCATTTATTTATTTCACTGAACTCCCTTCGTATTATAAGAACCGATGCTGTTTTACTCATACTTTATGCGGGATGCCCACTACGGATGGGATCTGCCGATCGGGGAGATCGCCTGACTCGGTCGCCTCAAAAACAAACGAGTTTGTTTTCAGTTTCAGGCGATCGAGTTGGGCGATCCAGCCGTAGTGGGCACCCCGTATAACTTTACTTTTATCCGCCACTTATACCCTTTTGGGTGTCGTGGGAAGAAAGAGAAGTCTCTGTCGCCAGCCGGAGAGCTTGGGTCAGGGGGATGCCGAGGGGGGTTAATGTTTCCCTGACTCCATCTACCCAGGTCTTTCTTGGTTGCCCTCTAGCCTTGTTCCCATCGAATTTATTTTTGTTGGCACGTGGTCCGAACCATTTATTCTTTTGTGTTTTTACTCCTACAAAATATTATAATATCGCGGGTTTGTCGGGCGGACCCAGCACTCAGTGGTATCATAACCTCGTCGCAGAGGTCAAGTCGGCGGCAATGAAAGAGATGATATCGAGTGGAACAGTCGTGTGCGGGTGAGGGAGCAGACTGTTCTTGGGCGACATCTAAAGGTAGAAAACAGGAGATCCCCTTGTTTTTATTTATTTGAAGTCTCCTCGAAAGATATGTGTAGTGTTCTCATGCAACCTCCCTAGTCCCAAATCAGTAGAGAATCTTTGGTCAGATTCCTTTTGGCGCAAGGAGGTTATAAATAGAAGGTACTACATAAGGCCCTTGGCCTAGCGCTACTTAAATCTGTCGCTACTAAATTTCTCTACGTCACAGAAGATCCACACGAGACGCAAAGAGCGCTGAGCCTTTGCGCTGGGCGCATTGGATGACACTTAATGAAACTGGGAAAAAAGTACAATCCACAACATAGAGCTTTCATTCCATCTGTCTCACCAGAAACGTGCGATGTGTTCTCCGGGTATACCCAAGACCCAAGTCGATGTGACACGTTTCTACTGTGCTCTAGAGGCCAAGTGGTGAGCTCTACCAAGTGCGGGGAAGGGTTCTTGTTCGACAATTCCACCAAAGCGTGCAGGCCAAGAGACCAAGTACAGTGTGACATCGGTTCTTCCACGACAATTGGCTCGAAAGTCGGAGGTGAGTACGTTGAAGGTAGATAGATAGACAAACAAACAATTTCCTCTCTCTTTCTCTCTCTCTCTCTCTATCTATCTCTCTCTCTCTCTCTCTCTCTGTGCTCTCTTCCCTCTCCCTCTATCCCTCTTCATCTTTATTACTGTTATTACGGAGATATTCCTCTAATTGATTCCGATTCCAATTCATGTGAAGACCTTTTTGTTGCTTGCTAAAAATTTTAGCACATGCGAATGTTCTTAGATTGCCTCTCTTGGATCTGGCTGACTAGAATATTCAAAGACACATTTTCCCACTCAATATTTCAGTCTCTTTCTCTGTCTCAGTTCTGCCTGTCTCTCTCTCTGTCTGTCAGCCTGTGTGTCTGTCTCTCTGTCTCTCTGTCTCTCTGTCTCTCTCTCTCTCTCTCTCTCTCTCTCTCTTCCGTTCTCTCTCACTCTCTCTGTTTCTCTCCGTAAGTCCCTTTTTCTCTGTTCCTGCCTCCTTCAGCCCATGTAAGTAACGCCATTGTTTGCGTATCTGTTTGTGTAGAATGAATGTCTGTTTTTCTTTTCTGCAAACTTATCAAGAACCAGTTTATTAAAGGCAGTCAAGTTGCTTACTCTCTTTTTCGTGAACCGACAACATAGCCTGGGCATTAGTCTGTCTTGGCTGCCTGTGAGCTGTGTGTATGATGTCATAACCAACCAAAGTTTTGAAGCCAACATTTTCCCCCCTTTTCACTATAGGTTATCCTTTACCTCTCCAAGACAAAATTCATAAGATAAAATAGATAAGATAATACTTTATTACCCCAGAGGGAAATTTTTCTTAGCTGTACAGGACTTTAAAAACACATGCAGGTATACATTTTTTTAAAAAGTAATTATACTTTACTCTCATTAAAATTCAATATGAAGAGAGAAGTAAAGCTGACTAAATGTACATTCACATCAAATGCATCATTTAACCAGATGCAGGAATTTAAGTACATTCAATTACATAATATAGTCATAAAATGCACTCCCCTCGTATTATAAGAACGGATGCTGTTTTACTCATACTTCATACGGAGTGCCCACTACGGATGGGATCGGCCGATCGGGAAATAAGATAATATTGCGGGTCTGTCTGGCGGGCCATGGCACTCACTGGTATCATAAACTCGTCCCAGAGGTCAAGTCGGCGGCAATGAAAGAGATGATATCGAGTGAAACAGTCGTGTGCGGGTGATGGAGCCGACTGTTCTTGGGCGACATTTAAAGACAGAAAACCGGAGACCCCCTTATTTTTAATTCTTTGTAGTCACCCCTAAAGAGTTGTGTAGTGTTCTCAGGTAAATTCCCTTACCCCAAATCAGTAGTGAATCTTTGGTCAGATTCCTTTTAGCGCAAAGAGGTCATAAATAGAAGGTTCTACATAGGGCCCTTGGCATAGCGCTACTTAAATCTGTCGCTGCTAAATTTCTCAACGTCACAGAAGATCCACACGAGAAGCAAAGAGCGCTGAGCCTTTGCGCTGGGTGCATTGGATGACACTTAATGAAACTGGAAAAAAAGTACAATCCACAACATAGAGCTTTCATTCCGTCTGTCTCACCAGAAACGTGCGATGTGTTCTCCGGGTATACCCAAGACCCAAGTCGATGTGACACGTATCTACTGTGCTCTAGAGGCCTAGTGGTGAGCTCTACCAAGTGCGGGGATGGGTTCTTGTTCGACAATTCCACCAAAGCGTGCAGGCCACGAGACCAAGTACGATGTGACATCGGTTCTTCCACGACAATTGGCTCGAAAGTCGGAGGTGAGTACGTTGAAGGTAGATAGATAGACAAACAAACAATTTCCTCTCTCTTTCTCTCTCTCTCTCTCTCTCTCTCTATCTATCTCTCTTTCTCTCTGTGTGCTCTCTTCCCTCTCCCTCTATCCCTCTTCATCTTTATTACTGTTATTACGGAGATATTCCTCTAATTGATTCCGATTCCAATTCATGTGAAGACCTTTTTGTTGCTTGCTAAAATTTTAGCACTTGCGAATGTTCTTAGATTGCCTCTCTTGGATCTGGCTGACTAGAATATTCAAAGACACATTTTCCCACTCAATATTTCAGTCTCTGTCTCTGTCTCAGTTCCACCTGTCTCTCTGTCTGTCTGTCAGCCTGTGTGTCTGTCTCTCTGTCTCTCTGTCTCTCTGTCTTTCTCTATCTCTCTCTCTCTCTGTCTCTCTCTCTCTCTCTCTCTCTCTTCCGTTCTCTCTCACTCTCTCTGTTTCTCTCCGTAAGTCCCTTTTTCTATGTTCCTGTCTCCTTTAACCCATGTAAGTAACGCCATTGTTTGCGTATCTGTTTGTGTAGAATACATGTCTGTTTTTCTTTTCTGCAAACTGATCAAGAACCAGTTTGTTAAAGGCAGTCAAGTTGTTTACTCCCTTTTTCGTGAACCGACAACATAGCCAGGGCATTAGTCTGTCTTGGGTGCCTGTGAGATGAGTGTATGATATGATAACCAACCAACGTTGGAAGCCAACATTTTCTCTTTCTTCTGTATAGGTTATCCTTTACCTGTCCAAGACAAAAATCATAAGATAAAATAAGATAAGATAAGATAAGATAAGATAAGATAAGATAAGATAAGATAAGAAAATACTTTATTACCCCACAGGGAAATTTTTCTTGGCTGTACAGGACCGTTAAAAACACATGCAGGTATACATAAAATAATGACATTATACATTACTCTCATTAAAATTCAGTATGAAAAGAGACGTAAAGCTGACAAAATGTACATTCACATCAAATGCATCATTTAACTACATGCAGAAATTTAATTACATTAAATTACATATATTCATATAATGCACCTTCTTCCTCACTGTCTGATCATTTATTTATTTCACTGAACTCCCCTCGTATTATAAGAACTGATGCTGTTTTACTCATACTTTATGCGGGATGCCCACTACGGATGGG
>NW_004797329.1:958056-960556 GCF_000002075.1 Aplysia californica | reverse complement strand
GACACATTTGCCCACTCAATATTTCAGTCCCTGTCTCTGTCTCAGTTCCGCCTGTCTCTCTGTCTGTCTGTCAGCCTGGTGTCTGTCTCTCTGTCTCTCTGTCTCTCTGTCTCTCTCTCTCTCTCTCTCTCTCTCTCTCTCTGTCTCTGTCTCTCTCTCTCTCTCTCTTCCGTTCTCTCTCACTTCCTCTGTTTCTCTCACTAAGTCCCTTTTTCTATGTTCCTGTCTCCTTTAACCCATGTAAGTAACGCCATTGTTTGCGTATCTGTTTGTGTAGAATACATGTCTGTTTTTCTTTTCTGCAAACTTATCAAGAACCAGTTTGTTAAAGGCAGTCAAGTTGCTTACTCCCTTTTTCGTGAACCGACAACATAGCCAGGGCATTAGTCTGTCTTGGGTGCCTGTGAGATGAGTGTATGATATGATAACCAACCAACGTTGGAAGCCAACATTTTCTCTTTCTTCTGTATAGGTTATCCTTTACCTGTCCAAGACAAAAATCATAAGATAAAATAAGATAAGATAAGATAAGATAAGATAAGATAAGATAAGATAAGATAAGATAAGATAAAATAAGATAAGAAAATACTTTATTACCCCACAGGGAAATTTTTCTTGGCTGTACAGGACCGTTAAAAACACATGCAGGTATACATAAAATAATGACATTATATATTACTCTCATTAAAATTCAGTATGAAAAGAGACGTAAAGCTGACAAAATGTACATTCACATCAAATGCATCATTTAACTACATGCAGAAATTTAATTACATTAAATTACATATATTCATATAATGCACCTTCTTCCTCACTGTCTGATCATTTATTTATTTCACTGAACTCCCTTCGTATTATAAGAACTTATGCTGTTTTACTCATACTTTATGCGGGATGCCCACTACGGATGGGATCTCCCGATCGGGGAGATCGCCTGACTCGGTCGCCTCAAAAACAAACGAGTTTGTTTTCAGTTTCAGGCGATCGAGTTGGGCGATCTAGCCGTAGTGGGCACCCCGTATAACTTTACTTTTATCCGCCACTTATACCCTTTTGGGTGTCGTGGGAAGAAAGAGAAGTCTCTGTCGCCAGCCGGAGAGCTTGGGTCAGGGGGATGCCGAGGGGGGTTAATGTTTCCCTGACTCCATCTACCCAGGTCTTTCTAGGTTGCCCTCTAGCCTTGTTCCCATCGAATTTATTTTTGTTGGCACGTGGTCCGAACCTTTTATTCTTTGGTGTTTTTACTCCTACAAAATATACTAATATCGCGGGTCTGTCGGACGGACCCAGCACTCAGTGGTATCATAACCTCGTCCCAGTGGTCAAGTCGGCGGCAATGAAAGAGATGATATCGAGTGAAACAGTCGTGTGCGGGTGAGGGAGCAGACTATTCTTGGGCGACATTTAAAGATAGAAAACCGGAGACCACCTTGCAAAGACTGTGTATGTGGAGAATCTTTGCCCCTTGTTTTTAATTCTTTGTAGTCACCTCGAAAGATTTGTGTAGCGTTCTCAGGTAACCTCCTTTGCTCCAAATCAGTTGAGAATCTTTGGTCAGATTCCTCTTTGCGCAATGACGTTATAAATATAAGTTTCTAAGGCCCTTGGGAAATACCGGTCTTTGGCATCGAGCTACCTAAATCTGTCGCTGCTACGTCACGGAAGATACACACGCGAATCAAAGAGCGCTGAGCCTTTGCGCCGGGCGCATTTCGCACTTAATGAAACTGGAATAAGTGCAATTCACAACCTAGAGCTTTCATTCCGTCTGTCTCACCAGAAACGTGCGATGTGTTCTCCGGGTATACCCAAGACCCAAGTCGATGTGACACGTTTCTACTGTGCTCTAGAGGCCTAGTAGTGAGCTCTACCAAGTGCGGGGATGGGTTCTTGTTCGACAATTCCACCAAAGCGTGCAGGCCACGAGACCAAGTACAGTGTGACATCGGTTCTTCCAGGACAAATCCAACCGTTGGAGGTGAGTGTGTAGATAGATAGATAGATAGATAGATAGATAGATAGATAGATAGATAGATAGATAGATAGATAGATACTCTCTCTCTCTCTCTCTCTCTCTCTCTCTCTCTCTCTCTCTCTCTCTCTCTGTGTCTCTCCCCCCATTCCCTTCTCTCTCTTTCCTTCATCCTCTGCATCTCAAAAAACCCTCTCTGATACGACGCTTAAGGTTATATGTGTATAGTTCATGTAACTAGTTTTAAGATTGTTTCTCTTGGAAATAACTGAAAACAATATTAAACGATACTTTTCCCCCAATTTTGTCTTTTTCTTTGTCACTGTCACTGTCTCTGTCTAGGTTTAGGTCTGCCTGTGCATATGTCTGTCTGTCTGTTTGTCTGTCTGTCTGCATGTCTGTCAGTCTGTCTGAAGCCTGTCTGTCTGTCTGTCTCTCTCTCTCTCTCTCTCTCTCTCCCTTTCTCTGTTGTGTGTGTGTGTGTGTGTGTGTGTGTGTCTCTCTCTCTCACTCTCTCTCTCTCTCTCT
>NW_004797329.1:955302-957956 GCF_000002075.1 Aplysia californica | reverse complement strand
ATCTCATTCTCTCTTTCCATCTCTTCAGGACTGTGTGATGTGGCCACTGGATTCACCAGAGACTCAAGTCGTTGTGACGCGTTTCTACTGTGCGCTAACGGCGTAGTGGTGCGCACTGCAATGTCAGGAAGGGTTCTGGTTCGATAACTCCACCAAACTGTGCGAGCGACGTGACCAAGTACAGTGTGACGTCAGTTCTTCCAGGATAAATGGCTCAACAACAGTTGGGGGTAAGGGGAACAGATAGATAGATATCTCTCTCTCTCTCTCTCTCTCTCTCTCTCTCTCTCTCTCTCTCTCTATCTCTGTCTCTATCTATCTCTCTCTCCTGCTCTCTCTTTTCCACTCTTTCTCTCCCACATCTCTCTCACTCTCTCTTTCTTTCTCTCTCTCCTCCCCCCCCTCTCTCTCTCTCTCTCTCTCTCTCTCTCTCTCTCTCTCTCTCCCAACTCTCTCATTCCATCTTTCCATCTCTCCAGAGTCGTGCGATGTGTACTCCGGGAAAACCCAAGACCCAAGTCGATGTGACACGTTTTTACTGTGCTCTAGAGGCCTAGTGGTGAGCTCTACCAAGTGTCAGGAAGGGTTCTTGTTCGATAACTCCACCAAAGTGTGCAGGCCACGAGACCAAGTACAGTGTGACATCGGTTCTTCCAGGACAAATGGCTCTACAGTTGGGGGTAAGTGAAACATATAGATAGATAGATAGATAGATAGATAGATAGATAGATAGATAGATAGATAGATAGATAGATAGATAGATAGATAGATAGATAGATAGATAGACAGATAGATAGATAGATAGATAGATAGATAGATAGATAGATCGCTTTTTGAGAGCATCCGGGTAAAGGAATGAATGGAAACCATTATTGCAGATGTCTGTCGCAAATCTGGCACGGGATGATGATGATGATTCGCCAGTCTTCGGGCCACCGATAACCTTTCACGCAGACTTATTGAGCGTAAGTCTTCACCATATAAAAAGTTCACGGGCGCTCGGTAGCCTTTTGGTCATCGGGCTATTGATGTCTTTTTAGTTTTAGTAGAGGTTTTTCGGCGCTCGCAACTGCATAAGGTCATATGAGCGCCATAATGATGTCTGTTAAACGACAGGCCGAGGTGATGCGTTCCTTTGAAGTTTCTGCAGGCGGCTATAACGTTTGCTTCTAGTGTCTTGTTTTAAGATATTTGCCAAAGCCTTAACCCTTATCCGTACACCCTGGTGTCATTTTGTACCCCCGTGGTTGTATTCTTCACATTTCAGAATACTCTTTGAAATTTCTTTGAAACTTTCAGTATTTCTCAAAAAATCATGTTGACAGACTTCTACGCAACGCGTACTGATCGGATTAACGGGTGAATTTCCTCTTTGGAAAGTGGCGGCACAAAGTTACCAACGACGTATGGATACGGTAGTAAAACTCGACGTATGGATACGGTAGTAAAACTCGACGTATGGATACGATAGTAAAACTCGACGTATGGATACGATAGTAAAACTCGACGTATGGATACGATAGTAAAACTCGACGCATGGATACGATAGTAAAACTCGACGTATGGATACGGTAGTAAAACTCGACGTATGGATACGGTAGTAAAACTCGACGTATGGATACGGTAGTAAAACTCGACGTATGGATACGATAGTAAAACTCGACGTATGGATACGATAGTAAAACTCGACGTATGGATACGATAGTAAAACTCGACGCATGGATACGATAGTAAAACTCGACGTATGGATACGGTAGTAAAACTCGACGTATGAATACGGTAGTAAAACTCGACGTATGGATACGATAGTAAAACTCGACGTATGGATACGATAGTAAAACTCGACGTATGGATACGATAGTAAAACTTGACGTATGGATACGGTAGTAAAACTCGACGTATGGATAGGGTTAAAACAATGTCGTTTCCATTATCAGGAGCAAATCGACAACAAGCGCTAGAGAATGCCGAGCTTGCATAGACGTGTGCGGCAAAAAGATGATCAAACAGCCAACCATGGGTGCCGAGCACTGTGCATAGTGTACATCAGGCGGCCATTTCATTGGGGCAAATTTACATGGATAAAGTCCATACAATTCAAACAGTGAGCGGTTGGCGGATGGCGGTGTGAAGACGCAAATACTGTGTCAATGTTTATAGGCGTTCCTTTTCGTACATGGACAAAATCTGAATGTTAGCTGGGCTGACGGTACAGCACGGGACGATACAACAAGGTTTGACTGTAGATAGATAGATAGATAGATAGATAGATAGATAGATAGATAGATAGATAGATAGATAGATAGATAGATAGATAGAGTAGTCAAGGCTCTCTCTCTCTCTCTCTCTCTCTCTCTCTCTTTCTTTCTCTCTCTTTCTCTCTTTCTCTGTCTTCCTCTGGCTATATCTCTGATACTAGATTAGAGGGATACGAGTATCCCTCTATTTGATTCCGTGTCCAATGTCCATACTGAGTATTCCGTATAATGAGTAGATGCAATTGGTTCTGACTCTCTCTCTCTCTCTCTCTCTCTCTCTCTCTCTCTCTCTCTCTCTCTCTCTCTCTCTCTCTCTCTCTCTTTGTGTGTGTGTGTGTGTGTGTGTGTGTGTGTGTGTGTGTGTGTGTGTGTGTGTGTGTGTGTGTGTGTGTGTGT
>NW_004797329.1:953611-955202 GCF_000002075.1 Aplysia californica | reverse complement strand
GATAGATAGATAGATAGATAGATAGATAGATAGATAGATAGATAGATAGATAGATAGATAGATAGATAGATAGATAGATAGATAGATAGATAGATAGATCGCTTTTTGAGAGCATCCGGGTAAAGGAATGAATGGAAACCATTATTGCAGATGTCTGTCGCAAATCTGGCACGGGATGATGATGATGATTCGCCAGTCTTCGGGCCACCGATAACCTTTCACGCAGACTTATTGAGCGTAAGTCTTCACCATATAAAAAGTTCACGGGCGCTCGGTAGCCTTTTGGTCATCGGGCTAATGATGTCTTTTTAGTTTTAGTAGAGGTTTTTCGGCGCTCGCAACTGCATAAGGTCATATGAGCGCCATAATGATGTCTGTTAAACGACAGGCCGAGGTGATGCGTTCCTTTGAAGTTTCTGCAGGCGGCTATAACGTTTAATTCCAGTGTCTTGTTTTAAGATATTTGCCAAAGCCTTAACCCTTATCCGTACACCCTGGTGTCATTTTGTACCCCCGTGGTTGTATTCTTCACATTTCAGAATACTCTTTGAAATTTCTTTGAAACTTTCAGTATTTCTCAAAAAATCATGTTGACAGACTTCTACGCAACGCGTACTGATCGGATTAACGGGTGAATTTCCTCTTTGGAAAGTGGCGGCACAAAGTTACCAACGACGTATGGATACGGTAGTAAAACTCGACGTATGGATACGGTAGTAAAACTCGACGTATGGATACGGTAGTAAAACTCGACGTATGGATACGATAGTAAAACTCGACGTATGGATACGGTAGTAAAACTCGACGTATGGATACGATAGTAAAACTCGACGTATGGATACGATAGTAAAACTTGACGTATGGATACGGTAGTAAAACTCGACGTATGGATAGGGTTAAAACAATGTCGTTTCCATTATCAGGAGCAAATCGACAACAAGCGCTAGAGAATGCCGAGCTTGCATAGACGTGTGCGGCAAAAAGATGATCAAACAGCCAACCATGGGTGCCGAGCACTGTGCATAGTGTACATCAGGCGGCCATTTCATTGGGGCAAATTTACATGGATAAAGTCCATACAATTCAAACAGTGAGCGGTTGGCGGATGGCGGTGTGAAGACGCAAATACTGTGTCAATGTTTATAGGCGTTCCTTTTCGTACATGGACAAAATCTGAATGTTAGCTGGGCTGACGGTACAGCACGGGACGATACAACAAGGTTTGACTGTAGATAGATAGATAGATAGATAGATAGATAGATAGATAGATAGATAGATAGATAGAGTAGTCAAGGCTCTCTCTCTCTCTCTCTCTCTCTCTCTCTCTTTCTTTCTCTCTCTTTCTCTCTTTCTCTGTCTTCCTCTGGCTATATCTCTGATACTAGATTAGAGGGATACGAGTATCCCTCTATTTGATTCCGTGTCCAATGTCCATACTGAGTATTCCGTATAATGAGTAGATGCAATTGGTTCTGACTCTCTCTCTCTCTCTCTCTCTCTCTCTCTCTCTCTCTCTCTCTCTCTCTCTCTCTCTCTCTCTCTCTCTCTCTCTCTCTTTGTGTGTGTGTGTGTGTGTGTGTGTGTGTGTGTG
>NW_004797329.1:950470-951848 GCF_000002075.1 Aplysia californica | reverse complement strand
TAGATAGATAGATAGATAGATAGATAGATAGATAGATAGATAGATAGATAGATAGATAGATAGATAGATAGATAGATAGATAGATAGATAGAAGGCTCTCTCCCCCTCCCTCTCTTTCTCTCTTTCCCCCTCGCTCTATCTCTCTCCATCTCTGATACTATGATTAAGGTTATAATTTCTTTTATCGATTCCAAGACCAAATCCCACACTGAGTGATTTAAAATATTTTAAGAATTGAGAGCGGGTAAGGGGGTTGTGTGTGTCTGTGTGTTTGTGTGTGGTGGGGGCGGGGGGCTCGAGTTGACTTAGTAAAATAATGGTGACAGGAACGACTCATGACTTACCAGTTGACCTATGCTACCTGAGAACCAAAAAAAAAGATACCAAGTCATGACGGTTCCCTCCGTACATCATCCGGACTCGCTTGTCAACACGGGTCGTATAACACTGGCCTTATCTACACAGTTCTCGATGCTGGCAGTAGCTATTTCTTTAATGAAAATGGAATATTGACTTTAAATTTGCATCGCGGTGTCAGTATCAGATTGTCATTATTTTTTATTCATTTTATACCGAACGTAACTCGACTTCACATTCCGTCTAACGCTAGCATCTTGTTTCCTGGATCCAACATACCATATGCTTTGCCTATTTTGGGAGTACGAATTCCAAAGCAAAATGTCTAATTTCTACCCTTCTATCTCTGTCTCTCTCTCTCTCTCTCTGTCTCTCTGTTTAATAATATACAAACATCAAAATTCAATGAGACCTAAAAACTGGCCAAATATTTATTTGAAAAAGCATCATCACCATCATCATCATCATCATCATCATCATCATCATCATCACCATCCTCATCCTCATCATCATCCTCATCATCATCATCATCATCATCATATGGTCGCTTTTAAGGACAAGCGGGCTAACCAGATTTCAGGGGTTTCCAAAATTCTTGACCTACACCAACAGTGGGCATTTCCCTACCTATACGAGAAGTTTGGTTTCATTGGTGTGTATATTTGTTTGGTAATGGAGAAACCTCTCCTTGTCTTTTAAAGAAACTGAATAAGGGGCAAAAACTTTACCTTCGATTTTCTCAAAATATAATTTTTCGGATAGCCCCCTTGTGCTTAAAAGCGACCATATATTGATTGCATTTATGCTTTAAATATTATTTTTTAAATAAAAACACAAAAAATTCATGCTATGGATTTTCCTCCAGAACCATACACGGCTTTACCAGTGACCCAACTAGGTGTGACATGTACACAAATGTATCAGCTGTGCTCTCTCTCTCTCTCTCTCTCTTTGTCTCTCTCTCTCTTTGTCTCTCTCTCTCTCTTTCTCTCTCTCTCTCTCTCTCTGTGTGTGTGTGTGT
>NW_004797329.1:943802-948344 GCF_000002075.1 Aplysia californica | reverse complement strand
AGGGGGGGGGGAGGAGAGTCGAATCAAAATAGATTATGAAAACAACACCACAAGTACATCATTCAGCAAATTATAAACCAATGTAAATTATACGGAATTTTAAGTAATGCATCTGCTTTTCTCAGTGGACTATTTATGATCTTATATAAAACGTTCTCCTTATGTTTCTGTATCACTAAACTTCTACTTAGGTTACATGTTTATTTAAGAGCAGTTTTACAGTTTCACTGGTCTCTGGATTTGTATCAATTTGAGCCCAGCGACACTGTTTAATGTGGTTGGTTGGCGGGTGATCTTGTGTGGTTTACTTCTTCTTTCCTATCTATGAAACATCTATCGTCCTTGTCTCCCCTTCTTCTCTTTTATGTTTGTTACTCTCTTGTAACACCTCTAATCTTCTGGCGCTCATATGACCTTATGCAGTTTCGAGCGACGTGAAACCTCTGCTAAAACTTTTTTTAAACCCACTGTTTAATAATGCTAATTACTCACTCCAGACCACGAAAACATTTTAATATTTCTAATTTCTAACTTGCCTTCTAGATCTCAGTCTTACTTGAAGGATCCATTATACATGTACAAGACGCGCGTTCATATGACCTTATGCAGTTGCGAGCGCCATAAAACACTGTACTACTACTTCTACTACTACTACTACTACTACTACTACTACTACTACTACTACTACTACTACTACTACTACTACTACTACTACTACTACTACATGTACAAGAAAATAAAAAGTAATTGGTCGTTGGCGGGTGCTCTTGTGTGGTTTGCGCCTTGCTTCCCATCAAACGTCAATCGTTCTTACATCTCCCCCTTTTCTCCGTATGTTACTCTCAAGCAACACCTCCAATGTCCGTCTCTTATAACCTACTTGTGTTGCAAGTGAAGTAAAACTCTTTCTGGGGCTCTCGTGGCCAAGAGGTTAAGGTGTTGGCCTCTCATTCAAAGGTCCCGGGTTCGTATCCGGATAGCGACCGAAAAATTTTCTTCTCTAAAATGGTCTCCTTTCACCTCCTTTCACCTCCTTTCCTGCTCTCTAGCAATGTTCTGTTGTCTGCTTTCATTTCCACTTTCTGCCCCCACCCCCTCACCTCCTTTGCCCCCTCCTCTGGGCTCCTGACTCTTTCTGCAGCCTTTCTACTGCTACTCCTTGGCTCCTCCTTACTGCTGTCTTTCTGCCACACCCCTGATCTTCTGGTAGGAAAGATCTACACCTAGCCTTCTCGGACAAGGGCGAAAAATCTCGGAGGGCCCGTGTGCAAGTTGCGCACGTTAAAAGATCCCTTGGTGGTCTAAAATCGATAAGAGTAGGCTTCGGCCGCCACCCGGGCAAAATTCAAAATTTCCTACCAACTGAAAATATTAGGTGTATCCAGCGCGCTCATATGACCTTATGCAGTTGCGAGCGCCGTAAAACACTTTACAAAAACAAAAACAAAACAAACTCTTTCTTTCAATTTCAAAAAGAAAATAAAAAATAGTGAAGACCTATAAGAAGTTTGCCATGTTATATTTCTTCTCCTACACAAAACCCTATAAAGTGTTTGCCTCCTTAGGCCAGGTACCAAGGGTTGCAAGTTACAAGATCATCGACGCCTCTATTTTGTGGAGAGGGCTTTTTGTGTTTTTTTTTATTTATTGTGTCGCTTTCTTTCCATAAAATTAGATTGTCCATTTAATTTTTATATACATTTTTTTTCGGGGGGGGGTGAAAATCGAGTATCGCTATCACTGTAAACGATGTTAGAAGTTAAAATCTCCAGCTATGATATGATAATAATTAATTGTCCAAATCCTGTTCTTTCCCTTGATTTTAGAGAGAATAAAAGGGGGTGATTCTTTCAAAACCCGCCAGTTCTACTTGGGCAAATGGGGGAGGGGAGGGGGGTGGTGATAGTCTAGGAGTAAATAGTTCTTTTTATATTTAAAAGAATTCCTACAGTCAATATCTCATAACTGGTGGAAGTGAACAGAAATGTGATGCAGCGTGATGGAATCAGGCGTCCGTCAATTCTTGGGCATGTGGAGTTATTGGTGTCATCTTAAAGCCTGTTCATTTGTCTATTTTTAGGGGAAAAAAGTACCCATCTATCTTTAATAGAAGTCGAAATATTTGTGATTGAAGTAAGTAGGGTAACCTGATTTCAGAAGAAAATTAAGGGAGAAAATGACCGCCAAAGCTTGGTATCTTTCAATGCGTGAGAGTCCTTGAAAACTGAAAATTTACATGTTTTGTGTCTATAATCAACGTTTTTCGGGATATTCCACACAGAAATGTTTTTTTTAATGGACATAAAAGTTGTTGAGCTTAAAAGCAAAAATTTGATAAAAATTGCCAAACGGGCAGAAAAATGCCAATATCTTTGATTGCATCATTTTGACGAGAGCCTGATTCCACAAGGCTGCCTCACAAATAGTTTTGAAGAAAAAGAAACAACCAACAAAAACAACATCCACCTACACTTTTGGATGAGGAAAACAAATGACCTGCATTGCCCGGAAAGACCATTTAGAATAGTAATAGTAATAATGAATTTTTTTTTATTTTTTTTTTTAAATATTTTTTAAAATATTATTATTATTATTATTATTATTATTATTATTATTATTATTATTATTATTATTATTATTATTATTAGGCTATCATTATTATTATTATTTTATCATTAATAGTAATCATAGTAAGAATAATAATTGTAATTATAATAATTTAATGCATTGGATACTCGTTTTCAGACGATAACGTGCCTTGCATACGAAGAGAGAAAAGCTAATATTGAACTTAAAGAACTACTATTTGAGAAAGTTTTTTGAAAAATGACAGCATCAGATTGTCGAGGACAATTTTTTGGGGCGGGTCTCTTTTTTCCCAATAGTATGCCATCTTGAAAGGTATCGGTATTATCTTTGATGCAATGGAATGTGGTGCAGACCTATGAGGTGTTTGCCTTGGTATTACTCCCACGTAACGCCACTTCACCACCCACTCACACCTCTTTTGAAATCTGAGAGTCTTCTAAAACGCCCGCTTTCTTCAACACAATATACCCTCTAAGTCGTCTTCATCCCTCTGTTAACGATTGTAATCATAAGGTATACAAAGGACTAAGAGTGTGTGTATGTGTGTGTGTGTTTCTGGATGCGCGTGCACGCGCGCACGCGTGCGTGTGTGTGTGTGTCTGTCTGTCTGTCTGTTCGTCTGTCTGTCCGTTTGTCTGTGTGTCTTTCTGTCTGTCTTTTTGTCTGTCTGCTTGTCTATATCCGTCTATCTAGCTCACGAGGAATATTACTATCATGTGCAGGCCTAAATTTCAATTTCGTACTTCTTCTGCCCCGAATTCCTTTCCTTTTAACCCCCCCCCCCCCTTTCCTTTTTTCTACTACTACTACTACTACTACTACTACTACTACTACTACTACTACTACTACTACTACTACTACTACTACTACTACCACTACCACTACTACTACTACTACTACTACTACTACTACTACTACTACTACTACTACTACTACTGATGATGATGATGATGATGATGATGATGATGATGGATGATGATGATGATGATGATGATGATGATGATGATGATGATGATGATGACTCTTTAAAAAACAATATCAAACGACCGAGTCTTCTATCTTTAGGGGGAGGGGGTAAATAACTCTTTTTTTGTTTGTTTGTTTTAGTAAGGTTTTACGGCGCTCGCAACACAATAACATCATATGAGTGCCGAAGATTAGAGGCGTTACAAAGAGAGTAACAAACACAAAATAGAAGGAGGGGAGATAAGGACGATAGATTTATTTTTTTATAGGAAAGAAGGAACAAGCCACACCCAGAGCACCCAACAACCACCCACTAACTTTGCTTTTTTTCTTTTTCTCCCACTCACCTACAGAAGCATGCGCTATACAATTCGGCTACACGAGACGGCCCGGGTTCTGCGATACCTTCCAGCTCTGCTCCAATGGCCGGGTTGTGAGGGTTGTGCAGTGCAAGGCCGGCCTCTTCTTCGACGAAATTTCCAAGCTGTGCAGGCCGAGTAACTTGGTGAACTGTGACGTCACGGCAAAGCCTTACACAGGTGCTGGGGCCGGCACCACGACAGCTCGTATGTGATGACATTGTTGTTGTTGTTGTTGTTGTTGCTGTTGTTGTTGTTGTTAGCGATCCAGTAGCATCTGAGCGTTAACTCTTCTGCATGATGCCATTCTGTAATAGGTGCATGTCTGTTCTAATTGTTGTCCTGAGGAGTAGAGGCAGTTTGATGAGTGAGGTAGTTTGGGAACAACACATCCCCTCAGATCGGTTAGTTTTCTACAGAAGAACAGATGATGTTCCACTGTCTCAGCAAAAGTCTTCAGCTTTTGCACAATGATTTGTATCGATTCGTCTTACAGATCAATATTTTTTTTTTAAACACCTGTATTCTAGAGAAAAAAATTTAATTAATACGAATTAAAAAATCTCAGTGGGTGGTTTCTATTGATTTTAAAAGGTTTACAGTTTTTATTTTATTTATTCATTTATTT
>NW_004797329.1:941245-942845 GCF_000002075.1 Aplysia californica | reverse complement strand
AGAGAGAGAGAGAGAGAGAGAGAGAGAGAGAGAGAGATCTTATCATGATCTAGAGACAATCGATGTCGATGCCCAAAGAAAAATAATTTAAAAGTCAATCCCCATACATTTACATTCAAAGTTTTGACAATCCTTGTTCTTCCAGCCTCCCCGGCGACCCCTCGATGCTCCCTTGACACCATCAGTGTCGGTATCCGGGTGGTCAACCAACTCCAGGATCCAAGGCTCAATCTGGGCATCACCTTGAGAGGGCCTCGTCAGCCTTTCCGTAACTTCCTGCTTATGGCCGCCGGTGCAGATGCGAGATACCGGTACGTTGAAGTCTTTCGAATTGTACATTTTAATGTTTTTAGACCATTTAGAATAATCTTCCAACTTAGAACACAACATCTGCCCCTCAATCAACATCTCAACCGAATTGGAGTAAAACGGTCTGCTGCCTGCCCACTGTGTGACTAGGCATACCCCCCAGAGACAGTGGAACATCATCATTCTGTTCTTCTGTAGAAAACTAACCGGTTTGAGGGCACGTTTTCTTCCCAATCTACCCCAGACATCAAACTGCCTCTACTCCTCAAGACAACAATTAGAACAGACGTGCAGCTATCACCGAATGGCATCCTGCAGAAGAGTTAATGCTCAGATGCTACTGGACCGCTAACAACAACAACAACAACAACAACAACAACAACAAGACCATTTAGAAGGTGGACTGCTTCGACCCCGGCAATCAGGACCAACTTGGGTTGAGAAGGATATAACGTTCCAGCTGACAAATGGAAGTACTCGATAAAAAAACTACAACAACCTCCGCACTGCTAAATCAAACTCCCGTCGTCTGAAAGCGACAGCAAACCACCTTATAGTTACACCTCATATCCCTACGCTGATGTCTTTTTGAGGTAGAAGATATTCACAGAGGTCCCCGGCGAGCACCCAGGAACTATTTGGAGATGTACTCCCGCGCACCGATGCACTGCTTTGGGGGTTCTGCAGATCACACATAAAATAGCAATTAAAACTGTCGCAAGAGTGTGACAAACATACAAAAGAAGTAGAGGGAAAATGACGATAGTAAGGATTAGGAAAGAAAAAGCAGCAGTTCCCTGTTGTAGATTAGGCACAGTTATGCGACGACGGCACCAGCAACGTCAAGAATAGCAACATCAACAACGACAGAAGCAGCGGCAGCAACCAACGGCAATAGAGCTAAAACATCTGACTCTCTTTACACAGAGTGACAGAACAACCCCACGAGCATACATTACATGTAAATTAAATACATGTACCCTGGGAAAATAATCAGCCATCAAAGCTGTCTAGTCATATTGTGTGGAAGAATCCTAGGATGGAGGATCGTGTGGGTGTGGTCGGGATACATTTGTTGTTGTTGTTGTTGTTGCTGCTGTTTCTCCTGCTGCTGTTGCTGTTGCTGTTGTTGTTGTTGTTGTTATTGAATGCAAATTAAATAATACATGTACTATATAGAGCTTCATTTCACCAAATGAGATTCAACAACACGTGAAAATACGTTTCTGCTTTAAAAAACAACAACAAAATAAAACAAACAAAACTACCCTTTTACAGAAATAATTAGCGG
>NW_004797329.1:937155-939040 GCF_000002075.1 Aplysia californica | reverse complement strand
AAGGTAAGGGAGGGGGGTTTAGCTTATTTAGGCCACAGGTGTGGCCTAAATAAGGTAAGGGAGGGGGGTTTAGCTTATTCAGGCCACAGGTGTGGCCTAAATAAGGTAAAGGAGGGGGGGTTTAGCTTATTTAGGCCACCTGTGGCCCAAATAAGGTAAGGGAGGGGGTTTAGCTTATTTAGGCCATATGTGGCCTAAATAAGGTCACCCTTACCATAATTGCTCTCGTCAACAACGGTTTTTTCTTTTGTGTTCCATTTACAGTAGCAGCTCTATATTCTAAAATGTTTTCTTTTGTAAAGAAAGTTGTCCCATTTATTTCCTTCTTTTTCTTTTTCTTTTTTTACCAAGGCGGGTTTCACAAATTAAATCTTGTTTGGTTTTGTTTTTCCGCTGCGACTGCACATTATACAATTGGCATCCGCTTCTGTGCAGTTTGCTCCTTTTAATTAATTCCAATATATTACTAATTACCTGCGTCTCAGTCTGTTCCAGCAAAACATGGCGGTCATTTCCATACTTACTATGAATATGTGGGGGACTCGGAGTTGTGTTCGATTCCCAAGTTTTTAAAAATACATTTTAATTTGTTTATTTATTTTTTTAATCGCACAGCTCGGATTGTTTACCTGGTCGTTGTATTCCTCTAAGTTCAGGTTGGCCCTGACATACTGCATCGAAACAGCCCGCGTCCCGTGACCTCATTTCTGTCAATGTATGCTGAAATGAATCTGCATACAATTGTAAACGTTTATGAATGTAATAGCATGTATAATGAGACTTGTATTTATGCGGTTCTGAATCATTATAATACAACACGTATTATTAAGTAGACTGTCTATTGTTACCTACCTAGAGCCACTGTAACCCAAATTTCCACATGACGATCAATGGCAGTGTCATTGTATTGTATTTCACAAATATGTGAGGCAGCGTGGGGGGATCAGGCTCTCGTCAATTTTTGGGCATGTCGAGTTATTGGTATCATCTTAAAGCTTGTTCAATTGTCTTTATTTGTATGAAAAAAAAAATATCCATTTATCTTAAATGCAATTCGAGACATTTGTGAATGAAGGAGGTGGGAGTCACCTATTTTCAGAGGAAAACTTAGCGAGAAAATGGCTGCCAAAGATTAGTTATTTCTTTAGCTTAAAAGTCCTTGGTAACTGAAAAATTACATTTTTAGTACCTTTAATCAACGTTTTTCATTAAAAATCCATACTGAAATGAGTTCTTTATTGGGCATGAAAGGTGTTGAGCAAAAAAACCCAAATATTTGATAAAAATTCACAAACCTGCGGAAAAATGCAGGTTTCTTCATTTCAATTATTTTGACGAGAGCCTGATTCGACCACGCTGCCTCACATATATCACATCCAACACCAAAGAATCAAATGGTTTGGACATCTCCTACGATTACCAACACACCATCCAGTACAACGTGCCTACATCCAAAAATTCGATGGCAACAAGGCTAGAGGCCGACCGAGAAAGACCTGGATAGATGGAGTCAGGGAAACATTAAGCACCCACGGCATCCCCCTGACCCATGCTCTCCGGCTGGCGACAGAGAGACGTCGCTTTCTTCCCTCGAACACCCGAAAGGGTACAAGCAGCGGATAAAAGTAAATTTCACTTAAGTTTACTGTTTATATTTATTGTAAGCCAGTTCAATGGACAGCCTACATCGTACGTATTTTTCCTTTTTGTGATTTCAGTTTTGAGACAGAATACGTCCTGCGTTTCGGGGACATTGTGACGTCATTTGACGGAGTGGCAAACGACGCCAGGCACTCACGAGTGTGGATAGCGTCGGACACCTCTGGTCGAGTTTTGACTGAGAGTAAGTTCAGGCTTGGTAATATAATGGTAAAAATATCCCAAA
>NW_004797329.1:921003-936191 GCF_000002075.1 Aplysia californica | reverse complement strand
GAGAGAGAGAGAGAGAGAGAGAGAGAGAGAGAGAGAGAGAGAGAGAGAGAGAGAGAAGAATTCTTTTTCTCACCTTACGTTCATTGACCTCTTGACTATTTCTAACCTATTAACGAGAAAGGACACAGTGTCGTGAGAGTTACTCACACGCTGATGGACAAACATGCCGGATACAAAAACAACGAATTGCCCCCACCCACCAAAAACATTTTTTTAAAAGTCGCATCATTTCTGCTTTGTTGATCACGCGACCTTATACAGGGTGCCCACAATAGGTTGGATCGGGTCGATCTCCCGACTCGGTCGCCTCAAAAACAAACGTGTCTGTTTTCAGTGTCAGGCGGCCGAGTCGGACGATCTGCCCTAGTCAGTCGTAGTAGGCACCCCGTATTATGCTTTATGATAGGCATCAGCTATTTTTAAAGAATTTGTTTTTACAATTGCATTATAATATTAATGATTGACTTAATATTTTTTGCACAGGTATCAACACCTACGTACCCGCTGATGGAGACGTGATCAGCTTCATCTTTTCTACAACATAGTAGCCTGACAACCATCGTGAATATCAGACATTAAACAAGACTATTCTTAAACAACCAGCACTGTCGTTTTGAATGCATTCCTCAAACGGATAAACGGATAAGCAGATGTTAGTTTTTTATGATATTGGGTTTTTTAAAATTACCAACACGGTCGTTTTGAATGTATTCTTCATTCGATAAACAGATGTTTTGGGTGTGTTTTACGGCGCTCGCAACTGCATAAGGTCATATGAGCGCGCGGGACACATTAAACCTTTTCAGTTGGTAGGAAATTTTTAATTTTGCCTGGGAGGCGACCGAAACCTACTCTTATAGATTTTGGACCACCCAGAGATCTTTTAACGTGCGCAACTTGCACACAGGACCTCCGAGATTTTTCGCCCTTGTCCAAGAAGGCTACGTGTAAATCTTTCCTACAACCAGATCTGGAGTGCGGCAGAAAGACAGCAGCAAGAAGGAGCTAAGGAGTAGCATTAGAAAAGCTGCAGAAAGAGACGGGAGCCCTTGTCCAAGAAGGAGGGGGGAGGGCAAAGGAGGAGGGGGGGGTACAGAAAGTGGAGACGAAAGCAGACGACAGAATATTGTTAGAGAGCAGGAAAGGATGTGAAATAAGAACATTTTGGAGAAGAAAATTTTCCGTCGCTTTCCGGATTCGAATCAGGGACCTATTGAATGAGAGTCGAACACTTTGCCCTAAACTCTAGGCCGCGAGGACACACAAACTGATTTTAGATCTTTTTTAATGTAGTGTTTTACGACTCCATCGACACAATTTGGACCATTTAGGTGGCGGGCTTCCGGGCCTGCCTGTCAGGGCCAACCCAGGCTGAGAGGGATAGATCTAAAACGTTCCAGCAGAAAGACCGCAAAATGCTTGATAAAAATTTCTCTCCACTTGGGAATCGAACACAGGTTTCCTGCGTGGCTCAGCGTAGCGCCGTACCATAGCCGCTACATCACAAACGCCGGTAATGGTTGGTTGGCGGGTGCTCTGGCGTGGTTTGCTTCTTCTTTCCTATCAAACATCTATCGTCCTTATCTCCTCTTCTTCTTTTTATGTTTATCCTTACTCTCTTGTGACACCTCTAATCTCCTGACGCTCGCGTGACCTTATGCAGTTGCGAGTGCCTTAAAACCTCAACTAAAACTAAACTAGACGCCGGTGTTAGTCATTATAATAAAATACACAATAATGTATTATAGTCTACATCCAGTAGTGTGAACGGTCGAATTTTCTGACAGTGTTGCAGTTGCCTCAATGTAAAAACGGCCTCGACGCTACATTTGGCTTTGGCGGCCAGGATGGATTTGTGCGATAAACAGATGTGCATTGTGCAAGCGTGTTTTTATTTTTCAGCATAAATATGTTGAGAGAGAGAGAGAGAGAGAGAGAGAGAGAGAGAGAGAGAGAGAGAGAGAGGGAGACAGAGAGAGAGACAGACAGACAGAGACAGACAGACAGAGAGAGAGAGAAAGGGAAAGAGAAAGGGAGAGGGAGAGAGAAAGGGAGAGAGAGAGAGAGAGAGAGAGAGAGAGAGAGAGGGGGGGGGGGGTATGCACAGTCGATTCTGCCTTCGCAGTCACCTCTCAACAAGGATCACCTGAACCAACAGCCATTGCTCCGTGATATCTTTAGGACCCTATTTTTAACATGTTTAGTCTCCAGTTTCGGTACGTTTCACTTGCAACGCAATAAGATCACATTATAAGTGCCGAAGAATATGGTCGTTATAATATACATGCATAAGAGAGTAACCAACACATAAAAGGTGGAGGAGAGATCAGGACGATAGATGTTTGATAAGCAAGAAGGGGCAAACCGCACTAAAGATTCTCCACTACCAAACCACCCGTCATTTTAAAGGAGGGGGGGGGGAGGGGGCTACACCCCCAAAGCCAAAATTCGGCTCAAAATCATGTAATTTGAGTTGTAGGCGTTTTTAGCTTCCTCGGCCTCTCCTACAACTATTTCATCGCATAAGAACCCCCAAAACCGTATTTTTTCCCATACCGGGCATGTTTGTGACCGCCATTTCCTCATAAAGTCAGTATTTTTCTTTTCTTTATCAGCCGTTTTCTCAAAACGCGACTTTTCTCTATACTTTTTAAAAAATAACTCCACCATTTTTCATCCAATCTTCATGAAATTTTCACAGAATGAAGAGAAGAGGTAATACTAAAAATTTGTCGGTTGAATTTTTGATATTGGAAGAGATTTTTTTTGGTGGTGTCAGGAGTGGATTTTCACGGATTTTTCGCAAACTTGAATGCTACCTCAGGAAAAAATTCATTAAAAATTGTATAATTCGTTTAGGAAAAAAACAACAGACAAATTTTAGATCTAATGTTTGTGAACACGAATGCAAAAAAGCAATCAATTTCTTTGAGCCATAAGTGCGGCATTCATTACGTAAGACATGTCAATAAAATCCAATATGGCGGCGTATCCATGGAAACGAAATTTTTTTCTCAAATTTGATTGCGAATTTTAAGACTCCTTACTATGCTTGTTATATATTTGAAATGTGGTAAAATTCGGTCGAGTAAAAAGCGAGATAGCCTCCAGGTGTAACCCCCCCCCCTCCCTTAACCTATTCATCAGCCACTGTCCAATGCAGCCACCATATCAAAATTATAATTGTCAGTGGTTAATTTCGCGACCAGTCCACTTCAAAACATGCTCAGTGTGGTCACTTACTTCAAATGTTTTCTGCCAACCCGTCCACGGCCTTGTTGTAGCCTAGATGTACTTACGCACTACACATATACATGGCTACTAAACAACCTGAGGCGGGACTCATCGCAACGCATATTCAATGACGTGCAAATGTCCCATAAACCGAGCACACTGTGACACAGCCGCGGGCCACATCTGACGCCAGTAAGTAATTAAACAACACCCAAAAAAAGAAAAAGAATAGAAAAGAAAGGCAGAAAAATTTAGTGCAATTGTTTTTACGTACCCATCGACATAATTCTAAATAATTTATCTGGGATGCGGGCTTCTGTCTCTGCCTATCAACTCTCAGTCAAGGCCAAACCCGGGCTGAGACTGAGAGACCAGAGGGAGACAGGTACAAGTACAACATCCCGGGGAATCGAGTCCGGATCTTCTCAGGGATGCCAAACGATTTTTGAAAAAAAACAAAAACAACCTGAAAATGAGCGGACCATCACATTCCATCTAAAACAAACTTTGTAAAGTTTTTAAATGAGAACACAAAAACATCTCTCTTACCTCCCCCCATGTCCTTTGCAAGGGTATAAGGATTTTAGTTTCATCAATTCCGGTAATATTATATCTGTCTTGAGAAGAAGGCCTTGTTCTTCAGGGATGCCAAATGATTTTTTTTTTAAACAACAACCTGAAAAAGCCTGAAAAACCTGAGATTTGGCATCCCTGTCTGTTGCGAGCGACAACGGAACGCCTTGCCCGTTAGCCGCTACGTCGGTGGCCTAGTGGTTAGACTCTCGGACTCGCAACCGTAAGGTCGTGGGTTCGAATCCCGTCAGGGACCCGACGTTGTGTCCTTGGGAAAGGCACTTTACACGAATTTTCCTCACTTCACCCAGGTGGGAATGGGTACCCGGCTATAGACAGCGAAAGATCTTGTCAGTTTGTTAGTGTTTGAGCGCTTAATCAGCTGCTTGCACTGTATGCTTCCCAGGAAGCTGAGAATGTTTCGGAGTGTTCCATGGTCTGCTGGGGTAATAATATAGTGTAAAGCGCATAGAGCCTGCTGTTGAGCGGGGATATGCGCTATACAAATGCTATCTATTATTATTATTATTATTATTACATCACCCACAGACGCAGGACACAGTAATTATCTGTCCCCGTGGTTTTACGCACCTCGCATAATTTAGCAAAATTTGATATTTTCTTGTTTAAACTTAAAACAACGGGGACAGAATTATAGCACACTACTGCTGGCCTTGGTAAATGGCTGGGTCAAGAGTTTGGAGGACTTTTTCCCCTCTTGTTATGTTGTTTTGTGAATAACCACTGTGCTAGGGATGTTGGAGTCTTGGTAGAATTTCTCTTTCAAAAAGATCTTATGATAGATGATAACTTTGCAGCGTATCATCATCATCATAATAATAATAATAATAGACAGACAGACACATAGATAGATAGATAGAGATAGGTGGATCATTTGATCGCTTTTAAGCACAAGGGGGCTATCACGAAAAATGCTGTTTTGAGAAAATCAAAGGTAAAGTTTTTGCCCCTTATTCGGTTTCTTCAAAAGACGAGGGGTTTTCTCTATAACCAAACAAATATATTCTCCAATGAAACCAGATTTCTCCTAAAGGTAGGGCAATGCCCACGTTTGGAGTAGGTCAAGATTTCTGGAAACCCTCAAAATTTGGGTTAGCCCACTTGTCCTTTATATAAAAGCGACCAATTGTACAGAGCAAATCACCACTCACCAGCGAGCTCTACGCGCTCCACAATCTATACTATTACCCAGCAGACCTGAGAGCATTCTGAAACAATCTCAGCTTCCTGGGAAGCATACAGTGCAAGTGGCCATTTATAGTAGGCGCTAAAACACTAACACACTGACAAGATCTTTCGCAGTCTATGGCCGGGTACCCATTCCCACCTGGATGAATTGAGGAAAATTCCTGTAACGTGCCTTTCCCAAGTACACAAAGTCAGGCCCACGGCTCGAACCCCCGAACCCGCAACCTCACGATTACGAGTCCGGTAGCCTAACCACTAGCCACCGACGCCATAAAGAGAAAAACCGAGGTGATCAAGAAGACAGACAACAGGAAGGAATGCAGTAGGCTATGTGTACCAGTAGCCTACCATTATCGTCATTATCTGCTCCAGACCTGACGACACCTAAAGAAGAAGTAAAAAGAGTGGGTGGTTGGTGGGCGCTCTGGTGCGATTTGCTCCTTTTTTCATGTCAAATATCTATTGTCCTTGTCTTTCCTTGATTTCTGTGTATGTTACTCTTTTGTAACACATCTATCCTTCGGCAGTTATATGACCTTATTGGGTTGCAAGTGCCGTAAAACTCTTATTAAAACTTATTATTATTATTATTATAATCATTATTATTAAAGTAATAATAGTAATTATAATTATAATGATTTAATGCATCGGATATTCTTTTTCAGACGATAACATGCATTGCAAAAGAAGAGAGAAAAACTAATATGCAGAAAGAGGAGATGAAAGCAGACAGCAGAATATGGTTAGAGAGTAGGAAAGGAGGTAAAAGAAGCTACTTTTTAGAGAAGCAAGTTTTCCGTCGCTGTCAGGTTTCGAACCAGGGACCTATTGAATGAGAGATGAACACCGTAACCTCTTGACCACAAAAGCCCCCTCTAGACACAGTTACCAAGAAACGCTCACAATAAGGCAAGTTACCAAGAGATGAAAACATGACAAATGCTATACTCTAAGACAAAACAGAAAATGTAGTTTTCTCTTAAAGAAAAAAGAACAACAACAACAAAAAATCAATAATATAACACAATTGATATTTTGTAAAATCCGATTAATTTTTAATTACAAGGATCAGTTCAGTCATTCGTTGCCGCACAAGATATGTACTACTTAAACTAAACCATACATGAAGCACTTAATCAAAAATAAATATGACTCAGTCTCTGGTCAATCAAACCAAGATCACATTTTGAAGAGGAAGTGTAACAAAGTTAAAATAGACTACCATATTTTCCTTCTTAGTCGCATAACCTGCTTTTATTCCACAAACTTCATAAGCAATCTGATTACTAGAAAATAGATCACAAATGGGAACAATACAATCCAACAAATGTACTACATGAACAGCTTAACTGAACATCTAAATACACCAAAAACAACAAACCTGGATCGATCTATCACCTATGATTTACTATCCCGTATTCTTGGACAAATTTAGACAACAAAGTACTGTCTAAAATTTAGACTGTCACATTCCCATAAAAATAAAAAATGACAGATATACTCACATACAAATGTAAAAAAATTTTTTCCTGAAAGCAATCTAGGAAATATCTTCCATACAGTACAGAGGTTATAATCTGTTTTTGATACAATTTAGTTTGTTTCAAAAGTGGACAGTTTGGCCCATTGTCCAACCTCACTGAGAATCTAACGCAAACTTCCGAGCACTGGCCTGGTTCAGTGTACATCAACAGTGCCAGGAAGGCAGGAAAGGTCAACGTGTGTCAAGAAATTTTGCTTGTTGCTACAGCATAGAATGCATCATTGAACCGGTATTCAAGAGATCACATTAAATTCAATTCCACACAAGTCAAAACATTCCACCATTTTCAACAAACCAATGTACAAATTTACACCTAATGTTATAATGATAAGAATACTGCAATGTTTTCATCATGACCGGATGTAGATTGTAAACTTTGTTTAAATTTAAAAAAAATAAAAATAACAGATCAGTCATCAAAATCTTAAGCTAGTACCGTACTTCAAGTACACATTTAAAGCATAGGCCATGAATAAGTATATCTATCTGTCTCTTAAAAAAGGAACGTTCCATTAGATATCTCCTACGGAAATTTTGCTTCTCAGGGTCACATTCATTAGTCTTTGTCACTTTATGAACTCTTGAGCTTTCTTGTTTCTTCATTTTAGGAAAAGTTGTCTTTAAGTAGCCACTGTTTTAAAGTTAAAGTACAAAACAAAAAGTCCGTCGCCAACTTTGTTCCGAATCAAACCAGAAAATGAAATGAAAACTTTGACATTCCACTCACAGATATTGCCTCACAACCCACAGTCAGCACTGACCATGAGGTGAGCATGCTGCCGATGAAAAGTATTCTATACAGATGTAAAGGTAAATAAACAAAAATTCAGTAAAATCTAATTACAGTGTAACAATATTGCAACAATTTAAAAAAACTAAAGCTACACTTTAAACATCTGTGTCAAAGTTATTTTCACTTTCTCATAAACACCTAAAAATACAGACCCTCCTATAGAAATCCACATGACCCTAGGGGCAATACCAGCATAGAGTCCCATGAAACCTTTTTCCTTGATGATGGTCTGCACAACAAAAGAGATGCTTCCCTTCGCAATGCTTGAGCCCTTCTCCGCCAACATGACCCTCGTCTTCACCACATCCAGAGGGGTTGTGATTGCCGCTGAAATGGCCCCTGACGTTGCACCGCACAGCGACGACTGCAGGGCTGTGATTGGCTGCTCTGTGTGTTTGGAGACGCGCGACTTGAGGTACTCCCACAGTGGAAACTGAATGATGGAGAAAGGCACTTCTCGCAGAACTGTACTGAAGTAGCCACGGTAGAAACCACCTAATCCTTCGCTATTCAGTGTTTTTTTGAAAGAGGCTATGGAGGATCCTGTACCCAACGCCTGAGTCCGTTGTTTGACCACCTCTACAGGCACACGGATTAAACAAGCCGAAACTTCTCCTATGGAGGCAGCCATCATGTGACCAAACGACTGGTACCTGCGATCCTGCGTGATGTTATTGAATGTCGTCTTTGTCGACTCGTACGCCACAAAGAAAAGAGCAGCAGTGGGGGCAGAGCCAACAGCGGCGGAAAAGAGGCCAGAATAGATGCCCCGGAAGCCACCTGACTTCCAGAAGCCACGCTCCGACTGTAGCCTTGTCTTGATGGTGTCCAGGGGGAACAGGATGATGTCAACTGAGGTGCCCGCCGCTCCGCCAGCTGCCAAAGCCACTCGGAAGTCGGTGTTCTCCACAATATCAGGATCAATGACGTCCTCCATTTTTGCGTATCAACAGGTATGGCACCAATAAATACAAAAACAAAAACTCCTTTTCTCGAGTCCCTGGGAATGCCTAACCGTGAACTGAGTTGTAGGTTTTCACCAGATTTAAATGCTACAGAAAAAAATGAAACAACAACACTATCAACTTTTGAATGGTGACCGCAATTGAGCAATAGATTTTCTCTCACGTATACAACCAGACAAAACAATCAAATACGAAAAGCTGACATATAAAGCAATGAAGCCAAAAAAGTATGAAAGAAAAGTGTTACATGGGTTGCACCCTATTAATGGTGCTATCATTAAGTAGATGTCGATATTAGACTAGTGTCACAAATCTAGATATCTGGAAATTAATAAACTTGCCGCTCCTTGCCAAGTAGATACTAGAATGCCAATATATTCAGAAACAGCTTTTACCAGAAGACAAGCAGAATATATCATTTAAGTTCTTATAGAACTGAAATATCAAAGCAACATCTGGACAACAAGAGTAAAATAACACTGAAATTGTCGGTAAGCAAATAGGAAAAAAAGAAATCTTGAGCAATATGCAGTTATTCTCCTTCGTATTCCAGAAGAGTCTTGAAAGGTGCCGTCAGCTTTTTCCTTCCTCCCAGGTCAGTCAGCTCAATAATGACGAGACACAATACAACATCAGCTTCAAGTTTTTCCATAAGCTGGCATGCTGCTTTCATAGTACCTGCAAAGAGTTGAAAAAAGACAAGAATTTAGCTGTGTACCTTGGGCTTTATGGTCAACTCCTTTACCCTTTTGAGCCCTTGCCACCGGTGGCACGTAAAACTGACACCGCGGTGCGTAAAACTACTGCCCGTATGCCTAGCCACCGGTACAAAGGTGAGCGAGACCCTAGTATCCCTAACCCGACCTGCCCGAGACAAAACGCATACGGAAAACAGTGTTTACTAACCAGGATGTTATTGATTATCTTGAAGATCTGAATTAGATGCTGGAAATGACAAGCTATGAATGGGATATGAAATGTGATTCTGACAACCATATGAATGTTAGAAATATATAAGTCAGGGGCTCAGGCAGAGGGACATGGTAGCCTCAGGAGGTCAGGGCTCAAAGGGTTAAACATGCGAGACTATCTGAACATCAAAGTGGACCCCCTAATCCACTAAAAGGAGGATCTGACAAGGACCATACGTTGATGTAAAGATATACCTTACAAGTGTATGACTTCCCTTTAAAGTTTTTAAACCCGGACCCATAGCATAGAGCCCAGGCATAACATTTTTTAAAAAGAGCTTATTAATTTCAAAGACGGCACAACTTTAAGAGGAATTTTTTTTTTAACCCTAAGAATGTCAATAGCAGGCTTGCCAATTTGTCCAAAACTCAATCAAAGACTTCCGACGCTATAATATCAGATTGCGTAACAACGAACAATTACATCATCAAGTAGGACTGGTTTTGGTCTGGTGTTTATGATATGGTGCTCAGACCCCTTATTACCAAATTTTGGACAGTCCTAGAAAATTCAGGACAGTTGACAAGCCTGCAATAGGCAAAGGGGCAGTGGCATCATTCATACTGACTGATAAGTGATTACTGTCACATTATTACAAAAAAAATCCCCCAAAACAATCAGAACACTAGAGACCTATAACAAAGTGCAACAGCAACAAAACACAAAACAGCACCTCATGAAGGACAAAAACATTTTCACTATTTGTCAATCGCACAAATAGCAAAAAACTAGATAGCAATAGCAAAGATACAGACAAGATAGCTCGTAAGAGGAAACAAGACAATAGATATAAAAAAAGCTTTTCAAGTAAAGATATTATTCTTTATTTCTTGATCTTTAAAAGAAACTTGCTTCTGCAAAAGACAAGAAAGCAACTTGGCAAAAATGTCCTAAAAATACCTACCTCCAGTGGCCAACAGATCATCAATTATCAGCACTTTTTGACCTTTGCTAACAGAGTCTTTCTGAACTTCGAACTCGTCCTGAGGAAAACGACAAAAGAAAAACAAAATGTTCAGAAACTACCTCTAAAATATATAAACCTTGTAAAGAAAGCCGTAAAAAGAGCACTGAAAGAACCCCCAAAAAACTTTTAAAACTAGTTAAGATAAACCAATATTCTTGAGCAAAAAGCAGTCAGCCCTTGCTTTTATACTTTGCCATGCTTGAAGCAAAGATATTTTTTTTTAATGCACAAGACGACTGAGTAATAAGTTGAGGAAAGCTGAAAACAGTTGCCACACACACTTGGTTCTTGCAAACTCAGATGACCACAAACTATCTTGCAATAACGCTATGACCAATGCACTGCCATCACACTGCCACTAAAGGAAACACCTGTTCCACTTTTAATTAAATAAAGACTTCAGGCCAGAATATTACACACATATTTTCCAATATTCATGAACAGTAAAATCCAAAATGAGACAAAAATACTGGAAAAAGGAAAATAAACGCCACCCAAAACTACCCCCCAACCCCCCCCCCCCAAAAAAAAACAACCCCAAACCCTCCCCAAATAGAACAGTTTATAACAAGCCAAACTCCAAACAATTAAGGCCACCCTTTGTTCGATTTGTGTCAAAAGAGAAGCACGTCAGCATAACAATGGTCCTGTCAAGCTGAGAGTTACAATTTTTAAATCCAAAAAGACGAACAGAAATAACTGGCATAAGTTCTGAAATAAGACGCACGCGGTGCAGCTCTACAGACACTCATTAAACGTTACTGTACTTTCATCCAAAGGAACAATTTCCAAACACTCAAAACATAGGCCTTGACCTTGGGGATTCTCATTGAAAGCAAGACAAAAGTCAAAGTCAGCAAACAAAAACGTACACCCCCCCCTTTTTTCCCCTTCCTAACCCCAGGCCGACTGCGGGGCATCAGTGACGTCACCTCAGACAATGATTTATACTCACACCGCTGTTTGTTGCAAAACAAAATTAATCGACAGTGTGAAAATGGTGAAATGGTATAGGTTTAATAATTTAAAATTTAAAGCCCCCAAAACTACTTTAAAGTTATTTAAGAGGCTGGACTTCCGAGTTTATTTTTCTTCGAAAGGACCGAGCCAAATAGGAAATTCTTGTAAACTGCCTTTCCCAAGGACAGGGAGAAAGACAGACAGACAGGCAAAACATGAGAGAGAGAGAGAGGAAGAGAGAGAGAGAGAGAGAGAGAGAGAGAGAGAGAGAGAGAGAGAGAGAGAGAGAGAGAGAGGGAGGAAGACAGAGAGAGAGAGAATGAGAGAGAGAGAGAGAATGAGACAGAGAGAGAATGAGAGAGAGAGAGAGAAAGAGAGAGACAGAGAGAGAGACGGGGGGGGGGGGGGGGGGTAGAGTAGAGGGAAAGAGACAGAGAGAAAAAAAAACCCCACACACACACATCCACACACATGAACACATATTTCAGAATCAAATGAGGCTTATTAACAAATAATGTATTCAGTATTATGATCTACTAATCATGGGTTCTTTTAGCCTTTATGCATAACATTTACTCATCCTTTTCGACAGCATACTCAAAAAGGCAGGCCTCACATTACAGCTATACATTATTTAATGTAAATTCAATTATTCCCCGGAGCACAATTACCAACGGACCCAGATAATACTAACAAGGGAAGAGCCCACACAGGTGTTACCAGTTTCAGTTTCAGCCACAGAATTATTCTGTGGTTTCAGCAGAGGTTTTACGGTGCACGCAACTGCATAAAGTCATATGAGCGCCAAGGGGTGGATATCAACAGAGAAGTCCTTACAGGCAATCAGGCTTAATCTGCTCACCTTTCTAGCTTGAACAGCACAAAGTCTGCTTCGACTATCAAGGCACCCCGGAAATAGCAGTTCACAAGAGAGTGAAAAACACAAAAGAAGTAGAGGAAAAAAGACGATAGCAAGGAGTATGAAAGAAAAAGCAGCAGTTCCCTGTTGCAGTTCAGGCACAGTTATGAGCATGACATCGATAGATCAGCCCATTTACAACTCTACTGTGCATAAGAACATGTTAATGTCCCTCCTTTGGGAACGGCCTAAAGACACCTCAGTCAGTAGCACCACTTCGGTGGGTCAGGTGTTACCAAGGCAGGCAAGTGCTCATACTAAACTTCGGTCGTCAAGTCTGCGAAAAGTACTGATTCGGTTTGTTAGGGTAAAGAAATCACATCGACACAATTAGGTCTATGGTTATTTCGTGCAGGGGGAAAGTAAGACAGACAGATAGAAACAACAGAGGAAAAGTAGAGAAGTAGGGCCTACTAGTGGCACCCTCCAACCACCCGTCCACTGATTCGGTACAACACCGGATACATAAATGTATGTGCATGTGTGTGGAAGGAAGGCAAACAGTCTAGCACATACACACACACACTACGTACACACACACATTACACACACACACACACACACACACACACGCACACTACGTACACACATACACACACACACATTACACAGACACACACACACGCACACACTATTTACACACACTGTATAATACTTAAAACAAGTTTTGTTTATATATATATTTCTTAAAACCAAACGAATGATGCAAAACAAAAGAATAAAGGAGTAATAAAAAAGAACTGTTTAAAGGTAGCGAATAACAAGCTGTCTTATTTACCACAGCATTAGTGGATTTAAGCTCAGAAGTCTCTCTCTCTCTCTCTCTCTCTCTCTCTCTCTCTCTCTCTCTCTCTCTCTCTCTCTCTCTCCCCCCCCACCCCTCACCTCTTATACAAAAAGGAAAGATGAGGACCCAATTGCATACTCAACTGTCATTGTATAGTTTCACACATTACCATAACAGACAGAAATATACTATCAATTGATATGACAAGTAAAGAGAGATACATCGATACATGCAACACGATATAAGATCAGAACGGTAGCACATCGTCACTATATCAGAAACGTATTGCAAGGAAAAGTTGGAGTAAAGACATGCACAGCGACACAATAATGGTCATTTAGTGAAACAAAGAAAGACAGGCAGACAGAAATCAAAACAGCAGAAGGCAAGTAAAGAAGCAGGACCAGCCAGTGGCGACCTCCAACCACCCGCCAGTATGGAAAAGCAGTCATTTAGTGCTGGGAATAAGTCAGACAGACAGACAGACATAAACAAAAGAGAGAAAGTGAAGAAGTAGGACCTACCAGTACTGTATCCTAACCACCTGCGCAAAGAATACATATATATATATATATATCACACACGCACGCACACTCACACACTCACACACACACACACACACACACACACACACACACACACACACACACACACACACACACACACACACACACACACATAGTGTAACACAATTCAATCTGCTGATCTGTCCCCGTGGTGAAGCGCCCGATTATACAATAAGCCACATTAGACACCTTTACAAAGGCTCTCCTATCTCTCACTGAACACCCACACAGCTGCTACTTGGTGCAATTATCATTTTCATTCGATGCAGAAAATAAGAAGTCACTTTCAATATAATTCTGTCCGGAAACGAACAACAAAAATTAAAAGTGCAAACATATTATAAAACGATTTCCTATACTATGCCATAAAACGCCCATAGTTAAAGTAAACTATTCATTTTATAGTCCTCCATTGAAAACGTCACATGGCCATCACCGCTATGCTGTGAGCTATACAAAAAATGTGAGGCAGCGTGGTGGAATCAGGCTCTCGTCAAAATAATCAAAGTGAAGAAACTTGCATTTTTCCTCAAGTTTGTGAATTTTTATCAATTTTTTGGGGGGGCCCAACACCTTTCATGCCCGTTAAAGAACTCATTTCTGTGAGGATTTTTCTGAAAAAACGTTGATTAAAGGCACAAACAATGTAAATTTTCAGTTACCACGGACTCTTAAGCTAAGGAAATAACTAATCTTCGGCGACCATTTTCTCACTTATTTTACCTCTGAAAACGACTGAACCTCACCTCCTTCTTTTGCAAATATCTCGACTTGTATTCGAGATAAATGGATATTTTTTTCATGAAAATAAAGACAAGTAAACACGCTTTAAGATGATACCAATAACTCTACATGCCCAAAAATTGACGAGAGCCTGATTCCACCACGCTGCCTCACAAATAGCTTCATGTATTAGACTAATTAGAGTCTAATTTTACTGGTTGCAACCAGGGTAGTCCCCATCGACACAAAACCGTTCCGGTTGGAAGGAGTAAAACTCTTTTCTGTTTTCTTAGTTTTAGTTTTAGTAGAGGTTTTATGGCACTCGCAACTGCATAAGGTCATATGAGCGCCAGAAGGTTAGAGGCGTTACAACAGAGTAACAAACATAAAAAAGAAGAAGGGGAGATAAGGACGATAGATGTTTGACAGGAAAGAAGAAGCAAACCACACCAGAGCACCCGCCAACCACCCACTCACACAAAACCGCTCCAGTTGGAAGGAGTAAAACTTTTGTTTTTATCCCCCCTCTCTCTTGCTTGTTAGGGAGTAAAAAGCAGTACATCGACGTGACACAATAATGGCTTTTTAGTGCTGGGAAAAAAGGTAAGACAGACAGGAACAACAGAGGGGAAAGTAATTGAGCAGGGGCTACCTCCAACCACCCGCTCTCACTCTTTCACATACACATATGAACGGCATACAGTTGGGTTTTTCTTTTTGTTGTTTTTGTACGTGTTTTACGGAGCTCACAACTGCAAACGGCAATAATGAGCGTGTGGGACACATTAAACATTTTCAGTTGGTAGGAAATTTTGAATTTTGCCCGGGTGGCGGCCGAAGCCTACTCTCATCGATATTAGACCACCAAGGGATCTTTAACGTGCGCAACTTGCACACGGGACTTCTGAAATTTTCGCCTTTGTAAGAGAAGGCTATAGGTGTAGATCTTTCCCGCAAGAAGATCAGGGGTTTGGCTG
>NW_004797329.1:894189-919565 GCF_000002075.1 Aplysia californica | reverse complement strand
CCCCCTTTCCGCAGCGCGCGCGCCGCAAAAAGCCCAGCGGTAGCAACAGTCACTTGACTGTTGACTCAATTCAATGCAACTCAAACACTCAGGCATACATTTTATTAGCAGCTTTACCCGGATTGAGCACTTGGCATCTCCCGATATATACAAAACCCCTCTTTTCTTCGTTTTAGTAAGACATTGTCAGCACTTGCAACACAATTGTGTCTTAAGTAAGTGCCGAAGGTGAGAGGGGTTACAAGACAGTAACAAACACAAAAAAATGGAGATATAAGAAAGGTTGATGTTTGATGGTAAAAAAGAAGCAAATTACATAAGAGCACCCGCTAACCACCCACAAAGACCCTCTAAAAAAACAAACAGAAGTGAGTGATTATAATTATTTCATGTCCCCACCGACAAGCAAAAGGAAAGACAAAGATGGTCGATATTATAACAAACCTCCTTTGGGGGGGGGGGGGGGCACATTAAACATTTTCAGTGGGTAGGAAAATGGTAGGCTGAAAGGCAGCAGTAAGAAGGAGCCAAGCTGCAAAAAGAGCCAGGAGCTCAAAAGGAGCAAGGGAGGTGAGGGGGTGGGGGAAGAAAGAAGACACGGAAGCAGACCACAGAACATTGCCAGAGAGCAGAAAAAGAGGTGAAACCAGACAATTTTAGAGAAGAACATTTTTCGGTCGCTACTCGGATTCGAACCCAGGACCTTTGAATGAGAGACAAACACCTTAACCTCTAGCCCACGAAAAGCCCCCAGCAAACCTCCACAAGAGCTTTCGCTAGCAAACTCTCTTTGCCAAGATTTTGGTTTTCGTAAGTTTTACGGAACTTGCAATACAGATATACGAGGCCTGTCTCAGAAGTTTCCCTGTTCTGTACAATCAGCAATTTTTAATACATATACACGAAATTCACTGTATGTACTCATGGAAACGTGTTTCTATTCAACATAACAACCGTGGGTGGTTGGCGGGTGCTCTGGTGTGGTTTGCTCCTTCTTTCCTATCACACATCTATCGTTTTAACTCCCCCCCCCCCCCCCAGCCTCCTTCTTTTTTTGTGTTTGTTACGCTCTTGTAATTCCTCTAATCTTCTGGCGCTCATATGACCTTACGCAGTTGCGAGCGCCGTAAAACCTATACTAAAACTAATCTTTAAAAAAACAAACAATATATAACAACCATTGATTTTGATCTCAATGCCCTCTTTCATACAACAAGAAAAGGGCCAAACGCAGTGACCACAGAAGGCACTTCCGAATGGATATATGGCTAATGGCTATCAACGTTTGTGAGCCTAGGGCCCTCCCTCCACCCTTCCATCCCTCCCGGGCCCCATTCCTTCTGTTCCGTTTTTGACTTGTAAAATCAAGCAAAATATTCGGTTTGACATGCACTCATAGAGAGAGAGAGAGAGAGAGAGAGAGAGAGAGAGAGTGAGAAGAGAGAGAGAGAGAGAGAGAGAGAGGGAGGGAGAGAGGGAGGGAGGGAGGGAGGGAGGGAGGGAGGGAGGGAAGGATGGAAGGAGAGAGCGAGACAGAGAGAAAGAGAGAGAGAGGGGGGGGGGGAGAAAGAGTCAGTCCCTGTCTTTGATCAAGCATTTCCCGTCCTCTCTTCCTTCCATTTAGTTTTAGTAAGAGTTTTACGGCACTTGCAGAACAAAAAAGGTCATATAAGTGCCAAAGATTAGAGGTGTTACAAGAGAGTAACAAACAAAAAAAAGAATGAGGGGAGATAAGGAAGATACATGTAGTTGCTTGATTGGAAAGAAGGAGCAAACCACACCAGAGCACCCGCCAACCACCCACTTCCTTCCGTTTAAAGCCCCTTCTAGATACAAATAAGATCAGCTGATTCGACATTTCCGTAGGTCACGGAGCGTTTGCCCTTTAAAGAGAGAGAGAGAGAGAGGGGTCTCAGAGATCTGACCGTGGTTCCTCAACAGTGTTACACACGGCTACCATCGACAGCTTATCTGATGACCTAGAAAAAAAAATGCAGTAGTGTCAGATAAGAGTGAAAGAACAAACACGTTTTCTTTCTATTGTTTTCTTCTTTAAAGTTCTTCTCTTCTTAATTGTGTCTTTCTTCACAATAGACCGGCTCGAATAGATTAGTTTGGCCCCACTACTTCCAATATACGATTGCATCAAAGAACCTCAAAGTAGCTTTGATCTTCAATTTTGGAAAGCAGCAAGAGAAACATCGCTGATCTGCCGTGAAAAAGCTTAAAGGAAGATGTTTTTCTGTTGTCACGTATGAGAGAGAGAGAGAGAGAGAGAGAGAGAGAGAGAGAGAGAGAGAGAGAGAGAGAGAGAGAGAGAGAGAGGAAGGGCAGAGAGACAGAGAGCGAGAGGGATAGAGACAGAGAGAGAGAGAGAGAGAGAGAGAGAGAGAGAGAGAGAGAGAGAGAGAGAAATAGAGAGAAAAAGAGAGAGAGCGTGCTAAGAGTGTACATGAGTGTGTGCCTATGTGTGTACATAATGTTGAGAGATCGTTAAATCATTTCAAACAGCCCCCCCCCCAAGGGAATCAAACTCACGTCCCCCTGCACGTGACAGCAAACGCTCATTATATCCATTACATCGCAGACGCTGGTGCGAGAGGTGCGTGCGTGTGTGAGTCACCAAAATACATGTACGTGTATAGCGGATTTCTCCAGTTTGGAGACAACCATGCGACCACACCTTTTTTAGTTTTGGCAAGAGTTTAACGGCGCTTGTAACAATTAGGTCGTATAAGTGCCAAAGATTAGAGGTGTTACAAGAGAGTAACAAAGACAAAAAAGAAGGAGAGCAGATAAGGACAAAAGCTGTTCGATTGGAAAGAAGGAGCAAGCCTCACCAGAGCACCCACTAACCACTCACCGAGCTATCCACTCTTCTAGTTCAAGATGCGTGCGCCAAAAACAACACGGCAGCTTATTGCAGAACCGACAGCGTGAATACCAAATCAAAAATTGAAAAAAAAAACCAGGAATCCCGCTTATGACATTGTCGAATCATCATTGCAATATTCCAGGTACAAATGTATAGAATCTGACTTCTGATCCCATTAATTATCTCCCTCCCTCCCTCCCCCCCATCTCTCTCTCTCTCTCTCTCTCTCTCTCTCTCTCTCTCTCTCTCTCTCTCTCGGAGAAAAAAATACCCCACAATCAACACCAATAGTACAACCCCGACACAGCAGTAACACCTCGAAGCAAATGGGACAGGTGTAAATTTGTGATGCAGGCGACGGTGAATGAAAAAAAAAAAAAGATTATTAAAAAAAACCCAACAGCACTCGTTTGGGTAACCAACAAAAAAGAATTATATTGAAAAAAAAAATTATCACAAAATAACGCCTCATGGATACTGGCTCTTCGTAATGAGCGAGCACGCACATTGTCTCATGTACGGACGGCGTTGGTACATTTGACTGTAACGAATGCGTAAGGTGGATATAATTTCGCCGAAAACATTTAGATCTCTATCACACTTTAAACTCCGATGATTAAGAAAATTCGGTACTCAGCACTTTTTTCCCCCTCGAGTGGCCGTGAACAACACTTGAAGGTATTGACACAACGGTTCACAGGAGTTATTACCTCACTAGCTGGGCCCCCTTTCGATGAAAGAAATGATCGGTGCATTAACATCAACTGAAAGTCATTGACCTACTATATTATTGACACTCTACTGGAATGGAGCAATAAATCTTGAGAGAAAAGACTCATGTCATGAGTTTCCAAGTTGCCACATATATAATAGACGTATAAGATTGATTCTCTCTCCATTCCGCTTTTGTGATTGTACACTCCATGATTTCAAAGGTGTGGAACAGTGAGCACGGCTAGTGAACGGAAACCTTACTTTTTACAACGGCATCTCTTAGAAGACAGACTTTCCCAAGATTAGATCTAAACGAAACTAATGAAAAACTGAAAATTAAACTACAGTGACTTCAGGCTCCTCAATGAAACTGTGCACCCTTTAAATGATTTTGAACCACTGTTAATTTTGTCAAATTCGAAAGATAAGTGGTTCGGAAGTTTAAGGAGGCGAAAGTGACGAACTTTCACAAATATAATATGTATAATATGTGTGTGGTGCGTGCGTGAATGAATATGTGTATGCATGAGTATGTAACACCATGTACCTTTAAAATTGATTTGTAAATTCATATGTATCATGTTAAGAGCATAGAGCATTGCATAAGTGGATATGCGCTATATAAATGCAATCCATTATTATTATTATTATTATTATTATTATAGATAACTCACAGATCAGGGCTATATAAAACAGAAAAAGAACAGAACAAGGGATGAAGAGGGGGGAGGGGGGGGGGGCATTAAAACCGACAGAAAGTGAACTTTCAAGCGCCTTAGTGTACATGCCGTAACAATTTTACGTAAAGGAGAAAAATGTGACCAGGCATTATCTCTATCTTCCGAGCGAGGATTGAGGGTAAGAAAGTTTGTCCTATCTGCTTGGCAACAAAGAAATGGAACGGGGCACAAATCCCGCACAGAACTCCCATACGTTCTTACTGTGACCCCCGTCTGCCGATACACGCGACTCCTTGGTGATTTCAGGTGCACTAGCCTATAATGTTATGTGTCTATCTCTCCACCATCCCACTCCTATTTCTTACACCGCCCCCCCCCCTCTTTTCCCTTCAAGTCCGTGGAAAATACAGGACACGCTGAGAAATTTTCCTTTGATCCGAGCACTTACTGCTACTGAACTTAACAACCTGTCCCAGATCACACGTGTCTTCTTAGTCGTTGGGAACTTTTTTTTTTTTCCTTGCCCATTTATATGAGATTGACGCCATCTGATTAGTAGAAAAAAGAGCATATGATTGTGTCCAATAGTGTACTACATGCATACTTAGAATATCAATTACCTGTAATAGCGGATAGAGATTCCAGGATTATAGATGTAAGTCATTGATTTGAGAGGTGATGATTTTAGAATTAATAGTGGTGATGAGTGATGATGAGGGATTGCGTTTAAGTAATGTTAGCGTTAGTCCTATCTTCCTCTGCTCCAATGAGTCACGAGGGACGTGGGCACCCTCTATCCCGTTCCCTACTGGAACCATCTTTACGGTCACCATGAAGTTCCGAAAAGGTGGGCTCAGTCTCTGCTAAGGTGACATCGTTAGTGTTAGCCTATTAGTCGTTGTGACCAATAAGTAGAGCTCTGACGAACGTTTTCGAGACCACCACTCGCGTCCAAACGTTCAGCCGAAACTGTCTTGTTTGTTTTGTTTTAGTAAAGTGTTTTACAGCGCTCGCAACTGCATAAGGTCATGTGAGCGCGCGGGACACACCTAATATTTTCAGTTGGTAAGAAATTTTGAATTTTGCCGGGTGGCGACCGAAGCCTACTCTTATCGATTTTAGACCACCAAGGGATCTTTAACGTGCGCAACTTGCACACGGGCCCTCCGAGATTTTTCGCCCTTGTCCGAGAAGGCTAGATGTAGATCTTTCCTACCAGAAGATCAGGGGTGTGGCAGAAAGACAGCAGTAAGAAGGAGTCAAGGAATAACAGTAGAAAGGCTGCAGAAAGAGTCAGGAGCCCAGAGAAGGGGGAAAAGGAGGTGAGGGGGCGGGGACAGAAAGTGGAAATGAAAGCAGACAACAGAAAATTTAGAGAGCAGGAAAGAAGGTGAAAGGAGATAATTTTAGAGAAGAAAATTTTTCAGTCGCTACCCGGATTCGAACCCGGGACCATTTGAATGAGAGGCGAACACTTTAACCTCTAGGCCACGAGAGCCCCCTGAAACTGTCTAAGACGGCCACCACTTATTAAGGAGAAAAGATGGTTGTCTTGGACAAGTGTACGTCTTACACAGTTTCATTTTAATGTAAGAAAATTGCGCAAGGGAGGAGATGGGAAGTGGCCATCTGTTTACGTGACTGTCTTATTATACAAGTGGCCGTTAGAGCAAGTCCGACTGTACTTTTTGTGTTTTGTTCTGTTTATTTTATTCTAAGGGAATACGCAAAATGTATACCAGCCCCTCCTTTTTTTTAAGTAGACGAGTTGCAGCGAGCCAAAATTTGAAACATTCCAAGGCTTGCCAATGATCTAAACTGCTGACCCAGTCGCGGGACACCTTGCTCTGAACCGTTATCTGGGACAGCTGTTAACATGCCATTCATACGTGCGACAATCCAACGGTTCTGCATTATTTCATCTGCTTTAATTTGACTGTTAAGCCATTCATATACATGCGACAATCCAACAGTTTTACATTATTTCATATGGCTTAATTTGATGGTTCAGTCATTCATGTACATGCAACATTCCAATGGTCTTGTATTATTTCGTCCAGCTCAATTTGGCTCTTCAGTTTGGCGTGAGAAAAGAAAAGCTCATCGACGCGATAACGGCCATTCAGGGCTGAGAAAGAGCGAGACAGACCAGTACAGAGACAGAGATATGCGAGTCAGAATAAAGAAACACGACCCATCAACGGCACTCTCTGCTCCTACTAATTCGACTGGTTATAGCAAATTGGTAACGGTACAAAACGGTACTCCAGGAAAGCATTATTCTGAGTCTTGCTTGCTTGGGTAAAGAGAAGCACATTGACACAATAACGGTAATTTAGTGGTGGAAAAGGGTAAGACAGACAGAATGAAAAAAACCCAGCAAGAACGTAAAGAAGTAGGTTCTACCAGTGGCGCCCTCCAACCACCCACAACTCTGAGTCTGACAATAACGAAATAGTTTGCAGTACGGGATGAACACCATACAAAAGTTATACAAACGTTGAGATCTCCAGCTTCAACTTGTATCTCTCATCCAACTGAGCCATGAGGATGGAAAATCCCTAAAGTCCTTAAACTCTCAGCCGGAGATTTGAACATCTACAAAGCAGTTGGACATGATGTTGACTGAGTTTACGGAACTTATTAAAAGCATTATGGGTAAATCTAATTTACTGGGGTACATGTCGAAAGGAAGCTACCGAAAAAAAAGTAATACATGATGTAGAAATATAGTACAAATATAATGGTAATGACATACAAATTATCATAAATAATAATAACAATAGTAAGTAATTGGTATGGTATGGGTTTAAAGCCCTTATCAACACTATTAGGTTATAGTAGGCAATTATAATAGTAACAGTTCTAAAGAAACCTAAAGAGAACAGAAAACTAGGACACCTGAATTTACCACGCACCAGACCAGCAATACATTTCAAGACACAAGGTTCCTGACAAAACTTTTTTTCCTACACTACAGCCCGGTCTTCATTTATGTAATAACCTTATATGCCCTCAACACACCAACCAATTCATAGTTTAATAGACACAAAATGAAGAGCCTTAATTGTACATATCAGACCTTGCGACCGAGAAAACTTCAATGTAAAATAGAGCCCAACTCCCTAGGCAATCGATGAACAGACATTACAAACCTACACATTCCCTGCCATGCCAAACTTAAGTGCACAAAACAAAGTACCTGGACTAAAAAGAAATGAACTTTATTTCTTTTTAAATTTGTTCCCCTGCCTAAGGGTGGCACCGGCTAATTGGCAGAAACAGAAAGTGTGAATAAAACAGCAGAACACAGTTATCTAGCTTCAATACTGTATCATACTGTATGTCCCTTCAGGAGACTAACAAAGCAAAATTAAATGAATAAGGTAGTCAAAGAGGGTGAAATTGTGCGAACCTTTGATTGCAAGCCCACCAAACTACAGCTGTAACTTCCTAAAAGCCCTTTTTTCAAATATTCCAGGAGACTGACAAAGGATGGGGAATTATGAAATATTTACAACTGAAGTGGGAAAAGTGTTAACTGCATAAATTTAAACCACAAATATGTGCTGGCACAGGAAATTATTTTACAACTGAGGTGATAAAAGGTGATGTCTGAATAAATTTACACACAATGGGTCTAAATGCCAACCAGAAGTTGCAAGTTTTTAAAAAGATTTAGCTATTTCTTTTTTTTTTCTAATAAGGTATTTTTAACACTTCCATAAATACAATTTAGTTCATTTTAGAGGCAGGCTTTCAACCTTGTCTGTCAGGGCCAACCTGGGCTGAAATTATATGGTACAGGTTTAACGCCTCTATCAACACAGTCACTTAACTCTTTCCGGACGTGGTTTTTTTTTGGTCTAGACATTATCAACTTGTGGCTCGATTTGGCTATGCAGGTGGTGTACAAATTAACTTCATATAGAAGCATAACCATCACTCAAAACGTAACATATGGTATATCAAATTGAAGGAAATTGAATGAGGAATACATCCTAATATGAAACAAGGATTAATCTTGAACATAGGTATGCATTAGAAGGGTTAGAAATGGCGAAGGTGATGAGAAAAATAAATTTTGATGGAAAAAATCACATTCACCAAACTTGTGAAAGCAAATCAGCATGCTATCTTATCATATACAGGACAAGAGCATATTCTCCATAAATTTCTGAATGAGCAGCTTTTTATTAGAAAGCAATAATCCAATTTTTTTTTTTTCATGATATTTTTTTACGGAGTCCGGTTACATTGTTTTGGTCATGCAAGACCGCAAGAACTAATTCACTCGTTTTTCCCCAAAACCCACGCTTTGAAAAAGCGAAACTAGATGTTTTCGTTTTCTAAATCCTTTCCGAGTTTTTCAATAGCAATAAAAAGTAAATATAAATGACGGATCGTGTTAAAACGAAACAATACTGAGGCACCCAATCACAGCCGATCTATCAGCGATACGTCCGCAAGGGGTGTGGACTCGCGCCGATATATCGGCAATACATCTGGAAAGAGTTAAGAGCAGGGACTCTGAGTTCAACGCTTATTTCCGAAAGGATCGAGCCAAATAGGAAATTCGTGTAAAATGCCTTTCTCAAGGACATACAGTCTGACCGAGCTGACGCTCGATCTCCCGAACCCGCAATCCCATGATTAAGGGTCCGGTAGCCATACCACTAGGCCAACGATGCCACACCTGGGCTGAGAGGGCTACAACATCCCACAGAAAGACCAAGATACTCAATAAAAATTCACCCCACTCGAGAATCAAACTTCAGTCTCCTGTGTGTGAGAGCGAAATGCTTGACTAACTGCTACATCACAGACTTCGGTTTAGTAACTTCAATTAAAGGCACCTTCTCAAATTAAAAGGCAAAATATAGCAGCCAACTGTACTTATCTTCACAAGACAAGTTCTTCAGATCTAAGCAAAATAACTAATTATAACTTAAAATAAAAAACAAATTGCTAAAAACTGACAGAAGATTGCAAACAATCTAATTAAGAAATGATTTTGAAACCTGTACAACAGGCTTTCTTGCCTCATCACTTAAATAAAATATCCAAATAAAAGTAAAGTATTTACTTACCGAACCATATTCTAGGGTGTAGGAAACCCTCTCAACCGCTCCTGGTAATTTGCCCTTCTTCCTCACAGGCACGAAAGGGACGTTCAATTTCAGAGCAAGAATAGGCCCAAAGAGGAATCCACGTGAGTCCAAGCCTACAATGCACTCCACTCCAGGAACAGCCTTTGCAGCTTCATATATCAGGTCATTCAAATCATTGAACACAGAGGGATTCCTTAGTACAGGAAAAATATCTCTGAAACAAAAAAGAATTTAAAAATCAGTTAAAAAATGCTTTCAAAAGTAGGCTAATTGATTAGAGAGCACTGAAAGAGTAATAACGGTAGGAAATAAGTTTCACCATGCTAACACCATCTTTAAAACGGTATATCCCTTGAATCCTCGCAGAAAAGAATCTGTGACATTTTTGGAAACAGTATTTTAGTGTTATGTCATGTAAATGAAAAGTAAAAGTGAAAGACTTAGGACTGCTACCAAGCAGTATCCTACGCACAAAGTCAAGAAGGATCTTTAAAGTGGGCAGGCTACTTTATTAAACCATTTTCTTTATTTCTCAGAGGAATTAAATGTTCTCTAGGAGTGCCACTTTTGTATACACACCTTAGACTTTAATAATATAATAATAATATAATATATAACATTTATAGAGCGCATTTCCAAAAAAAGTAGCTCAATGCGCTTTACATTGGAATACCCATTTTTCAAAAACCTTTCTTACTACTTCCTTTCTTCTCACGCAATATACATTAATGCACACACACACACACACACATACACACACACACACACACACACACACACACACACACACACACACACACACACACACACAGAGACTATTTTCATCCAGACATAGGAAAAGAACAAATATAATGAAAGCTAACGTTAAAAGCTTATGAAGGATAGGCCTGTAGGAACAGAAAATGTTTAAGATGTCTTTTGAAGCTATCAAGTGTTCTTATTTGTCTTAGTTTCATGGGTAATCTGTTCCACATAAATGGACCAAGATATGAGAAAGATCTCTCTCCATATGATTTGTATGATTTTACAGGTGTCACAAGTAGGGTGTTATCGTTCGATGATCTTAGGTTTCTCCCTGGTTTATATATACTGATAAGTTCTTGCAGATAAAAAGGAGCAGTTTTATTTACACATTTGAAACACATGACGCAGATTTTAAATATTATTCGTTCTTTTACAGGGAGCCAATGCAGTTCTTTTAATAATGGAGTGACATGGTCTCGTTTTTTAGATCTTGTTATCAGTCTAGCGGCATTGTTTTGAATTACTTGTAAACGATTCAAATATTTGTTGTTCAGACCTGCTAGGAGTGAGTTACAATAGTCTAATCTAGATAGGATAAGAGATGTTACCAGTGTTTTTGTGGTCTCTTCGCTTAAGTACTTTCGAACTAGGCCTATCCTTCTCAGCTGAAAATAAAGGGATTTGGACAGAGATCCTACAAACGAGCCCATTGATAAGTGGTGGTCAATATATACACCGAGATTCCTGACAACTTCTTTACTAGATGTCATATGCCCATATAAATCAAAGTTGACACTTTGTACTGTGAAGAATCCAAATGTAAAATTCTCTGGAACTCTTCACATTGCAACGAAAACAGTGGCTGGCTAGATTGGATTTCTTTGCCCTTTTTATGGTAGGGGGTAGAATTAATTTTCTTTCATTTTTTTGCATGTTTAGTCAAATTTTTCTTTTCACTCCCAAAGTAGGCATGTTGCCATAGATCACAGACATTTTTTAAAATTTTGGTCAGTTTTTATGGTGCTCGCAACTGCATAAGGTCATATGAGCACGCAGGACACATTATTAAACATTTTCAGTCGGTTGGAAATTTTGAATTTCGCCAGGGTGGCGGCTGAAGCCTATTCTTATCAAATTTAGACCACCAAGGGATCTTTAACATGCAGGGTCCTTGTCCAAGCAGGCAAGGTGTGTAGATGTTTCCTACCATAAGATCAGGGGTGTGACTGAACAACAGCAGTAAGAAGGAGCCAAGAAGTAGCAGTACAAAGACTGCAGAAATAGTCAGGAGCACAGAGGAGGTGGCAAAGGAGGTGATGGGGTGGGGGCAGAAAGTGGAGGCGAAAGTATATGACAGAACATTGTTAGAGAGAATGAAAGGAGGTGAAACGAGACAATTTTAGAGAAGAACATTTTTCAGTTGCTACCCGGATTCGAACCCGGAACCTTTGAATGAGAGGTGACCTTAACCTCTAGGGAGGACATCCATAACGAGCGACCACTATGAGACAGTGAGTAGAACAGAGGGGTAGAGGTAGGGGTATATCTATGGGTAGGGGTAGAGTTTAGAGGTTTAGGTTTGGGGTAGGGTCAGGGTAAAGGTTTGAGGTAAGGTTAGGGTTAGGGTTAGGTCTCTTCTTTATTGTGTTTGTTGGGGTGGTCGCTCATTACGGAAGTCCTTCCAACCTCTAGGCCAAGAGAGCCCCCAGGTTACTGACAGGATAAAATATATAAATCTGAATTATTTTTTTTTTAAGGGGCAGGGTAAATCAAATCTTTGTTGATAAAAAAAAATAATGGGTGAGGGTGGGTAAGTTGGACCGATTCTAATAATATATAATAAAAAGGCCATAGTAGTAAGGGGACTGTATGCCCCCCCTAGCGTGTGGCGTTAGCGGACCATATTTCGAAGCCATTGGTAACTTCAGATTATAATAAGAGTTCGTTTCCGGCCCACCCTCAGTTCAAATAACTCTCACACTGAGAGGTCTACTTGAGCCATTCAAGTTATTACTCTAGATCTAGATCTAAGCCTACATTGAGTTTGAGCAATAATCTTGAAGAAAAAAATAGGTGTTAAATGGGTTGTTGGTCTTCACTTCGTCCTCCTCCTATGTGAACCGCTGTCTTTGTTTTCGTCTCAGCCCACGGTAAAACGGTTAAAGATTGAGGCTCACTTTCCAATCCACTTCTAGACCTAACACTGGGACTGGGAAATAGGCACTCTTGTACAATTGCGGTCTCGCTTAGAGATACATACTCGTTTTGACCCGAGATCTAGATCTACCAACGATTACTACTTCTGGTTCTAAACGATTACTTTTTGATGTGCGCGCGCCGATAGGCCTATGGAGAGATAGCCAATCAAACCTAATTGTAAACATCAAATTATGGTGAAATTCAACCCCCCATGTTTTTGTTGGGTGTGGTCAGGGGGGCAAAAAACCCGCTTTGCCTTGCCTTGTAAGTGAAATTTTACTGCTCATTTTGACATTTGTCAGCTTGATCTACAGATAAAACATTGATACCAAACACTTCAATCAGTATCGATATCCAGTGATGCAATTGTGATTTAGTGCTAGATCTAACGGGACCGCAATTGAACAGGAGTGTCGGGAAATACAGTCAAACTTGCCCTGACGGCCACCTCTATAAGACGGCCACCTGTACAAACGGCCACTTTCCATTTCCCCCCTTGCATTTTTTCTATAAATATAATTTAACTGTATAAAACGGGCACCTGTCCAACGCGGCCATGGCCACCATATTTTAACACACAACCCCAATCACACTAAGCAATAACACCTGTCTTAGACGGCCACCTCAGTGACTCCATTACGTTTTGTCATAAATTGTGCATTGGCCCCTGGCGTTGTGGGCGAGCCGTCATAATTCAATCACTTGTCGTTGTTGTTAGGTAGTCCCTCCAACCGATCATGTATGTTGCGTAGGCCCCTCCTACTGTTGACCAATAGGTACCAATTTTCAGCTGATGATGAGGTTAGCGTGTGAGCCCTCATTCCCATAAGCCCCGCCGAGAACTCATATACAAATCGTAAGTGAGATGGATAAGCTGTCACTGTTTACCCAGTCTGTAACAAGTTACAAAGGACGTCAACGTGGACTTGTGACAGAAGCGTCGCTCGTTCTCCGAGTCGTGGGGACTCATGAGTTTGTTTTAATAAGGCACTCGGTCTACCTCGTCTGATACATTTCGTTTTATTGTCACCCTTGCACTAAATCAGCAACAAAATAAAAATTACAAACGAAATACAAACCAACAACAACAACAACAAAAACAACAACAACAATGAGGCTACTGACTACTTTCGATTGGGACCTCAGATGGGAATGGTTTGTTTTCTTCCTCTTGATCACTCCTGCCTAAGACGGCCACCTGTCTTATACAGCCACTTTTCTCCTTGACAATGGGTGGCCGTCTTACACAGGTTTGACTTGTTGAATTATATTCTGGGCACTTGTGATTACAACTTGTGTCTGACCAGCACTGTTGCACACTCCACACTTCACGCTCGTCGACCTCGCAGCAGTTATCTCATCTGTTCCTAAGATAAATTTCTTTCTTCCGACACCTTGAAAAGTGCAAATTCATGCATACATACGAAGGTTGGTCTGTACAGACGTAATAAGTACATCAAAAGAAAATCCAATACTGACCTGAAAACAATACCTGGTTTTGGAAAACCCTCATGAGCTCCCACAGCATCCCGCACACGGCTCAGTTTGTCATCCGCCATGGTGACCTTAGTGACCTCGTTGAGTGCAAAGTGCAAAGGGCAGAGTTCGAGAAATCGACATGGTATACTAAATGTCGATAGATCTACGATAATCTGACAATGTTTTCCAGGTTTCGTTAATTTAAGTATCAGCTAGCATTCTAGATCTATAGGATATATTGAATACAGAAAATACCTATGAAATTGAAATTTTTATTCTAATTTGGAAAGAGATATAACGTCATGAAAAAGACAGAAAGAAATAAACGAATAAACTTAGAATATTGTCAGTGACCTCTAGATCTAGATTAGATATTAGATCTAGAAGTGCTACAAAACACAGAAAAAATTCGTTGATTGTTATGGCTCTTACAATTACTATTTTGCCTAGAGTAAGGCCTATTTGTCAAAGTTTTGCAAGTTATCTTAATTGAAAGGTCCAGCCAAAACTTTAAAATTCCATCTAGGATCTAAATCTATATGGTCGGTAATTGGAAAGTATTGATATTGTGCTTCCTGTATCAGCCAATGCTGCCAAGGGAGAGAATGATTGCTCTGCTTGCTTTTATAAAATGTAGGCCTATCTTCTTAGAAGATCTCTCTGCTAGATCTACAACATTTTGGTGTCTCTAGAGATCTAGATCTAGTTCTTCAATAGGCCTAGCGGGTTGGCTCTGGAATACGCAAGCTTTAACATCAGTTGATAATACTCAAAAGTATATGCTACGATTCGTACACCAAACGTAACATAGTCTGTTTTGGGATGTACACTGAGATACTATGCCGAAGTTGTTGTTATTGGTTGTCAACTGCTGTAACACGTAACACGGGTAAGTCGCCAAGTCAAGCTTTCTTCCCTTCCATTTCTTTCACCAATGATCCAATGCAATGATAATGATTTGACCAGATAGATCAAGCGAAATTAATCCAAGGCTCTGTAATGATAGGCCTGTGATCATTTCAACAATCTACAATTTAACAGTGAATAAATTTTGATTCTTGTCCAATGCTGCAGCGCACAGACTGCAGTGCCCCCCACACACACTTCACAATTCATTGACAATGTCACACATCCATCATTCTTCATGCTCATGACCGATAAAAGTCATCATAAGTGGTGGTACGAGAATTTAAAGGTCTGTTCAGAACACTGAATCTGGATACAGGATAGGCCAAGCCTGAGTTGTGTAGTAGGCCTTTTTTTAATTTTTTGCGTCATTGTCGACCTAGTCCTAACTTGTGTTGTCCTCTTCATGACCTGGAAGGAGGCAAGATTCTGCAGTGATGAATAGTAATAGCATTGGTCGTAGCATGAATACTGTCATATTTGTGAAAGCAGCTGTTTCTCATTTAGCTTTTAAATGAGACAAACAAGTGACATCCTTAGTAAGCCTTGAATGACATGAAGCTACAGCGAGCACCTAGCACACTTCTGCGATTGATGACGTATTTCCGCCATCTATTTTTGTCATCTTCCGGGGTTTCCCCCAAGACTCAAAGAGGTAGGCCTACATACATGATCTGTTTGAGGATGGCAAGGTTGCATTGCAATCAGTGTTGATAGATTTAAGATTTTTTGTTTTGTCTGGACATTGCCCATGTTCCATTTTTGTTTTATTTATAATTAAAAAGAAGATTGGAGGTCAAATGAAACATAAACATTTGTTACACTCTGTTTCCTTCCCAGCTGTGTGCAATTGACTTTCGTGGGAGTTCCAGAATCTGTTCCTGCTGCTATTGTAGCTGTTGATTCCCCAAAGCTGTTAGCAATGAGCAAGACCCCGCAGCATCCCTCCAGTGGGGGAAGTATCCGAGGTGATGTTTCCTTCATCAGAGCCACGTCAAATCCAAGTATATCTGCAGGCTCTTCGTCTACCAGCATAGCTACTTCGAATCAAAATATTGAGCAGTTAACAGCTCAGCACTTTGTTTCAACCTCTGTGACATCCCCTCACTCCACCCCAGAGAATCCTCATCAACACCAACATCATCTCCATCATCATCAGCATTCACAGCGCCAGCATCAGCAACAGCAACAGCTCCATATGCAGCAACAGCCATATCTCCCCGAGCACATGGATCCACAGCAGTACATGCTGAAGCAAGGTCAGGGTCATGGGGCTGGTGGTGCTAGCGGTGATTCAGTTCGTCTGTCCTCACACACAGGTGTGGAAGGCTGGAGTGACAGAGAGGAAGCCCTGGCAGCAGAACTAGATGAGGCAAAGATCAGGGTGGCCCAGATGGAAAAGACAATGCGATGGTGGTCAGACTGCACTTCTAACTGGAGGGAGAAGTGGAACAAGGCACGCAATGAACGCAATAAGGCTCGTGAAGAGAACCGTCTTCTTAGGACCAAACTGGAGTCCCTTGCTAAAGAACTATCTCGATTAAAAAGAGAAAAGAAGGAAAATGCTCTGGAGAAAGATCTGAATCCAGAAGAAAGTCTCACTTCCACAGTGTCAAATTCGTCTAAATCTCAAGAAAAACATTCTGAGTTGTCCGAAAAAGAAAGGTCGACCATTACGGGTATAAGTGAAAAAGAGAGTGAAAGTGTTGGGGATAGTGGTGATCTCTCTTCTCTCAAGAGCAGGAAAAAAGAGGGCTTACATAGCAACACTGAGAAAGATCTGGACGATGTTGAAATAGCTGGAGGTGAAGGCTCTCTGTCCAGTGGGAGCACAGCTATGACCACTGAAGTAGCAGATCGACTTTCACAGCTGCAGGAAAGACAGGCTCACTTGGAACAAGAACTGACTCAGGTAAACTATTTTTTCCTCTTTCCTTAAAGTGTATAGATGCTGTAGTCATTTCAAAGGATGTTACTGTGTCCTCAAATTGAATTGCAGTGGAGAGAAAAGTATCAGGAAAGTTGAAGAAAATTTCAGAACCTGGACAAATTTACAGTTGAAACTTGCATAGTATAGGTACAGCATATCGTCTTGACAAATTGTTAAAATAACTTTCTTGAAGACTGCTTCTAAGCGTTTCATGTGTGCTCTTCAATGGTACTGCTCCACACGCAGAGATCATCTTCGTAGCAGGCTACACCTTCCAGGTCACCAAAGAACTTCTGGTAGACTTCAGGTGCTGATGAGATTCCAAATGGCATTCTCAGAAACCTCCATCTTCCAAAAGGTGTTGAGAAGGTGCTCAGTTTTGATGATTCTTTGCTCAGCGGAACTTGGTAGAATCCACTTGAGGCATCTCAGTTTGGAGTAGTACTTGGCCCCTGACATCTTTGTCGATTTTATGTCTTCAACAATTGGGACTTGGTAATACTCTCTTTTCAAAGCTGTGTTCAGTCTCTGTGAGTCTAGGCTCAATATCTGACTTTTCCTTTGGGCTTGTTGTCTATAATAGGGTTACCCAGTCAGCAGGCTCCTCTTCTTTGGTGATGACACCTAGTTTTTTCATTCTTCTTAGTAATCTTAGTTCTGCCTCAACTTTTTCTCTTTGTGAGTATGGGATCTTTCTTGCTGCTGCTACTATAGGCTCAACTTCTCTTCTTTCTAGTCTTTTCACAAGCTTCAGTTGTTCACTTGCCTGTAGACCGATTATTGTTTTTGCTCCATCCTTTGAGGTGACGATGAACTTGATCCATGTATTTTTTTTTGTGAGTGCACTTGAGTTTTGTTTGGCCCACAGCCACCTTTCCAAAACTTTCACCTGTGCAATTGACCACTTCCTAACTGCCTCCATATATGTCATATGTGTCACGACACGGTGGAATCAGGCGCTCGTCAATTTTTGGGCATGTGGAGTTATTACTGTATCATCTGATAGCAGATTTGTTTGCCTTGCTTTCAATGAAATCCATCTATCATGAATAGAACTCAAGATATTTTCCATTGAAGGAAGTGGGGTTGCCTGGTTTCAGAGGTGAAACTAGTGAGGAATTGGCCTCCAAAGTTTGGTAGCTAAAAAGTCCTTGAAAAAGAAAAATGACATATTTTGTGCCTTTAATCAATGTTTTTCAGTAAAATCCACATGGAAATGCGTTTTTATACAGACATTTAAGAGGTTGATTGAGCCTAAAAATAAAAATTCAATATAAATGTTCAAACAGGAGGAAAAATCCCTGTTTTGTCCGATTTCTGTATTTTAACGAGCGCTTGATTTCATCACGCTGTCTCACATATTGTAATGACACTGTCCAAGACGTTCACCTGTCCAAGGCAACTACTTTTCTCATTGATAATGGGCTACTGTCTTGGACATTCTTGACTGTTGTATCTGTGTCAAACTGTCTACGGAGCTCTCATGGCCAAGAGGTTTAGATGTTCGCCCTCATTCGAAGGTCCGGGATTCGAATGCGGGTAGCTACGCAAAAATTTTCTTCCCTAAAATTGTCTCCTTTCACCTTCTTTCCTTCTCTCTTGCAATATTCTGTCGTCTTCTTTCGTCTACTCTTTCTTCCCCCACCCCTCACCTCCTTTGCCCCCTCCACTGGGCTCCTGACTCTTTTTGCAGCCTTTCTACTGCTACTCTTTGACTCCTTCTTACTGCTGTCTTTCAGCCACACCCCTGATCTTCTGGTAGGAAGATCTATATCTAGCCTTTTTGGACAAAGGCGAAAAATCTCGGAGGTCCTGTGTGCAAGTTGCGCACGTTAAAGATCCCTTGATGGTCCAAAATCGAGAAGAGTAGGCTTCGGTCGCCACCCGGACAAAATTCAAAATTTCCTACCAGTTGAAAATGTTTGGTGTGTCCCGCGCGCTCATATGACCTTGTGCAGTTGCAAGCACCATAAACCACTTACCAAAAATAAAACCCCACAAAAAAATTGTCTACCAAATTAGGTCAAACACTCAAGTCTTACAAAGGGGGGGGGGGGGATGAGGGGAGGAGTAATAATTTCTTTTTTCTTATTATTCCAAAACCCTCAGAATTTTGTGTAGAGTTTTTATTTAGTCTACTTATATTATTATATAAGTGTCACCAATTGTAACTAAAGTTGTGAATAAAATGAAACAATAAAAGTTTTTGGCCTACTTTGGTGGGTAGGTCTACATAGTTAGAGTTGGACTCCAATGATATAATATACATGTATATATTTATGTAAATGTCCTTTTAGATGTTTTTTTGGTTTTATATAATTATTTCATATTTCCAGGCTCTGAGAAAAGCATCTCAGGCAGCTGAAAACTCTCTTGTGATGCAGAGAAAACTTGATGAGGCAAATAATACTGTGCAAGCTGAGAGATTGTGAGTTGAACGTTTATTGCTTGTGAATATTGTTTGTATGATATTGTGGACATTGCTGGAGTTTTTTCATAGATTTCACGTCTCTTTTTGTGTTCATTAATATGATCTCTGTTTTTATCTCACCCTGCAAGATATAATATAGGCCTACGTTCAAGGCATGGCAGGGCTCAATTGAAAAATAAATTGTTGTAATGAGGTTCCTCAAATACATGATGCCATGGAATGAAGTAGTTGGTATAAGTTTTAGATACACAATTAAACTTATCAAAGAGGCCTCTTTGACCTTGACTTCATGAATTTTTTCCCCCTGTAATTTTATTGAATTTTTTAAGAAACTTATTACTAACCTACTTTCACCTTCAGACTGAATTGTTTAAGGCTTTGGCAAATTAATGTTTTAATTGTAGGGTTTTATTTTTAAAATATATTTTTAAAGATCTTCCGTGTGACATAACTGCAATGAGTGGGAAAAAAGTTGTGGGATTTGTTAGTGCTAGAATTTTTCTTTCTGCTTTTGTTTCATTCAGAAAAATTGTAATGACTTTCAGTCTGCATGGAGCAGTGATTCTGTGTTCATTTCGTTGTAGGGAGAAGTGCAATCACCTCAAGACAATAGAAATTTTGCAGCAACAAGTCACCGATCTTCAAGAGTCAGCAAGAGAAAATGAAGATCTCAGGCACAGCTTGAAGATGGAGGTAATTTTTGTTGCTGATATTACAAAGTCTCGTATTTTTTTTAGTTGAATGCTGTCTTCCTTTAATCCAAGCCCTTCTATATTTTCTTATATAAAGGCTGTACTGCATGTTTTCTGCAAGAGTATTATTTCAAAATCTTGTATCTTTTACTTTTTGTTTGTCATCTTTACTAAAAATTATTTCATACATGACAGACTCATATTTTTAAAGTATGTTACTGTTATAATGTTTTAAACATATTTTCAAAATCATTTTTTTTAAAGCTTGTACTGGGTAGTTGATAATGTTAGTTAATGAAATCCTTTGAAAAAGTAATCTTCAGAGAATGGGGGGAGCTAACTTAGCTATATGGGTCTAGTGCTGTGCCAAGACACTGTATACACATGAACACTTATGTGCATACACATTCTTGCATGCCTACCATTTCAGATTTACAAAAATGTATGGTCTTGTGGGATTTTTTTATAGCTTTATCCTCTTTTCTCACTTGCGGCCATAGCAAAGCACTGATTCTGAACGGTCGCTTGAGGACGTGGTAAGAGTTATGGCGCAAATCCCCCTGGGCCGCCAATTCTAAGTTTTATCACCTTTTATGGCAACACAGAATCCTTAAATAAATTTAGATTGTACTCTTTGGTCTTGGCTTGAAAACTTTCCATTTTCCGATGAATCATGAATTACAATAGAACATTTACAGCACATTCTGGTTATTCAGTAGTGTAAGCTTCAGTACAAAGTAGGCCTACTTTTTTTTTCTTTTCCCTAGTGATGGGACGACCTCCTTTAAGTGCCAGTGTCACAACGGACATTTTTTTCTTGTCCAAAGCGAAGATGTTGTCCTCTTGTTTTATTGTGTTTTTTACTTTTGTTAAAGGCATAATTTTATTTATAATCAAAGAGGTGAATTTTTGCCGCACTTTATTTGTGCCAATAATGAACTGTTTTGTTCTTATATTTCAAAATACTGTGTATTATTTTAAAGTTTTCTCCATTAAGTTTTTGCGGACTAAAAATGATTCCATACCTGTGCATAAAATCCAACGGAAACTAGTTTTGATATAATGTAAAGTCAGCACACATCTATGCTTCATGTTCACCTCTTAATGAAGTCTGCAATGAGTCTGCCTTAGCATCGTGATATATGTCACACATCTAAAGCACCTCTGCTGAGGATGCACGGCGACAATGAAGCTTCATCAGAAGAGTTAAGATACTTGAAAAAGGGAGGGGAGTCAGAGCTCATCATGTCAAGATCTTTGAGTGCAGTCTTCTTTGAATTCTGAATCTGCCAACAGAGCATGCTCACGCTATACATTCGTTTGCTGTGCTGAAGCTCCTCATGTTATTCTTTACTTTTTGACGGCTCAGTGTAAGAATCCATCATATGTCACTTTGCAAAATGCTGTATGGCGGAGTCCTACTCTAAGCCGTGGATTTTCTTTAACACTTTGCGGTCACACGGTCAGCAGTACAAAATACCCCCATCTGGTCCCCCAGCCAGGAGAGTGACTGCAATGGACTTTTCGGGCCTGGCGCAGATCTGTGCCAGGTGACCAGAACGGATAATTTTCACTGTCAGATTATTGCGCCAAATGACTGCACAAAGTGTTAAATTCTGTGTTCACATATTTGTTTCCGTGAAAGCACCCTTCATTTTTCTCACTGCAGTTTCTTTTTTCATATTGGTTCCAAGTATTTCTTTACCAGTCAGCAGATTGACACCATCGGCCACTATTTAAGTCTTGTCCTTGTAGTGGTTACCAGAAGTTTGGAACATCTCTTTTAAATCTTCATTTTAATTTTAGGTCACGTACACATATATTATGTCATCCTGCTTTTTCTCAACTTTTGAGCAGCATTTGAAATCAGGGCATGTTTTTTTACATCAGCAATGCATGTTTGTTTCTCAATGTTGAATCTTGTTAGGAGTTTCCTTTTTGCCTGAGAACCTGACTTAAGCCACTGCGGGATGGAATGTTGTAGGCTTTTTGTTTAGTCGGTACATTCTGCTTTTTTCTATGAAATCAATGTATTAGTATTATGAAAGTATTGAATGGATTTTTTTTTCAAGTTAAGTATGTTGAAAAAATAGAAAAATGTGTTTGAATGACTGTGGCATTACGTGTTTTTGGTACGTACGCCTTCTTCAAATCCATGTTAACAAAAGGATGTGCCCGTCTGAAGTAGATTGTAGGCCTACTCATCTGTCACTAAATTTCAAAATTAAATATAGTAAGGACATGTGTAGGCCTATATGGTAAAGTTGACGAATGTGAGTGTGCTCTCTACCCCCAATTATTTTTTCTTCTGATTTACCACTGTCCTAGTGAAATGTAGCCTTTGCCGTGCCGATTCCCTGTAAACTGCAAGTGGGTTATGTGTTCAATATTCGCATTTCCTTTTTCGTGCCTCACAAGTGTAGTTACATGCACATTATTTACCCTTTTGTCAGAACACTGACATTTCGCTTTCTTTGCTTGTCAAATTACTTTCTACCTTCTTTAAGGGTTTCAGATGGATGGTTGGCGGAGTACTCTGGTGTGATTTGCTCCTTCTTTCTCGTCAAACATCTGTTGTCCTTATCTCGCCCCCTTCTTTTCTTTGTATGTTACTCTCTAGTATCACCTCTAATCTTTGGCACTTTTAGTATAGATGACTTCTATTTCTGTTGAAAGTGCTGTAAAACTTTTTGTGAAACTAAACTAAGAGTTTTGTTTTTTAAATTTTTCCTGTCCAGCACCTGATTAATTTCCTTTCTGCACTGAGTGACGAAGTGATGTTCTTTATTGTTGTAGCCCAGTGTTTCTCTTGGGACGGAAGAGTAAATGTGCTTTGCTTGTCCACGTTTAATCTGCCTGCTTTGTTTAAGTACATAATATACTGTGGATTCTGCTTAAACTTAAACCGAAATCTGCAGGACTGCTGCACTTTCCTCGAGTTAACTGGGTTTTCAGTTTCGAGTTAGAGAGGTTGCTCAAATAGAATTTTTAAAAAAAATCGGGGGTTATATTTTCTTTCGGTTTATCGTTTATTTTTGGGGGAGATTAACCTTTTTCAGTTTAAGTGGACTCCACTGTGCTGTACTATGGTGTGCGCATGTCTTGCATTGTGTCAGAATTACATTGTGACTGCATGCCGTCCGTCCTTGTTTCTTTAACTGTTTACTCTAGTGTTTGGGTTTGGTGATTGCTCCCAGCTATAACATGCAGTGTGCCCATTATGTGTCTCAGCTGTGTGTCTGTTGTCATGACGTGCATCCCTCGGAATGTGGTCGCTGTTGTGACGACTCGGTGTTAGCTGAGACTACTCGTGGGTGGTTTGCAGGTGTTCTGGTGTGGTTCGCTTTCCTCCTCCTATCAAACATCTATCGTTGTTATGCACCCTCCTTCTTTTCTTTCTTGTATCTACTCTAATCGTCGGCACGTTTATGACCTAATTGTGCTGCAAGTGCTGTGTAAAACTCTTATGAAAACTAAAACTTAGCTGAAACTTCCCGGCGCATTCACTGCATTCTGTGTGGATGGTTAGAGGGCGCTCTAGTGTAGTTTGCTCATTCTTTCCTATCGAACACCCTATATCGTCTTTATCTCTGCTCCTTCTTTTTTGTGTAATATGTTACTCTCTTGTCACACCTCTATTCTTCGGCTCTTATATGACCTTATTGTGTTGCCAGTGCCATAAAACTCTTACTAAAACTAAGAGGGAACGTGGGTGGTTGGCGGGTGCTCTGGTGTGGTTTGCTTCTTCTTCCCTATTAAACTTCTATCGTCCCTATCTCCCCTACTTCTTTTTTTTATGTTTGTTACTCACTCTCTTGTAACACCTCTAATCTTCTGGCGCTCATATGACCTTTTGCAGTTGCGAGCGCCGTAAAACTTCTACTAAAACTAAACTAAGAGGGGACAGCAATAGATTATATTTCTTTATGTATATGATAAGCCTATCACGAATGTTTTTTTTACTGAGAATGATGACTGGAGCGAGCAGAACATGGTGAAAATTGCTACCTTCTCTTTCTCTTCTTTACCGTACCGGTACTCTGTGTACGCTTTGCGTCGGGTGTTCTAACTGACAAGTTTTAGGGAGTTAGTCTTATAATATATGATCCTTTCTCGTTTTTCTTTTATAATTACATGTTCTTTGTGTGTTCTTTTCAGTAATTTTTTACTTTCACTCCCGCACACAGATGCACTGTTTCAGGGATCAAACTGCTGTACTGTTTGCTGCAGATCACACATAAAGCCACTAAAACTGTCGCAAATCAATTATTTTCAAGACAATTTCAAATCTAACTGTAAAATATCAAATTATGGGTAAAAACCCTGTAACCCCCCTGATTTTCTTTTACCCCAGTGGGGCAGGCCCCCTGGAACCCCCTGATTGGTCCAAAGCATGTCTATCTCGGTTAAAAACAATCAAATATTTCAAAAACTATTAATTTGCGACGGAAATGAAGTTGATATTCGTGTTCAGCGCATCAATATTTAGTAGAAAATAGACAACTGGTAGCTGAGTGTGAGACGGGAGGGAAAGTAAAAAAATACCTTCTTTTCAAGTAATCAATAGGTGCATGTCGACACAAACGTTTATAATAAATAGTATTGAGTACAGTGTGCTTAATATATGGGAGAAGCGCGTCTCTGACATATGACGTGTTTGAATTATTCATGTTTAGTTATATATGTATATTATATTATATATAATTGATACTTTTTTGGTGCCTGCTCATCAAACATACATGATAGACACTACAGGGGATGGCTGTAGCAAGCACTTGATTTGGTAGTACGCTCCTTTTACGTACACGGTTTGAGGCTTTTTTTGGGTAAAATCTCGATCTTCGACACGACTTGTATGACCTAATCCCGTTGCAAGTGCCGAAATACTCTTACTAAAACACCATAAAACGCAATGTACTTACGTTGTATAGGAGCACCCATCACTGGAGAAAGTCTTTTGATGTTGTACTTGTTTGCGAAAAGGCTGAAGTAGTCAGCGTGGGTGGTTGGCGGGTCCTCTGGTGTGGTTTGCTCCTTCTTTCCTATCAAACATCTATCTTCTTTATCTCCCCTTCTTCTTTTTTATGTTTGTTACTCTCTTGTAACACCTCTAATCTTCTGGCGCTCATATGACCTTATGCAGTTTCGAGCGCCGTAAAACCTCTACTAAAACAAATAAACAGAAAAGGCTGAAGTAGTCAGCTCTTTATACGCACTAGAAGTCTGGTATGGGTGCTACCGCTGCAAATGAAGTGCAAAGTATACACAAAATTGAATGGAATCAGACGAGAGCAAGTGGGTGGTTGGCGGGTGCGCTGGTGTGGATTGCTCGTTCTTATCAAACATCTGTCGTCCTTATCATATCCCCCCTCCTTTTTTGTGTATTTTACTCTCTTGTAACGAGTAATCTATTCTTCGACACTTATATGACCTCATTGCGTTGCAAGTGCCGTAAAACTCTTACTAAAACTTTTTTTAAAATACGAGAGCAAACGTGACTTACACATGTTGTACCTAGAAACACACCTTACACTCATATAGGGCCTACCACGTATTCACTCGAGCGCATATAATTATTGTACTTGCAAACACACACACACACACACACACACACA
>NW_004797329.1:891283-893252 GCF_000002075.1 Aplysia californica | reverse complement strand
GGGGTGATATTCATACGCTTTTAACAATGATTTGATAATATTGATAATGATAATAACAATAATTTAATGATAATAACAATGCTAGTAATTGAAGTAATAGCAATAACAATACTACTAATATAATAATGGTAATGATGATGATGATACGATAATAATGGCGGTAGTAATTTGTATTGAAAATAATAGTAATATTAATAGTAATAATAATAATAATGATTTTTAATGATACTTGATAATGATAATAACAACAATACTAATGATATGTATTGCTGTAGTCTTATTCTTATTATTGTATCATTGTTATTATTATTATTATTATTTTTATTATTACATTCAGTTAAAGTCGAATATTCATCACGGTGTTGCGAGTGCCGTAGAACTTTTTACTTAACTGTATCCGTATGCCATGGGGTCATTTTGTACCCCTGGGGTTGTATTCTTCACATTTTAGAATACTTCTAGTGTGAAGATATCTTTGAAACGTTCAGTATTTCTCACAAAATCATTTTGACAGACTGCTATAATATGCAAAGCGAACTGATCGAATTAACGAGTAAATTTCCTCTTAAGAAAGTGGTGGCCACTCAGAGTTCCCCACGCCGTATGGATACGATAGTAAAACACGACGTACGGATAGGATTAAAGGTTAAAAAAAAACAAAAAACTAACCATCATGCACGAATATAATATGTTATGTTTCGACAACAATGACATTCCGCTCGTGTACATTAGTCATTATTATATTCAAGCAACCGCTATCGACATCTCCGCGGAATTGATGCCCCCTTTCATGGTAGTAAAAAAAAATCGGCACGCTAATATTAATAATAATAATATATACATGTATATTATTGTGTTGGTGACTTCGGCTTGCGCGAAAAGGAGGGTTCGGTGATGCCTTTGGGAGGATGACATTTCCTGCTGCCTAAACGTAGATCTATTTTCCAGCATCCGCCCCACCTGTAAACTCTGAAGGAAGCCATTGATAGTACTGAGAGTGAACCGGTGGACAGAAGATTTTCAGAGACGTCTCCGGCGAGCACCCATGAACTATTGGAAGACTTACTCCCTCCTTTGGGGAGTCAAACTGCGTATCGTTTGCTGCGGATCACACTTAATATTGCCAAAATAATTGTCACAAATTACATTTACAAGAAAATTTCAAACCTAACTGCAAATTAATATTTTCAAATTATGGGTTAAAACAGGTGGCATGCCCCCCTCTAACCCCCCAGATTTTTTTAACTTGGTCTAGAGGTACAAAGCGCTTTGATTGGTCTATCTTCGTCGGAGACGTCTCCGAATAGTTACTGCGCTTTTTTTTTTGGTGAGTCCCATCGATGGGGTGCGGATTTAATGACGGGATATCATTGTCCTTTTTTTTCTGTACCCTCCTTGTGGTATGTTGTTTCTCTTTGAAGGTCGTTATAATATGTTTTCCAGCACTGAAAGATCATAACTGCGTCGATGTGATTCTTTTTACCCCAAACAGAGCTAGACTGGAACTGAACTGGTGCAAGACTTCAAGGTCTTAAGATTGTTTAAAGCCATACATCTCTTCGTAGACTAGTTTCAATAGTGCAGAAACAGGAACAACGACGAGAACAGATCGCGATAGTGAATGGCACCCCCGAAAAGGAGTTGGAGCTTAGGTCGTCGATAGAACAAAACGCGTAGATTTCTTGATCAGAAGTGCTGGTTACGGACTTATCTAACGACAACGTCTTCTCCTCCCCTCACCCCTCCCCCCTCCCGGCTTATCTTGTTCTGTGGAGCGAGGTCGCGATGCACTTTATTGCTCTCGTGACATTGTGTGACAGTGGAGTTGTTCTCTCAGTAGGGATACTCAATGTATCGGAACTGATCTGTCGTCGGCCCTGCCACGCGCGCACACGTGCGTGGTTGTTGTTGTTTTTTGGTGTTTTTTTTCGTTGTTTTTTTTGTGGGGTTTTTTTTTTTGTTTTTTTTT
>NW_004797329.1:887370-890782 GCF_000002075.1 Aplysia californica | reverse complement strand
AAGCTTGTTCACTTGTCTTTATTTAGATGGAAAAAAATATCCATTTATCTTGAATACATGTCGAGATATTTGCTAAAGAAGGAGGTGGGGGTCACCTGTTTTCAGAGGTAAAATTAGTGAGAAAATTATCGCCAAAGATTAGTTATTTACTTAACTTAAGAGTCCGTGGTAACTGAAAATTAACATTTTTTGTGCATTTAATCAACGTTTTTCAGAAAAATCCACACAGAAATGAGTTCTTGAACGGGCATGAAAGGTGTTGAGCCAAAAAACAAAAATTTGATAAAAATTCACAAACATGCGGAAAAATGCAAGTTTCTACACTTTGATTATTTTGACGAGAGCCTGATTCCACCACGCTGCCTCACAAATGTAATTTCCTTCTTGACTTTGTCTTCCTTTATTTCGGTCGTGAAAGAAATAGTCTTTGTCCTCACTTCTTAAAGCCTGAAAATAATTTGTGGTAATTTTATATACTTAAACTTCAAGCGGTGCCACTGACTGAAGTGTCTTTAGGCCATTCCCAAATGGGGGAACATTTCTCGTTTCTATGCACAGTAGAATTGTAAATGGGCTGATCCCACTATGTCATGCTCATAACTCTGCCGGAACTACAACAGGGAACTGCTGCTTTTTCTCCCCTAACCATTATTATCGTCATTTTCCTCTACTTCTTTTGTATGTTTGTCACACTCTTGTGACCCGCTATTTCCAGGGTGCCTTGATAGTCGAAGCAGACTTTGTGCTGCTGAAGCAAGAGAGGTGAGCAGAATAAGTCTGATTCCCTGTAAAGACTTCTCTGTTGGCATCCACCCTTTGGCGCTCATATGACCGTATGCAGTTGCGAGCGCCGTAAAACATCTACTAAATATATATATATATATATATTACACTTAAAAGTAGATAAGTGAATTAAATAAGTAAATTTTTAACAAACTGTACAACGAAAAGTGGGTTTATTATTGATGGTGTCTAACGTTTAAAAGAGGCGTCAAGAAAAAGAGATAAAAAAAAGAGTACACACACAATATGGCTGAATCCAGGTGCGCACAGATAAATGGATTCATGAAAAACTGCTATTTATAGAAGAGACTTTCATATATTGACTAAAAAGATACTCAACCACCATTTTTTTACTGTCAAACAATTTGCTTTCGTTCTGTATCACCGATAAAGAACTTTGCTGGTAAATTTATGGTTCGTATACTTGTGGAGTTGCTTTCTTCATTCAACCACCATTTTTTTACAAGCAATTTGCTTTCCTTCTGTATCACTGACAAAGAACTTTGCTGGTGAACGTATGGTTCGTATATATACCGTGGAGTTGTTTCCTTCATTTTACTAATGGGTGTATTTTGTAGGGGAAACTTTCACAAATATTTCCACTAGATCTAGATAGGTAAGTAAATACGACCTTGAAGTGCACCTCGCCTAAGTGGGTCACGTATTTCTGTTCCACAGCACACCGGTTCTGTGAACCGACGTATGTGGTGTAGTGGTTAATTAGGTGCTTTGCTTTCGCACGCAGAAGATCTGAGTTCTATTGAGAATCTTTAAAAGTCCATACCATATCATTCTTACGATACGCCCTTGAAAGTTCTCTATCTGTTCAGTAAGTTTGCGTGTTCTAAGACGATGAACAGTTGCCCCACTTCGGCTCCCTGAAGCTTAAAGTACCCATTTATTATTTCGGCCTTGGGCGGTTTACCACATGAATGTTGAAAAAAGGAGAAGAAATGCTTTGTGTATGATGGGCATATTATATCGGTTTGTGTAAAGTGTATTTTTTAAAGTCCTGTGAATTTGCTAGATGTGGCAGTTCATTAGTTTACGAGATTTTAATAATGGTTGTCGTGGTGTGACTCCCAGTGTGTGATAGAAGACAGTGCTCTGATGTGGTTTTCTCCTTTTTTATCCTATCAAACATCTATCGTCCTTATCTCTCCTTCTTTTTGGTGTCTGTTACTCTCTTATAACACCTCTAATCTTTGGCACTTTGTGACTTGATTGCCTTGTAAGTGTGCAGTTTTAAAACTTTTACTAGTGGGTGGTTGGTAGGTGCTCTGGTGTGGTTTGCTTCTTCTTTCCTACAAACCATCTATAATTTCCCCTATCTTTCCTCCTTTTTGGTGTATGTTACTCTCTTGTGTGGGTGGTTGGCAGGTGCTCTGGTGTGGTCTGCTTCTTCTTTCCTATCAAACATCTATTGTCCTTATCTTCCCTTCTTTTTTGTGTTTGCTACTCTCTTGTAACCCCTCTGATCTTCTGGCGCTCATATGACCCTATGCAGTTGCGAGCGCCGTAAAACCTCTACTAAAACTAAAACTAGCGCATCTATTCTTCGGCACTTATTTATATGACCTCAATGAAATGTGTTGCCAAAACCGTAAAACTCTTACTAAAACTAAACGAAAACTGTTAGTGAAACAGCGTAACCCCCACTCGATGCTGTCTGATCGGTGTGGGTGGTTGGCGGGTGCTCTGGTGTGGTTTGCTCCTTCTTTCCCACCTTAAATCTATCGTCCTGGTCTCTCCTCCTTCTTTTTTGTGTATGTTACTCTCTTGTAACACCTCTAATCTTCAGCACTTGTATGACCTTATTGTGTTGCATGTGCCGTAAAACTTAAACTAAAACTAAAACTCACTCTCTTGTAACACATGTATTCTTCGGCATTCATTATGACTTTATTGTGTTGCAAGTGCCGTAAAACTCTTACTAAAACTAAACTAAAACTCTTACTGAAACAACGTAACCCCCACTCGATGCTGTCTGGGTGGTTGATGGGTGCTCTGGTGTGGTTTGCTCCTTCTTTCCTATAAAAAATATATCTTCAGTATCTCCCCTCCTTCTTTTTTGTGTTTGTTACTCTCTTAATGTAACTCCTCTAATCCTCGGCACTTATATGACCTTATTGTGTTGCAAGAGCCTTAAAACTTTTACTAAAACTAAACTAAAACTCTTATAAACTGAAACAACGTAACCCTCACTCGCAGGTGGTCAAACATCTATCGTCTTTATCTCCCCTCCTTTTTTGTGTTTGTTACTCTCTTGTAACACGTCTAATCCTCGGCACTTATGTGACCTAAATGTGTTGCAAGTGCCGTAAAACTGTTACTATAACTAAACTGTCTGATCGGTCCCCAGCTGGACAAGGTCACGGAGCAACACAAGCAGGAACTGGCCAGACTCACCCTTGACCTTGAGGATGAGACGAGTTCAAGGTCGACCATGGACCGCCGGGTCACGGAGCTGCGCAGAGAGGTAAGCTACTGTAGTTTGGAGTACTAATTATTGGACAAAGAATTTTGGTGTGGAAAAGTGTGTGCAAGGAAGGGGGGAGATTTCAAATTTCAAAATGATTTATGGATTTGAAAGATCTTTGGCCCATACATGCACACACACACACACACA
>NW_004797329.1:883557-887270 GCF_000002075.1 Aplysia californica | reverse complement strand
CCCCAACCACCTCTCCTTCAACAGTGGAGTGACAAGCCACAATGCTAATTCCTAATGGCCAAAATCTGTCCTGAGAGGTGGACACACAGTGGTCAGCTGGAACCACGTATCTTTACCACGTGACTCGAGCTTCCCGCTGATCTGTTCTCGGCGAATATGTTTTATATTACTGGTATAGAGGCGAATATGTTTTATATTACTGGTATAGAGGCGAATATGTTTTATATTACTGGTATAGAGGCGAATATGTTTTATATTACGGGTATAGAGGCGAATATGTTTTATATTACGGGTATAGAGGCGAATATGTTTTATATCACGGGTATAGAGGCGAATATGATTTATGTGCAGCATCCTGGATCGTGGTGAAATCAGCTGCTCGTCAAAGTACTATGGAGAGTCAAAAAGTAATGCAAGTTTTTAGTTTTTTTGCACAATTTTGCATCAAATTATATGAAATTCAGCTCACTAGTACTTGCACATGTACTTTTGAGCTCAAGCTGTTAAAATTTAAATTTCTTTGTTTTTTGCCTGAATGACGTCACATCAAAATGGCTGCCCCCGTGGAGGTCTGTCAGAGGCAAAGAACTGTGATTGACTTCCTTGTTCTAGAAGAAGAATACATCGTAACATCCAAAAGAAACTTCAAAATGTTTACAAGGATCAAGCTCTAGATTTTGGCTCTGTATATAGATGGGTTAGAAGTTTGAGCAATGAACCGGAGGAAAAGGAAGAGGTGTCCATGTGCTTGTCAGACAAGCATCGTCCCGAAGAATCAGCAGAAAAAAAGCATGGCAACCGTGTTTTGTTACTGTTATTGTTTCAGGAAGCAACATCCCTGCACTCCGGACATGTCCATTGATATACCGTTGCTCTCTCCAAAATGTTGCCGAGGGTCCCTCTACTGATTGTGCCAGTGCACATCTGGTTGAACGTTTTTCTGTTCTTTCCTGCAAGGATGCCAGATTTTCCGCTTCCTTTTTTTATTCCCAAAAGCATCATCCTCTCCACGGCAGTACTGGCCTCTGCCTCCCTATCTTCCTCCTCAATCAGCTGGCGGGAGAGACATTTCAGGATCTCGACCCTATCTGGTTGAACCGTTTTGTCAACCGTGTTTTGGGACATTCATAGAGTGCATCTCACAATTTTTTTTTACCAAGAGGAACAATTGTCAATTTTGAAGCCTGCATTGAAACACTGAAACGACTGAAGGCGAGAATTCGACAAGTCAGACCATATTTAAACATGGAAAGAGTGTTTTTTTTTACCGTGACAAAGTCTGCCTGCATACGAATACCAGAACGAAGGAGACAATCACCCCGTTTGGATGGAAAGCACTGTCACACCCAGCTGATTCTCCAGATTTGGCAACTTCAAAGTTCCACCTGTTTGGTCGTCAAAGAGAATCATTGAGATGTCAACACTATGGACACGATGGAGAAATCAAGACTGCTGTACCCCAAAGACCAGCCTGCTCAGTTTTACGAAGCTGGCATATTATGTGGACTTAGTAAAAGGTGGACAGTGGCTATTGAATAAAATGGAGACTATGTTAAGATATAGAAATCTGATCCTCAGATGTTCCCCTTCAATTTGGGTTATGATAGTTGCCAGTGCGTTCTTTTTTCTCTAAGTTATAAACGAACTTGCATTACTTTTTGACTCTCCCTCAAACATACGGACGTGACATTTTTTTCCGCTCGCTGGGCAATTTTTGTCGATTTTTTTCATCCGTTTTTTTTTTTTGGGGGGGGGGAGTGGCTCATCACTGTCATGTCACTCAATACACATTTTTCTGCACGGAATTTTTGGGGAAAAAGTTGATAAAAGGCACACCCAAATTTTTTTATTGCAAATTTGCAGTTTCCTAGAACACCCGAGCTTTGGAAGTCATCAAATTCTGACGCCCATTTTCTCGATTATTTTGCTTCTGATACAAGGTGATCCCACCTTCTTCAATTACAAATATTTCGACTTCTTCTAAAGAAAGATGAATATTTTGTCATTGAATCAAGACAAATAAACACGTTTTAGATGACACCATTAACTTGAGATATTGAAAAGGGGGGGTCTTACGGCCCAGAGGTTAAGTTGTTCACCTCTCATTCCGTCTGCGAAACCGGATAGCGACGGAAATTTTTCTTCTCTAAAATTATCTCCTTTCACCTCCTTTCCTAATCTAGCAATGTTCTGTTGTCTGCTTTCGTCTCTACTTTCTGTCCTCATCCGCCCTCACCTCCTTTGCCCCCTCCTATGGGCTCATGGCTCTTTATGCAGCCTTTTCACTGCTACTCCTTGGCTCCTTCTTACTGCTGTCTTTCAGCCACACCCCTGATCTACACCTAGCATTCTCGGACAAGGGCGAAAAATCTCGGAGGTCCCGTGCGCACGTTAAAGATGCCTTGGTGGTCCAAAATCGATAACAGTCGGCTTCGGTCGCCACCAGGTCAAAATTCAAAATTTCCTACTAAGTGAAAATGTTTAAAATGTGCCCCGAGCACCCATATGACCTTATGCAGTTGCGTGCGCAGTAAAACACTTACTAAAAAATATTTTTAAAAGATATCGAAAACAAATAATTGACGTTTACCTGAGTCCACTGTGTTTGACACCTAATTATGCCAGACATATTGGCAAGTAAAGATATGCCTCGCTACCTCAGAATTACCAAGTTCTATCAGCTCAGTACTCGGTTTTGAGAAATTTGACGTAAAAAAATGATTTCACAACATGTCAAGCTTTTGCGAGTGCAATTCGTTGAATATCTTGATAAGGACACCGAATAATTTTATGATTTTGAAACTGGAGGTAGAACTTTGATTTCTGGCCTCATAATGTTAGTAAGTCAAAACGGCCTCAAATGTCAGATAAAACATAGCATTTCTGAGGAAGGGATAAGCCTCCAGTTTACGCAATCAGACTTTCGTTGGTTTGACAAAATGACGGTCAACAAGAGGATCAGAGAAATGATGGGAACAACACAAGGCCTCCACTACATTCAGAGGATAACAATCAATTGGTTTGGACATCTGACGCGTATGTCACCTCACCAGATTGCCAGTAAAGCGTACTACAAAAGAATACTAGGTTACAAGGCAAGAGGAAGACTGAGGAAGATCTGGACCGAGGGTGCGAAGGATATCCTGAAAACATACAACATCCCACCTAGCCAGGCCATCCAGCTAGCTAGAGACAGAAAGCTCTTTCTCCCCTGACGCACTGGAGGTACAAGAGGAAAGATAAAAAGAGAAAGAGAAGATATGACGGTCTCAGGCTACCGTGCCGTTATGGGAGAGAAAGACGTCTATCGTTGTGCCTTCCACAAAACTGTTATGGCTACTGCTGCTAAAAGCACGAGACGTATTAAAAGCAGAGGACGTTAATCATTAATTAATCGCTGTGAATCAAGAGGACCAGGTCGGGTCAACAAGGCGGGCTGCTCTGGAATTGAAAGCATTTCGTTGACCATTGTTAAATTGCGTTATGCTCAAAATTAGGATTTTTTCTTTTAGTGCCGTTATGTGGTATCTGTTGGAGGTGCTCAAGATTATTTTTACAATGCCGTTTCTTAATCGGTGGTATTGCTTACATGAGCTCAAGATTTCTTTTTTTTCTTTCAAGTGCAGTTTTGTTATCTGTGGTATCGGTTGCAAGGGCTCAAAAAATTTGCTGTCTTAATTAAAGATTTTAATGTTGAAGAAAAAAAAAAGCAA
>NW_004797329.1:881640-883081 GCF_000002075.1 Aplysia californica | reverse complement strand
AGTTGGGGGGGAGGGTGGGGTGAGGGAGTTGTTGAACGTGTCATTTAGTTCAGTCTTAATGTCTGCACATTAACAGGTCTTTGTAAGGTAAAACCTTCCATCAAGACCCATTTGTGAAGCGTGCTGACAAAATGAGTTACTTCTCGGATTCAGGCCTTAAGGAAATAGATATATCACACTTATAGGTGAAGTTTTTACAATTTATAGGTATGAAATATAAGGAGTGTTATACTTAAAGAATATGGCATCTATAGAAAATTTACAAATTTGACCCTAAAGTGTCAATTTTTGGTCAATATCTCCATATTGTGACTGCGAGAAGTAACTCATTTTGTCAGCACGCCTCACATTTACTACTTTGGACAGTTTCTAATTGTGTTTCTAGCCACGTAATTTCTCTTTACATTTGTATGCTTCTCAGGAAGTTAAGAATGTTTCTGAATGCTATCAGGTAAGCGGGGGTATTAATAATAATATAGATTGTAAAGGGCATAGAGCTTGCTGTTCAGCGGGAATTTGCGCTGTATAAATGCTATCTATTATCTGTTCTATTTCCTCTGTCTTTTGATCTTCCTTTAAGTTCTCTAATGGCGCCCTGTGGTCAATAAAATCTCAGGCTGCAGCCAATCAGACATAAGTTGTTAGCCAATCAATTCATCAACCAGCCAACCACGGCTTAACAACCAGCCAATCACAGTTTAGCACAATTACAAGAACATTGAAAAGAAGTCGAGATATCTGCGACTGAAGGAAGTTAGGGTCTCCTGATATCTCTGAAAATTAAAAAGAACAAAGTTTGACGTACTACCAAAATTAGTCATAAAGATCAATCCGAGGATCAGACACTAAGCGCTGCGCTGGTTGTCGGGACAACACTTAAGAACTACTGCTGGCGGGAAACAGTTGGAGTTTTATAACACCTCCAACACAATAAGGTCATAACATAGTTCCGAAGATTAGATGTGTTACAAGAGTTAAAAACAAAAACAAAAACAAGAAAAAGGAGAGATAAGGACGCTAAATGATTGACAATGTCTAAAAATAACGATACGAAGCAAATAAGACAAACAAGCCAATATCCCCCCCCCCTGCTTGTAGTCCCATTGTTCTGGTCATGTGTTAGGCGAGAATGACGTCACAGATCTCAACGTCAAGACAAAGCGCACGTCCAGCCGCACGCGCAACAGTCGTTATTACGTAGTTCACCAGTTTCCATTATGTGGAATACCCGATACGATGACGAACATTGCCAGATCGAGAACGAGACGGAGTGGAGATGGCTAACCACGAGAGCTCATTCATATCTCTCTCGTCGCACCCCCACCATCCTCTCCTCATCCCCAATGTATTCCTCCCCCTCCTCTCCCCCCCCAACTCCTCTCCCCTCCCCATGTCTTCTCTTTCCTCCTCTCCTACCTCCTCTACCCTCTCTCTATCCCCT
>NW_004797329.1:877694-880998 GCF_000002075.1 Aplysia californica | reverse complement strand
ATATACATGCCTCTGAGTGGGGTCAGACGGTGCATACAGCTGGCAAAGAGATACGCCTCTCATTCAACATTTGTAGTGTAGAGGTCAGACACCTCTCCCTTCAAAAGCAAACAGAAGAACTGATCTAGCTCTACTCTCGTGTGGGAAGTTGTTGTTTAAAAAAACACACACGATGCAAAGCAAATAAGACTAACAAACATTTAACCCCTCCCCCATCCCTTGCACGTAGTCCCAATGTTCTTGTCATGTGTTTCATGTCTTCATTGTTATATTGTGGATTTACTAACACCAATGTATTAAAAACTTATTAATATTGTAATTTCACTGTCTAAGTGGAACACCTTTCTACTACACCCACCACATTTATTCTCCTCAAATATGGCACAAGAACCGTCTTCTACAATTTCGACAGTATTTCAGCTCATTTGCTATAGCCAGGCCATCTTGACACATTAACTCGGTGGCGTCCGTCTCGATATACGTAGAGCCTCTTTTAACACGTATGTTGTCTTGCTCATTAACACCTCATCGAAGACGTATGTGAAGATGCTATTGACCTTCCAGTGCCAGACATAGACCGTCTTGACCAAAAGTCTGAAAGGTATGATAACACTTGCTAGAAGAGTTGGCTGAGGAGAGCCGTCAACAAAACCAGATGGAATATGATCATAAAAAGCCAGGATCAGAAAAATGGTGGGACAACACCTGTCCTCCGCTACACTCCGAGGCTAAAAGTCAAGTTGTTTTAACATCTGACACGTATAGCACACCACCAGCTTGCCAGTAAAGCGTACAATGAAATGTTACAAGGGTACACAGCAAAAGGAAGACCAAGAAAGACCTGGATCGGGGATGTGAAAGATACCCTGAAGACCCACAGCATCCAATCCAGCCAGGCACCCAGCTTGTCACAGATGAAAGCTCTTTTGCCCCTCGACACCCTCCATGTCTCAAGATCAAGGGTGAAGTTAGTATTAACGCTATTAAGTTATTTGAAAGGCGGGACCTCTAAATTCAACGCTCATCTCAGATTGGACCGGGACAAGATAATATGGACTGAGATCCTTGAAAACTCCACAAAACGACCCGTTTGAAGAACGTACAATATTTGATTCGAACCTGGGCCATCCACGCTGCAGTCAAGCACGATATCAGCTGATGTAAAGAAGCGACCCATCTACGAGGGACCACGTATGGGCGTCCAGTTCGCATAAATGCATTCCATGTCTAAGTCGTTGGTACAATCGTGCACTTCACATAAATATTATACTTTAAATATAGGTCGTTGGTACAATGACACACTTTACATAAATATTATACCTTATGTATAGGTCGTTGGTACAATGGTTAACTCACTGAAGAAGCGCTGATATGGAGCACTTTAAAAAAAGAAGTATGAATATATTACGGATATAGTACGTCATTATTCGTAAAGACTGGCATTTAACAAAAGAAATGAATACATGTATATGAATATGCGTTATTATTTGTAAAGACTGTCAGGTTGCATTTGTCCTTGGCTGAAACTTATAGTCTGGTAACAAAAAGTAAACCCCCCCCCAAAAAAAAAGGGGGGGGGGGGGTGGTGACGAGAGAGATGATAGAGAGTATTTCTCCTAAAACTAATGCCAAGTATTTGGCAACCAGTGGAAGTAAAGTACAGATTTATCCCCTCTCTCAACTGCTTGAGTTAGTGCCCAACATCGGGGGGTCACCGCGAGGTCACGGACGGGTCGCCTGAGTATTTTACAGGAACAGGAAACGGCGGGCTCTGATCGTCGCAACGCACGAAGGCTTGGGGGGGGGGGGAGTTGTTACACTTTACTTTAATCTAACCGACGTCACAGAAACCAAATGGAAAAAAGAAGAACAGGTAGATCAACAAGCAATTATAGAAGCACGATCTGCGTACTATCCACACTCCTACATGGAGCTGAATGCTGGAGGGTGACTGATCATGACCGTGACAAGCTATTTTCCTTTCATACAACCAGCTTACGTCAAATCATCAGAATCTTCTGGCCCGACAAAACATCCAACGCAGATCTGTTACGTGAATGTAGGCAAGAGGACATGACAACCATAATAAAAAGGAGAAGGTGGAGATGGATTGGACATGTTCTGAGAAGAGAACCAGACTATATTGTGAAGACAGCCCTCCACTGGACACCCGAAGGACGTCGCAAAAGGGGCAGACCCAAAGTGACCTGGAGACGCACAGTAGAGTCTGAAATGAAGTCCTGGAATCATTCGTGGGGAACGCTGACCAAGATGGCCCAAAACAGACCGATCTGGAGATCCTTTGTTGCTGCCTTAAACGCCAGATGGCGTAATGGGTAGTAAGTAAGTAAGTAAGATCAAGGATAAGGCAACCACCCAGGTCCTGGATGTGCACGTTTGGAGAAAGTGGACAGGGGCAAACAGACGTGACGTCGACAGCTCTCTGTCTGGTGGACATGACGGCACCGGGAGAGATTAGTTTGAGTAAGAGTTTTACATACTTGCAACACAATTAGATCACTGTTTTATGTTTCAGTAAGAGTTTTACATACTTGCAACATAATGTGGCCACAGTTGTTTGATTTAGTAAGAGTTTTACACCCTTGCAGCACAATAAGATCACTGTTGTTTGATTTAGTAAGAGTATTACGGCACTTGCAACATAATAAGACCACTCTTGTTTGTTTCAGTAAGAGTTTTACGGCACTTGCAACACAATAAGGTAATAATATACTTGTTCCGAAGATAAGAGGCGTTACAAGAGAGTAACAAACACAAAAAAGAGAAGGAAGAGAGATCAGGGCAATATATGTTTGATTTAAAGAAACAAGAAACAAACCTCACCACAGCATCTGCCAACCACCCGCGGAAAAATATGATTTAATTAAGAAAAATTCATACAAACTGCTGTGCAAGGTGTGGGCGACATTGATTCACTCGTTAAAGAGATATAATTTGAGGATAAGTTGCGCCATGAATTTTTGACCGCACTATAGACTGAATATGTTCCCGCGACTTCGTCCCGCCTTCTCTTGTGTCCTTTCTGAGTGGTCAGTTTGGGCACCCAATATTGCACGGTTGATCGAAGTTAATTACAGGGACACATTCATACGTTTTAGCCCATGGTCAGACGAAAACGAGGAAAGGTCTAAACTTTCTTCCATCAAAGGCAGGCTGACTAGGGAGTGTTCTTAGGTTGAATTTCGTGGGGAAAAAGATAGCTGGTGGTTGGCTACCCTGGTGTCATTTTACTGGCCTGAGGTTATGTGAGTGTGTGTGTGTGTGTGTGTGTGTGTGTGTGTTT
>NW_004797329.1:872264-876527 GCF_000002075.1 Aplysia californica | reverse complement strand
CCAAAAACAACAACAACAACAACAACAACAACAACAACAACAACAACAACAACAACAACAAAAACAAAAACAACAACAAAAACAACAACTACAACCCTGTACATGTTTCAGAAAACATTCTCTCCATGAACACAAATTTGAACAGTACCAAAAACTATAATTATTCTGATTCCGTCTCAAGCTTTTAAACCGCTTGCTACTCCAACTTCAAAGGGCAACGTTTGAACTGAGCCACAAATCAATGATAATACATAATAAATAACATCTATATTGCTTTGTTGTGAAATGAGGTGCTTGTTGGAATAATGAAAACGAAGAAACCATTTTAATTTTTTTCCACTCGTTGGACAACTTTTATCGAGATTTTTGTGTAGTACTCAACATCTTTAAAGTCCATTTAAACCAAATTGCTCCATGGGTTCTATGAAAAATGTTGATCAAAGCTATAGAACATGTACATTTGCAGATTTGAAAGACACAACAGATTAGGAAGTCACCAAACGTTGGCGGCTATTTTCTTGCTAATTTTATTTCTGACACAAAACGCCTCCACCTCATTCAATAACAAATACCTCGATTTCTACTCGAATAGACGGGTATTTTTGCCATCAAAAGCAAGGCAGATAAACATGTTTTAAGATGCAATAACTCTAAATGCCATCAAACTTGACGAGAGCCTGATTCAAACGCGTCGTGATACATTTGTATCGCTCAAATTCCCCGCTTAACAGCAAGCTCTATGTCTATGCGTGTTGGAATCTATCGTCAGCCAGGTGTTCAGATGTATTAAGCCCAACATTTTGATTTGTTTCTCATTCCAGTTTCTTAATCTGGGTAACGGTAGCTGGTGGTCAAGAACAGTTTTGTCAAAACTCAAATTCTAAATGCTGAAAAAAAAAGCAAAAAGGTACATAATGAAACTACAGTTGTGGAAATGCTATATTTTTTCCCTCTCCTTGTTGCTTTCTAGACTTCGAACATTTGGAAAGCTTACCAACTCTATTACCTTTCCAATAGACTTAATACTATTCTAAAACAGCCTAAACTTCCCGGGAAGCATACAGTGCAAGTTGCAGGCAATACAGAAGCACGTAGTTGTCAGGGTAACGTGCGACTATTAATATGATCAAGTTATTCTTTCTTAATGTAAAATACAGGGTGATCAAAAACCCATTCTGTACAGCTTTTTTTCTAAATCTCTCACACAAAGTTTGTACAAGAATGTTGTAATTTGGAACAGATATAATTCATTCAAATAACATTTGTTTGACATACAACTTACAAGGGAGAAACTTTATCGAAAACGGAAATAGCTTTTATAAAAACCGCCCATAAATGCAAAATGCAACTATTTAAAAGATCTTGTAAGCAAAGCCGTAAAATGATTGGTTTGGTTTTTTTCCTTTCCTTTCAATTTTAAAATCTAATCTTTCCATCTCTGTAACATTTAAACAATATTTCTTTTCTCCTACAGAGTTAAAAAATATTTTCAAATTCTGAAATTCCGAAAAACAATGGTCTATGTGTCCTCCTTTGGACTCGACACATTTTAATGCGTCGTTCGTAATGTCCAGTGGTGACCAAACACAAGGATCCACTCAGCTATGAGCACTCAAAATCACACACACACACACTGTACACCTTACAGTATGGAGATGTTTCTAGAGACAATTGGGGGGGGGGGGGGGGAGGTGAGGCTGTCCAAATAGACAGCAATTGTGGAGTTGATATAACCTGAAAGGTGAATATGGGCTTTGCCAAGGAATCAAATGTCATAGAAGAAATTTTGACGCTTTTCAAGACGATCGAGGGATCATGAACACGTTGCTGTCCTCTGATAGCTTCGCGAACTGGAAAATGGAACAGTCATAGATGAAGATCTGCCTTTAGAATGCGGACTGTTGAGATGTAAGAAAGTCATAACTGCAGCCAGGACAGACGTCTCATAGGGCTAATCTACCGAATTCTGCACCCTGGTGAACGTTTAAAGGGGCGCCAACGGTGTATTTTTTACCCGAAGAGGTCGTTTTGTCTGGGAATTTTTAGTTCTGATTCTCTACTGGTCCTAACTGATGGACCATTTCCATCCTTGAGATCAAAGATGACCTTAAGGGCACTTTATCATTATTTCCGTACCTTGTGCGAATCTTATGAAATGAGTTGGTGGTGAGGAAATGTTCAATACAAAAAGCTCTCTGCCCTTTACTAATCTTAACCATGATCTCAGCTGGCAAAGGAAACTTGAGAAAAACTATCTGCAAACTTTTGCTGGTCTGTTAGACTACTGTAGTTTGCAATATGGCGAAATCGTTGGGATTTTTAGTGGTAGGCCTAATGCGAACCAGTGCATCATAACGCAAAAATTGGGACATAGCTGAAAATGGGTTGTTTTTTTACGTGCTACGTAGAGCAAAAATTTTTTATTTTGTGGATTTATCTAAAATTAATATCAGACAAATTCCTTTTGACTTCTAAATGTCGTGTGCAAATTTGAAACGTAAAACTTCAGTGTGGAGGAAAATATAAACAAAAAATATTGTACCGTTTTTGTTTTTTTGGATCACCCTGCACATGAACATGCATCTGTAATATTCAAGGTGATGATGTTGTTGTTCCTTTGGTAAAGATGATGATGAGAATGATGATGAGAATGATGGTGATGATGATGATGATGATGATGATGATGATGATGATGATGATGATGATGATGGTGATGATAATAATATTAATAAAAACAATTACAATGATATAATAACAATAACAATAAAAATGACAATAAACAATAGTTGCATAAATATTGAAGACCTCTTTAAAATTTTAAAATCCTTTTCAATAATCATAATTTTTCCTATTATAAGATTTCTGATAAACCAGAGGAGGATTCAAAAAATGGAAAGAAGCAATATTAATACAGATATGAGCACCAGTTTTCCCTCATTAAAATATAATCATTATTTAAGGAAGCTGCAATAGATTCAGAGATGAAGACACGGGCAATCATGAATAATTATGAACGTGGATACGCAGCTGCGCTGACCCCCGTCCCTACCACAAAAGCGCGCGTTCTTCCTGAGCACTGCATGGTAATAGAAGCTAAAGCTAATGATTGGTTGTTTATCTTCTTACCCCCCTCCCTTCCCCCACTTCCCTCTTTTTTTCTCCTCCAATCAAATCAAATCAATTAAGATCCTTTAGGAGGTAGGCCTGCACATGTCAGCATTCTGGAATGCAACGGGAATATTATGCAACCCTAGAATTACACAGATCTATCTGCTCAGTACCTAGTTTTGAGAAATTCGACGTTAAAAATAAAAATTTTGAGTTCCACATGTCCAGCTTTTTCGAATGCCAATTTTTGGACTATCTCAATAACGACACCAAATAATCTTACGGTTTTAAAAGAGCAGATAGAACATTTGGTTTCTGACCTCATGATATTAGTGACTCCAAACGGCCAAAAATGTCAGAGGAAACTTTGTGATTCTAAGGAAGCGACTTGTGGAGAATAATATGTGAACAGCATATACGTGTGTGTTAGTCAGTGAATGTGTTAGTGGATAGATTATTATGTGAGCATGTACTTTCAACGTACGAACATTGAAAGGCTACCATGCTGTGGTCCTTCCAACCTTGTTGATTGGTGCTAAGAGCCTGACGGTGTACCGAAGCCATGACAAAAAGCTTAATCATTTTCACATGAAATGCCTCAGGGGAATTCTTGGCTTCAAATGGCAGGATTAAGTACCACACCGCGTAGTTCTCTGAAGGGCAATGTCGTAAGAATGCCTGATTTCTGAATCCCAAACGCAGGATTCTCTTCTGAACTGTCCCCAGGGAAGCAAAATATTTGCTTACCAAAACAAAATACTACAAAGACCCCGTGAGAATGTCTTTGAAGGACATCAACCTAGATACTTCAACATGTGAGAGATTGGTTCTTAACAGACCCAGCTGGAGAGCAGCAGTCACAGTGGGCAGCAAATGTGAGGTTTCACAAATTAAGATAATCTGAAGCCAAGAGAGAAGCCCGCAAGCTACGCACATCCAGAAGAGGAACTTTTATTTTGAATTATATGGCAAACTTTTCTCAATCAGAATTGGTCTCGTTGGCCACAGCAGAAGTCGAAAGTCATTTTAACCTTTAATTCTAACCTTCAAATTCTATTTCCTTGGAGAAATATTCTCCTCAGCGGACGCATTCGTCATCGTCAGACATTGTCGGGCGAGCTATTTTTATCATTATCGTTATTATTATTATTATTA
>NW_004797329.1:866753-868922 GCF_000002075.1 Aplysia californica | reverse complement strand
AATGATAATGATAATAATGATAATAATAATAATGACAACAACAATATAACAAGAACAAAAACAAAAAGAACAAGAACAAAAAGAATCATCATCATCATCACCACTCCCACCATCACTACCACCACCACCACCATCACCACAAAAAACAACAACTGCAACAACATCCATAGAGTCAAAGATAACCCTTAGAATTCTACAGTTCTTTTTGCTGCTTTTAAGATTAATTTTAATCTCTTCCTGGTGTGATTTTCAAGTATACACAGAGAGAAAGAGAGAGAGAGAGAGAGAGAGAGAGAGAGAGAGAGATGGACACAGAGAGGGAGGGAGTAAAAAGAGATATTTTTGTTTAGTTTCAGTAAGAATTTTACGGCACTTGTGACACAATAAGGTCATTAATATAAGTGCCAAAGAAAATAACATTCAGAAAAAAAGAGGGGCAGATCAGAAGGATAGAGGTTTGATACTCAAGAGGGAGCAAACAACGCCTACAACATTAAAAAAAGCAGCTTTCATCTTTATGTTGAAGAACTATTTGATGTCTGTGGCACTTCTTGTACAAATTACAGAGAGAGAGAGAGACAAATGTACAAATTACAGGGCAGAGGCCATCGCCATTGGGGCAGCAATCCTCCACCTGACCAACATTTTCATTATATATCCAGACAAAATCAAGGACTCTGTAATCTTCACAGACGGAAAATTAGTACTTCAAACTTTGGAAAACATGAATTTTTAGAGCCCAGCTTACATACCTGTAGCTCTAACAATTAACACCTTAATCCAGACCTATGAGGCCGGTTTGATTTTTCAGTGGATACCTGGCCACAAGAACATCACAGGAAACGACAGACCAAATACCCTTGTTATCAAGCACAACCTCAAAACCCAGTATCACAACAGACAGTCAAGAACATCATCAAATGCAACACCAAGGAACAGAGGCTGATTGTACGGCCAATGAGCAAAACTGGAAGAACTGTATATTTGCACAAATGACTGCTCCCAGCTAAAAAGACGCACTAAATTCCCTGAGTAGAAGAGAACAAGTTACTATCTTTCGCCAGCCAACACAACACAATCTACTGAATTCCTACCTAAATAGGATCCGAAAGGATTAAGGATAACCCACCTGACCGCCCGTTGAGTGACTGCCAGGATGAAACAATATCACACCAACTCTTTACCTGCCCTGCACTTAGCGGCCTTCCCAGATATCGGAAATACTTTATACAGCGACAAAACACGGTTGATAAAAACCTGTAAATTATTTTCCATATCGACATGCCGAAGATGGCCGCTGGATCGGAAAAGTAAAGTAAAACATCTATGTCGTGTTTGTTCATTTGAGTAAAGAGAAGCACATCGACACAGTCATGGGAATTTAGTGCTGGGAAAACGTAAGACAGGTAGACAGAAACAATAAGCGAAAAGTAAAAAAGTAAGCCCTACGAGTGGTTCCTTCCAACCACCAGCCTCTTAACCTGTGTATCTTCGTAAAAATATCCTTGTTTCAGCTAATCTAAGTAGGGTATTTTGAGAAATTTTAATGTAACGTTCTATTACGAAATAAGTTAGGAGGTATTTTTTTCCAGCAGTCAGATGGCCGTTTTGCGGAAATTTTTAATGTAGAGGGTATTTTGAGAAATGTAACGTTCTACTCCGAAATACTTAAGGAGGTATTTTTTTTAAAAGTCCGTTGATGGTATTTTGAGAAATTAATGTAACGTTCTATTGCGAAAGAGATAAGGTGGTACCGTATTTTTCACAAAAGTCATTTAAGGGTATTTTGAGAAATTAATGTGGCGTTCTATTACGAAATAGGTAAGGGGGTATTTTTCCACAAAAGTCAGTACATAGAAGGTATTTCGAGAAATGCAACATTCTATTACGAAATAGGTTAGGGGGTGTTATTTCCACAAAGGTCAGTGCGTTGAGGGTATTTTGAGAAATGTAACGTTTTGTTATGAGATAGGTAACGAGGTCCTTTTCACAAAAGTCAGTAGGCCAATTTGCAGAAACCCAGCCAAATAAACGGCGCAAAAAATCACTAGAAGATGGAGCTGTTTAGGCGGGCGTCACATTTTTCACAGCAGAGACAAACGCGATCGATTGTTAATTAACAACTTGCACGCTCAGCGGGACTACAACCTCCTCTTCTCTCACCCCCCC
>NW_004797329.1:864038-866341 GCF_000002075.1 Aplysia californica | reverse complement strand
CCCCCCCAACCACCACCCATCCACATGCCCATTAAAGCCCACCTCCACTCCCTCCCCGTCCACCCCTCGTTACTAATATTCAACCACCCACCCTCCAAAAGTGCAATCCCACACTAACACACATAATCCAGTATTATTATGCCTGACATATTCCCAAAACAATGGTTTTCCATCTTAGAGATATTATTTATAGGAGGCATTACTCCTAGGAAGTCATTTACAGCCATACAGAAGTAAATGTATTACATGCATATATTGGGAAAGGTTACACGCCACAACATGTTTACTTCTTCTCCTTCTCTTTCTTCTTCTCTTTCTTTTCCTTCTCTTTCTCCTTATTCTCCTTCTCCTTTTTTCCCTCCTTCTTCTCCTTTTCCTTTTCTTTCTTTCTCTTTCTGAGCAGCAGCAGCAGCCGCACCACCATCACCACCACCACCACCGCCATCGGTGGCTCCAATGGCTAAGTGAGTAGTGAGTTTAGACTCAAGTAATGTCAAGCAAGTGCCGATGACGCGGGATCAGACGGGTGGTCACTGGGGTGTGTCCTTGAGCAAGAAACGACAACCATAACCCAAAATACAGGGCGCTGCACAGTGACGACCGACAGTGGCATGGCTGTTAACTGTTCTGTAGTTGTGTAATATTGTGAATTTATGTATGTATTTATGCGAGTATTAATGTATGTACGTATTTATAATTATGTATTTATGTAGGTATACGAGTATATGTATGTTTGCCACTGTAAACAAAAGTGGGACACATAAAAGTGTAATTTATTTCATTATCATCATCATCATCATGTTCACTATGTTTCTACTGGCGTCTGTGCCGCAGTATTCGGGCTCTTCACCGTCGCCCACAAAAGACCCGAGTTCGATTCCCGTAGATGGAGAACTTTTACCAAGTAAGTCAGACTTTCTGCTGGGACGTTGTATCCCTCTGGTCGGACTTGGCATACAGGGCAGAAGCCCACCTCCTAAATAACCTAAACTGTGTAGGTAAGGGCGTAAAAACACTTGCATTTAAAACATACATGTGCCTCAACTCTACCCATTTAACCATTGATACTTTTACAGCTCACTATGTTAGAATTAAAAAGTTCTAGCTGACATTTTAGCCGTTTTGAGATACTACTACCATGAGCTCAGAACCCACATTTTAATACTCTATCAAAATCGCATGATCACTCGGAATCGTTATCAACATATTCGAAGAACGGCAAAGAATGGATGTAAAAATGTCCGTGTCTTCGATTTCATTATTTTGACGAGCGCCTGATTCCAGCACGTTGTGACACATTTATTATTCATGATCTTCTCCACAGCAGAAATCAAAACTACATCTACATCTACAACCGAAAGGAAGCCCATCTAGTGCTGATGACGTGTCCCGAGTCCCTAGGTTCACACAATCAAGTTATTTTAAGACCAAATTAACATTTAAAAAAAGCCACAAAAAAACAACACAACACCCCCCTCCAACAGTAGAAAATCAACATCACATGATTCGAAATATTTCTAAGTTACAGTATTTACCATTACACAACTTCCATGCTTCTCAAACACTACCAAAGTTAAAAACAACAATAACTACAACAACAGCAGCAGCAGCAGCAGCAACAACAACAACAAAAACAACAACAGCAGCAACAACAACAACAACAAACAACAACTACAAACAACAACAACGAAATCAAAGAAAAAATAACCCAGGTAAGCTTTACGTTAAAATTGATGTACAGAAAAGTGGGAAGACATGGAACAACACCAAGAGGTTAGCCCAGGATAGGGAAAAGTGGAAAGTGTTTTTTCGTGGCCTATACCCTGATTAAAAATGAGAAAGGCAATGATGATGATGATGAAGCCTATGTTAAACACCCTTTTAAAAACGCTCCATAGACACAATTCAGATCAGTTTAAGGGCTGGCTTCAAGCCTGCCAGTCATGCAGGGCCAAACCTGGCTGAAATGGAAGCAAACCCCAACCAAAAGACTGAGATACTTGATAGAAATACTCCCCACACAGGAATCGAACTCAGGTATTTTGTGTGCGACAGCCAAGCGCCTAATAGCTAAACCACAGACGCTGAAAAATATATAACTATACATTAGAAAAACGTCTAGAATACACGTATGTAACGATGCATCAGAAACATCTAGACCACAGGTTTGTAAAAACTTCAGAATTTGTTTGACTCTGAACTGAAATAGGTCTAGATCTATACGTTCTTACTATACGATCTATACGATCTCTCTGACCGTCTAGGTCTAGATGAATTTGCCCGTTTTGTTATCTCTCTCCCCC
>NW_004797329.1:859137-860242 GCF_000002075.1 Aplysia californica | reverse complement strand
TCTCTCTCTCTCTCTCTCTCTCTCTTTTCTCTTTCTCTCTCTCTCCGCAATGTATATATGCAAATATATATATAATGTTACATTCCTCCTGCGTTAGCTCTAAGGCATTATGATTTTGCTGACGCGGATTTTTTCCCCCCGTTTGTTTATTTATTTTTTCTCTTTTGTTTGCTTGTTTGGTTTGATGTTTCTTTAACGAATCTTTTTAAGCTTTTAAAAAGAGGGGGTGGTGGGTAGGTGGCATAAAAAATAGCTATTTCTTAATGAAATTAATGGCTTCTCGTGAAATTTGATTACGGCTGCTTGATTGTGTGACGATTATATTTCAACTTGTTGAAAACAAAACATAACGACAACAAAAACAAAAAACCCGAAACCAACCAACAACCCCCCCCCCCCCCAATAAATTCAACACACCGGACAAACACACACAAGTCAAACACAAAGCATCCTCAACAACGCCAGTATCAACAACTGCAAGATCAGCAACAACGACAACAATTGTTTTCTTGCTTTGAGGTTTTCGACTGCTCCCCTGCGCTCTCATTGACCTTTAAATTTGTACAATACAACAACAATTTTATTATATTACAACGGCAACAAAACAGCACTTAAAATGATAACAATGTCAACAATAAAGCAGCAACAGCACCAACAGCAACAACAATGGCAACAACATTATTAACAACAACGGTAAAAACAACAACAACAACAGCAATAGTAAGTAACAACAACAGTAAAAACAACACAAACGACAGCACCAATATCAAAGCTGATAAATCTAAAACAATATTGTAAAATAGTCCTCAATCTAAAACTCATTCAAGGCCATTAGAAAAAAGTGCACTTTTCAAAGATTAATTCAAAGCACAGTCTCTACCCCCCCCCCCTTACGCACACACCTAGTCACGCCTGATTCATTCAGCATCCCACATTCAACTCAATAAACATTAGATCAATATTAATTTACTGAAATGGACAGACATTAAAAAAAACAACAACCAAAGCACATTCTATACATAATATCTTTTGAAAGACTCTGCCGAAAGCCTAATATCAATGTATTAAAAACCATCCAGCTCCTCTTTCCAACTCCTCCCCCCCT
>NW_004797329.1:856259-858577 GCF_000002075.1 Aplysia californica | reverse complement strand
CTTTCTTTCCTATCGAACATCTGCTATCATCGTCTTTATCTCCCGTCTTTCTTTCCTATCGAACATCTGCTATCATCATCTTTATCTCCCGTCTTTCTTTCCTATCGAACATCTGCTATCATCGTCTTTATCTCCCGTCTTTCTTTCCTATCGAACATCTGCTATCATCATCTTTATCTCCCGTCTTTCTTTCCTATCGAACATCTGCTATCATCGTCTTTATCTCCCGTCCTTCTTTTTTGTGCTTGTTATTCTCTTGTAACGCCAAATCTTCGGCACTTATAAGACCTTTTTGGAGAAAAGTAACACAGAAACAGCGGAGGAAAATTAAAGATGTAGCAGCTACGGGTGGTTTGTTTGTTTGAGTAAAGAAAAGCACATCGACACGACAATGGTCATCTAGTGGTGGGAAAAATTAAGGTAGACATACAGAAACAACAGAGGAAAAATTAAAGAAGTGGAAGCTACCAGTGGTGTCCTCCAACCACCCTCTCGTCTTATGTAAAAATTTCAACCCACCGTGAATGCCGGGGATAGACAAAGAACACAGCAGCCTCGAGTCACAACCCCTGCTCAAACAAGACACTTCTGTTGCCGCATCAGGGGAATTGTTTCCTTCCAGCAACAGTAACTGCTCAAGGCGTACACCGAGTGGTTGGAAATGTTTCTTCCATCACCTAAAGGCGCCGTCTAGGAAATACAGGACGTATTCTATCAAAACGTTTATCTAGGACTTCTATGAATGAATCCGCGACGATAACGCGTCTTCACTGGGTGGAATGGCATAGAGGAATCACAAGGCGCTAATGTTTCGACCTTTCAGGTATATCTGAACCTCTTCGTCTTCAGGGGATCAGAACTGTCACGATAATCAGCAAGATGGAGAAACCCAGGATCTCCACGACCCCCCCAAGACTGACGCAAACAGGACATTTTGAAAATGATGAATATGATTAATTTTTTGTTCACCACAAAGGCGTGTTTTTGAACAAGCCGGTTACCGTTGGCACAACAGTCCATGCCGACTATTACAAGATGGTTCTTCAAACACAGCTACGGCCAGCAATCAGAAGAAAGCGGCCGGGTCTGCTTGAGCAAGGTGTTGTCTTCCATCATGACAAGGCGCTGTGCATACTGCTCGAAAGGTAACCGATTTCTTAGATTTTTGGGAGCGGCAAATTCTTGAACATCCCAGCTATTTCCCACTCCTAGCACTATGTACAACTTTTATTTCTTCTCTAAAAACCAAAGAAGGACTAATGGGGGAACGAGGAAGAAACTGCTCGAAATAAATGCTACTCTAAATACAGGAATATCATTCAGTAGCTACAAGACCACATGTATGTGCCATCATTCGTATCTGTTCCTTGTGTCCATTATTATTATTTCCCTTATTTGTCCATCATATTCATCTGCTTTATTTCTGTTCCGTTTCTGTCCCAGTCATGCATCGTCTGACGTATGTCTTCATTGTGCTTGATTATTAAAAGTCTACGTCAAGTCACAAAGAGTGTTGACATTTATTTACTAAAGACTGACGAACCAGACAGGATCACTGCGTTTGACCGCTGGCTACATCGGGGGAAAACATGGAGTGACATCAGCGATTGTTATGTTGTTTAGAAAAATCTGTTTCTGTGGGTGTGAACAAAAGTTCATGTTTGTAAAATAAAGTTATTGATTTAAAAATCAGGGAAACTTTCTTCTGGAAGAGACCTCGTTTGTGTATCACTGTGAAGAAATCTAATGAGTGCGTTCATATGGTGATTGCTGGATCCCTCGAGAATCAGTCAAGTTGATCTTACCTTGTCTTTTCGTGCAATATTGTAATCAGTTCAACACCCATTAATAAGAGTTTCAGTGTGGGAGAAAGCCACAAGGTCGTGATCTTAGTGCTGTGTTGTTCTAACGCCATGAGGAACTCAAAGAAGAACAGGGGCTCTCGTGGTCTAGAGCTACGATGTTTGCTTCTCATTGAAAAGGTCCCGGGTTCAAAACCTGACAGCAACGGAAAATCTCCTAATATAAAATGTTCTCATTTCACCTCCTTTCCTGCTCTCTAATCATGTATTGTTTTTTACTTTTGTCCGCCCCCCCCCTTGCCCCTCCTCTGGGCTCTTGACTTTTCTGAAGCACATCTACTGCTGCTCCTTAGCTCCTTTTTACTGCTGTCTTTCCGCCATATCACTGACGTTAGGTATGTAAGATTGTTAACACCCTGCCTTCTCGGATGGGAACAAAAATCTCGGAAGTCCCGTGTGCAAGTTGCATGTGTTAAAGATCGCTTGGTGGTCTTAAAATCGATAAGAGTAGGTTTC
>NW_004797329.1:850617-856159 GCF_000002075.1 Aplysia californica | reverse complement strand
GATCCATCGATGCCCACTGTCCCCGAATCCAGGCAAGAACTAGCACCTGATCCACGCCCTGCTGTCGAGACGGTGGTTCCACAACCTCAGGCTCATGCCACCCCGCGTGCTCTACGTTCGCTCCGGCCGCACAACGTCCCTGGCATACAAGAGCAAGATGCTCCCATAGGCGTGAGCACGCCTCCAGGCGGCCCTCGGCGATCGGCGATCGGCGAGACTGTTGGCCAGACAGAGCCCCAAGCCAATTGACTCTAAATCTTATTCTGATTCAGATCATTGTTCAATCATTTGTTCCTTGTTATATCACCATTATTTCTTGACATTTCATCAGTTATGTGCCATCATTCGTATCTGTTCCTTGTGTCCATTATTATTATTTCCCTTATTTGTCCATCATATGCATCTGCTTTATTTCTGTTCCGTTTCTGTCCCAGTCATGCATCGTCTGACGTATGTCTTCATTGTGCTTGATTATTAAAAGTCTACGTCAAGTCACAAAGAGTGTTGACATTTATTTACTAAAGACTGACGAACCTAACATGATCACTGCGTTTGACCGCTGGCTACATCGGGGGAAAACATGCATTGATATCAGCGATTGTTATGTTGTTTAGAAAAATCTGTTTCTGTGGGTGTGTACAAAAGTTCATGTTTGTAAAATAAAGTTCTTGATTTAAAAATCAGGGAAACTTTCTTCTGGAAGAGACCTCGTTTGTGTATCACTGTGAAGAAATCTAATGAGTGCGTTCATATGGTGATTGCTGGATCCCTCGAGAATCAGTCAAGTTGATCTTACCTTGTCTTTTCGTGCAATATTGTAATCAGTTCAACACCCATTAATAAGAGTTTCAGTGTGGGAGAAAGCCACAAGGTCGTGATCTTAGTGCTGTGTTGTTCTAACGCCATGAGGAACTCAAAGAAGAACAGGGGCTCTCGTGGTCTAGAGCTACGATGTTTGCTTCTCATTGAAAAGGTCCCGGGTTCAAAACCTGACAGCAACGGAAAATCTCCTAATATAAAATGTTCTCATTTCACCTCCTTTCCTGCTCTCTAATCATGTTTTGTCGTTTGCTTTTGTCCCCCCCCCCCTTTGCCCCTCCTCTGGGCTCTTGACTTTTCTGAGGCATATCTACAGTTACTCTTTGGCTCCTTCTTACTGCTGTCTTTCAGCCATTTCCCTGATCTTAGGTAAGTAAGATTGTTAACACCTAGCCTTCTAGGATGGGCCCAAAAATTTCGGTGGTCCTGTGTGCAAGTTGCATGTGTTAAAGATCGCTTGGTGGTCTTAAAATCGATAAGAGTAGGTTTCGGCCGCCACCGGGCAAAGCTTAAAATTAAATCCTACTAAACTGAATATACTTTATGTATCTAGCGCGCTCGTATGCAGGTAGGAGCGCGGTAAAACACTTACAAAAAAACTTTCAAAAACAAAACAAGGAAAGAACATTTTTTAAAAAGAGGAAGAAATAGTTGTACTCCATTAGTCCGGCTTTGACGTACATCACTTTGAAAGTACTGGATTCCAGTTGCAGAGAAGGGAGTAAGTTTGTGCCTAATTCAACAGAATTTCTACGATACGGGGGTATTTGCAGTGGTAAATTCGGGCTCAAGGGATAGATTTTTCAACAGTAATGACGGCTGTGACAAAAACTCTCACTCCCTAAAGTGGAGACTTGAGAGTTGTAGTACATGATTGTGAGCAATCAGCTTAAGATGGGTAGTCGGAATAGTATTAGAATACTTAGATCACCGATATTTCAGGCAGAGAGCTTGGAAACTTTGAAAGAAGTCAGGGTTAACTCTATCATCTGATCGTTGTGTGTCGGTTTCCACCTAAAAATAAAAATCCCAACAAATCAAAACAGCAAACAAACAAACAGACAAACAAAACAAAACCAACAACAACACAAGGGAGGCGCTGGCCCTGGCGAAGAGCACGCTCTTCGCGGCTCTAAACATTTCGAACGGATAGGCTATCACACACGCACACACATAGACACACACACACATCACTTACACACAAACACACTCACGCACACACACAGACACACACACACACACACACACACACACACACACACACACACACACACACAAAACAACCCCCCATACGCAATGAAACAGACGGAAGTGGCTGACAAACTAAACTCTCCCTCGGTTCATTAAGCCAGACGATGACATTTATATAGGGTTGGTCTCAAGTTTAAAAAACCCCAAACAAAATGAAAAACAACCCAACCTAACCAAAAAACAAACAAAAACCAACAACCAACCAACTTGACCAGTGTTTTGCTAACCTAGGTGTACAAAATTTCGTAATTTTTGTGGACAGACGAGATTCACCTGAGTTATGACAGGTATTAATATTTTAAAATACCCAGCTCGGGAATATAATAATACATTATTACAGGTGGAAGGTACGTACATTTTCGCCTCTTAATCGTGGCAAAAGCGGACGCTGACTATAAAAAAAAAAAAGATGAAGAAACACTGACTGGTTTATAAGACACTCAGAGAGTTATTCTCTCCGAGAGCCACAAATGCACAACACTATCGAGTCCCCAGTCCCCTATTGTGGTGGGGCTGGCAAAGTAAGCTCCCAGTGTACTGGTACATTGTTTAAAGTATAACTAGCTAAACGTGTACCACTCGAACTATTTGTGATAGATCGATGATGATGATGATGATGATGATGATGATGATGATGATGATGATGATGATGATAAAAGTGCGTCCGGCAATGTCAGACACAGACCAAAACATCCCCAGAAGAGAATATTTCTCAAGTGAAATAGAATTAAGAATTGGGAGAATTAAAGCAAAACCCTAACATCACGCGAAGCGTGGACAATCAATAAACAGCTGGAAAGAACAATTATTGTGGCGACAGAGTTGTGGTTCATAAGACGTACCCCATGGAGAGCTAGAAAAACAAATGAAGAAGTCTTGATTGAAGCAAATTATAAAAGACAGCTTATGACGAATATACGAAATCGACAAGCAGATTTCTTCGGACACACAATGCGGAAAGAAGCATTAGAGAATATTGTAACAACAGGCAAGTTTGATGGAAAGAGAGGCGGAGGCAGACAGAGGGAAAAGATACTGGACAAGATGACAACATGGCTAGGAGCAGCAAGAACAACCGACACCATTGCTGCAACGCAAGACAGAGTGAAGTGGAGATCCATGATCGCCCACGTCAGTCGGCAAGGCACCGGATGATGATGATGATGAACATGACAAGAAGAGACAAGCAGAGACATGAAGAAGTGAGAGCAACTATTTGCACGAAATCTTGCCTGCCTTTCACAGACCAAAAAAAAAAAAAAGAAGATAAAAAATGATTTTGGCCAAGTGTTACAACGAATGGCACCTATCTAGCCAGCCTCGAGAACCTATACCACCGTGTACTCAGGCTATAAGGGACGAGGTGGGGCACACAAAAGATGGATTGAGGGAGTCAAGGGAACCCTGGAAAATTAAAATATCCCCATTGAAAGAGCTGCAGAGTTTCTTATCGCTGAAAACTACATCTGCTCTCGGTGCTTAACGGCAAAAGAGGATGAAAAAGAAAAAAGTAAAGGTTAAGATGACTTGGGGCTTCTACTAAAGCCGATGAAACCAATTCTAGCAGAGAAAAGGTTGCCACATTTGCGCATTCAAAAGCTCTTCTTCCACTGAAGGATTTGCGCAGCTTGCGTGCTTCTCTCTTGGTTTCAACATTTCCTATTCGCGAAGCCTCGTGTTCGTGTTTGACTTTCGCAAAGCTTTGTTTAAAGTGAGGAAGAACGGCGCAAACACCAGACTCACTCTCTCAACTTGGTACAAAGTGTCTGATGGCAAGATAAATGTGTATAACAGCAGAGATAGCATCAGAGGCGACTGTTTTGGGAACAATAAACGTTTGACTTAGTAAATCAAAAACAATCACTACTGTCACCATCATAATCATCATCATCATTGCCAACAAGAACAGCAACACAAGCACCACCACTCAAAAAACACAACAGCAACAACGAATTAAAACAGCAACAATACGATTAGAAACAATACCAACAACAATAACCACCACCAACAACAACTACAATACCACCACCACCACCGCCACAACCACTACTAACAACAACAATATGAACATGAACATGAAAAAGCCAAATACCTTTTCTTCTTTTCCATTGATGTCCAGATAGATGGTCCTGGCGTGCTCGAAAGAGGAACCGTTCCCCATGATGACGAGAGGAAAATGGGGAGGGGGAATGAATGGGGAGGAGGGGAGGGAGGAGAAGGGTGAGGAGGAGGAGGTGGAGGAGGAGGAGAAAGACCTCGCAGGAGAGGAGAGGAGGTGATGCTGCTCCTCTCTCTCTCTCTCTCTCTCTCTCTCTCTCTCTCTCTCTCTCTCTCTCTCTCTCTCTCTCTCGCTATGAGATGGGAGGTGATGAGGTGTGGTGGTGGGTGCGTCCAATAGGGTCAACTTTCAATCTCTCTCGTCTCTCGTCTCAGAGGTTGTTGAGAAGAATCTGGAGAGAAGACACAACGACAAAAGCTTTAACAAGAATATCGTTAGCAAGCAGTGTACATGACAATATTATTTTAAGTTAAGAAAGCTCAATTTTGCAGGAGAGAGAAAGAGAGAGATTGCGAGATAGAGAGAGAGAGAGAGAGGGTGAGAGAGAGAGAGAGAGAGAGAGAGAGAGAGAGAGAGAGAGAGAGAGAGAGAGAGAGAGATATTTTTAAAACAACAAGAAAAACAACTATTTTATTCTAAAAAGATTTTTTGTTCATGGAGAATTAGAGCAAAAAACACTATGACAATAATTCGTAACGATTTTTTCGGTTACAAAAACTGTGGGCAATGTTCCGAGCCTCGCTGGCTGATGAGTCAATTTGCTCCGCAGTATTCGTGCATTGTTTTCGATGTAACTACCCCAGATTATCCCTAGAGGTTTTTTGTGTGGTTTTTCTTCAATCTACCGTTGTTCTTTTGATGTATACACCACGGTTGTCTCGAAATAGATTTGAAATTGGAGGATTTAAGTTTGGTGTCGGAGACCGTAACGATCGCTATAGCCATTCTGAACCCTATTTTCAATGCCCTTGGAATTGCTGCACTCCCAACAAGACCTTTGGAGTGCGGGGTATCATCTTGACTTTATGACAGAGAGGGTTTTTGTTTGTTTGTTTGTTTAGGTACGTGTTTTACGGGGCTCACAACTGCATGTTAAGGTCATATGAACGCACAGGACACATTAAGCATATTTCAGTTTGTAGGTATTCATTTTGAATTTTGCCTGGGTTGCAGCAGAAGGCTACTCTTATCAATTTTGAAACTTTAACATGAGCACCTTGCAGACTGGACTTCCGATATTTTTTCGCCCTTATCCTAGACGGCTAGGTGTTAGATCTTACCTACCCTAAGATCAGGGGTGTGGCTGAAAGACAGCAGTAAAAAGGAGCCAAGGAGTAGCAGAAGAAAAAAAGTAGTAAAAATACTTTAGAAAGAGTTAGAAGCACAGAAGAGAGAGAGAGAGAGAGAGAGAGA
>NW_004797329.1:848625-850496 GCF_000002075.1 Aplysia californica | reverse complement strand
AGGGGGGGGGAGCAGAAAGTGAAGGTGAAACTCAAAAATATTTCACGTTAAATTTCTCAAAACTTGATATAGGGTAGACATAACTTTGTCAGTCTTGGGTAGCGACCTTATAATGCGCCCGCTACGTCCTTAATGAGTCAACAAGTATGAGGGCTATTCCCCGATAACTGACGGGAGAGGACAATACTTTCTTACAGTGATAATACTGGAATTCAAGATCAGTTAATTTATTTCAACTTTAAATGATTAGATTATTTGAAAGACAAATTAAAAATTATATTAAATTAGCTAGGGTCCCTTTCGATGAAAGGAATGATCGTTGCTTTAACATCAACTGAAAGTCACAGGCCTACTTATTTACACTCTACTGGAATGGAGCAATACATTTTGAGAGAAAAGTGACACATGTGTTTCCAAGTTGCCAAATATACAATAGATGTATAGATTGATTCTGTATTCTGCTTTCGTGGTTGTACACTACAAAATTTCAAAAGTGCGCACGGCTAGTGAACGGAAACCTCACTTGTTTACAATGGCGTTTTAGAAGACGGACTTTCCCAAGAATAGATCTAAATGAAACTAATGAAAAACTGAAAATTAAACTACAGTGACTTCAGGCTCCTCAATAAAACTGTGCACCCTTTAAATGATTCTGACCCACCATTAATTTGGTCAAATTCGAAAGGTAAGTGGTTTGGGAGTTTTAGGCGGCCAAAGTGAGGACTTTCACAAATATAATATATAGAGATGGAGCCATTTAAAAAAAAGTACTTTATGCATATTTTGTGAGGTGTTTGTTTCAGTAACTGATGGGACATAAAAAATAACCCATTTGTTCTGTCAGTTACCGCAACTAAACACGTCACAGAATTTACACAGTTTTTAATTTTTTTTTTCCAAACGACAAATCGACACGCTTTGGCTACTCCGACAGCTGCTGTCTTATTGCCGTAGGTCGACCAGTCACTTAACATGTGTGTGCCTGAAGAATGTTAAATTTTCCAAATAACTTGAGTAGTTTTAAAGATATGCCACATTTTATAACGAAGGGTGTAAAAACAAAGTTTGGAGAAAAACGGTTTTAACTTTCATAATGTTGACCTAATTTCTAAGACATTTTAAACCTTTGGTGAAGTACAACATCTTGTAAAAATAATATATAAAAGAATAAATGTATTTAGATTAAATATTATAAATTCCTTTCAAAATGTTATTAAGAAATGGTTAAACGTGTGATTTCTGATGGATATACATTTTTGACCAGGTACGACTTTTTTTTTCGCCATTTCCCTCCATTGTTCAAAATAGTTATCCCAACAACTGAGACATTTCTCCTGGTTGTTTTTCGCACCTCAAATACTCTTCTCGTCAACAAATTCAGCGGGATGTTTTTACACCTTACGAACCAGACAGGATCAGAAACTAGTTAGCACACACAATTCATGAGTAGAAGTGATTTTTAGCCTTCCGTCCAGAACTCACAGTCCGTACAGCCAGGGTCTCCGCTCTCCTTTTTTTTTTTTTTTATTGTAGAGGGTTTTACGGCGCTCGCAACTGCATAAGGTCATATGAGCGCGCGGGACACACCTAATATTTTCAGCTGGTAGGAAATTTTGAATTTTGCCCGGCTGGCGGCCGAAGCCTACTCTTATCGATTTTAGACCACCACGGGATCTTTAACGTGCGAAACTTGCATACGGGCCCTCCGAGATTTTTCGCCTTTGTCCGAGAAGGCTAGGTGTAGATCTTTCCTACCAGAAGATCAGGAGTGTGGCAGAAAGACAGCAGTAAGGAGGAGCCAAGGAGTAGCAGGAGAAAGGCTGCAGAAAGAGTCAGGAGCCCAGAGGAGGGGGCAAAGAAGGTGACGGGGT
>NW_004797329.1:843070-845546 GCF_000002075.1 Aplysia californica | reverse complement strand
AAAATAAAATAAAATAAAATAAAAACGAAACAAAAAGTAACATTTCAGTTTCCAAGGACTCCCAAACTATTGACGTCACCAAACTTTGACTGTCATTTTCTCGCTTTTTTTAACTCTGAAACCAGGCGACCCCCACCTCCTTCAATTGCAAATTCTCAAAATATTATTTTGTTCAGGAAAGACATGTGCTTTTTCTTCGAAAGCAAGACAAATAAATAGGCTTTAAGATGGTATCAATAACTCCACATTGCCAAAAATCTGACGAGCGCCTGATTCCACCGTGTCTTGACATATACGGTACATTCCATAGTAAATCGGAATTACGAACTCGGTCTTTCTACTGCTGCTCCTTAGCTCCTTTTTAATAACTGCTGTCTTTTCCGCCATACACTGACGTTAGGGTATGTAAGATCTAACACCCTGCCTTCTCGGATAAGGGAAAAAAATCTCGGAAGTCCCGTGTGCAAGTTGCGCAAGATGAAAATCCCCTGGTACTCCTAAAATCGACAAGAATAGGCTGCGGCCGCCACCTGGGCAAAATTCAAAATTAATTCCTACCGAACTTAATGTGTCCCGCGAGCTCATATTATGACCTTATGCAGTTGCGAGCGCTGTAAAACACTTACCAAAGCAAAACAAAAAACTCGGGTTTTTCTCGAGCGACGGCAAAACGCCTAACCCTACACCACAGACGCTTATAAGCTTTTATTCTGTAAACATGACATAAATAGTGAATCGTTTGCTTTTTGTTTGCTATTCAGTTTGTTTTGTTCTGGAATCTTTCTTTTTGTTTTCCGTATTCTTTCTCTTCTGTTTAAAAAAAAAGTGACATTGTTAATCGTGGGTGCCGTGAAATTAAACGTGCAGCTCTCCAGCAGACAGAGTCAGACATACTTGATACAATAGATATTTCCCCCTGCCCCACTTCAACTCAAGTATTTTGCGTGAAAAGAAAAGAAAGAAAAGAAAAGGAGAGAAAAGAAAAGAAAAGCCAAGCCATTTTACGACAACGCGTATTTTTATATAGCCGTCATCATGATTATGATAATGATGGTAGACAATGTGCATTATAAGGATAAAGCTTACACTAATGATAATAATAATAATAATAATAATAATAATAATAATAATAATAATAATAATAACAATAATAATAATAATAATAATAATAAATATAATAATAATAATTTTATTATATTGAAGCTAAGCCCGTTTGTTATGTGAGTATACGTTTTCCACACAGGTGCCCAAAAAGTCTATCTACAAAATTTGACTCAAAATTGTCACACAGGGTTACGTGGGCATATTTTCAAAGTTCAGACACTTTTGATTTTTCAGGTTTGACGTAGGCATATTTTTAAAGTTCAGACACTACCTTTCGATTTTTCAGATTTGATGGTTTTTCTTGTAAATCGAAGCTCTTATATGTTTTCATTCTCTCATTAGCCCAGCATCTCATTCTCAGACGAGCATAAAGAGAATCCAGGTTTTCTTGAACAAGTGTCTGAGGAAGCTACTGAGGATCAGATGGACAGACAGGATCACCAACGAGGAAGTATTATATATAAGAAGAACGAGACAGAGCCCTGTCAGAGATGAGGTGGGAAGAAGGCGTTAGCGATGGATTGGACACACTTCCAGGAAGTGAAGCAGCTGCATAACAAGGAAAGTGTTAGATTGGAACCCACTGAGTAAAAGACCAAGGGGAAGACCACGTGGAGCCTGGAGAAGAGTCACGGAAATAGATGAACTGAAAAGTGGGAAAACATGGAGTGACATCAAGCGACTAGCCCAGGATAGGGAAAGGTGGAAAATGTTTGTTCGTGGTATATACCCTGATCGAGGGTGGGAAAGCCAATGATGATGATTAGCCTCTTCACATTATTTTTACTGGGGACTACTTCCGTTTTAGCTTATGCTTCACCATGTGTGTGAGACAGCTGCTTCTACTATTTCCAGATCTAGAATCTCGATATCTAACTCTTTTTGAATGTATGCTTCAAAGTGCCGATTGCTACTTCAGGTCAAACTTCATTGTATTGACTTTCTCTAGATATATTTGGTGTAGTGATGTCCCCAATACGTTTTGAGTTCGTTTAAACCCACGAAATGTTCACTTCGTTGTATTGACGATTTTAACATTTTGAGCGTATTTTCTGTGTAGCTTTTTATAGAGCAAGGATCTAGATCTAGATTTTTACATTCGAGATGTATTTGGAGCTCAGGATTCAAGACTGATTTGGAGTAGTTAGTAAGAAGATTTCAATCTAGATCGAGATCTGTGCTGAGTAAAGATGTCCATGGAATATTAGTTAATAATGTGTAAGATGCCCCCTAAACGTAGAGTTTGTTTAACCCCACGAAACAGAGGTGGAAGCGAGAGGAAGCGGAGAATAAAAAGGAACATGATGAAAATAATTACAACTATAGATATCAAATTGAGGAAGTAAAACGCATAATGATATAATAATAATAA
>NW_004797329.1:836589-838619 GCF_000002075.1 Aplysia californica | reverse complement strand
AACAGACAGACAGACAGACAGACAGACAGACAGACAAACAGACAGACGGACAGACAGACAGACAGACAGACAGACAGACAGATAAAGAAAGAGACGTGTAATCAGATCAACGTAAAAGTATAGCCTTTTTATAATAAAGATCAACGTTGTCTTCGTCACTGTCGTTGAAATTATTGTCATTGGCCGTGTTCTTGTCACTGCTATCATATCGTCAATGTCATCATGTCATCGTCAATGCGACAGTCACGCTCACTTTGTCATTGCCATCAGCTAAACCCTGGATAATCTCACTTTGTCACTGTCATTGTCAATGGCATTATCACGCTTACTTTGCCACTGTCATCAGCTAAACCATTGATATTCTCAGTCTCACTTTGTCATTGTCATTGTCACTACCCTCGTTATGCTCACTTTATCACTGTCACTGTCATTTTTAATGTCATCGTCGTTTCTTACACTGCCATCTGTATAGTCAATACAATTATCACACTCACCTTTGTCACTGTCAGTTTCAGTCGTTTTCACGTTCTCTTTGTCACTGTCGGTCATTGTCACTGCATTATCACGCTCATTTAGTCCCTGTCACTGTCACCGACAATGTTACTGCTTCTCCCACCTTGTCATTGTCACGTTCACTTTGCCACGGTCAATTCCACTTTGTTACTGACAAGTTCATCTTGTCACTGTCAAGCTCATGTTGTCACTGGTCACTGTCAGCGTCAATGCCATTGTCACGTTCACTTTGTCATTGCTACTGTCATTATCATTATCGTAGCCACTTGCTTTTGCTGCCAATCTGATAGTTTCTGTTTCTATTTATTCATGGAGTCCTTGCTACCGCTATTCAAATGTTGTCGTTGTCGTTGTTTTTGTTGTTGTTGTTGTTAATGAAGATGCAGTCGCTGATGTGCTGTCGTGTTGTTGTGGTAGTTGTTGTGGTTGTTGCTGTCGTTGTTTTTTGTTGTTGTTGTTGTTAATGAAGATGCAGTCGCTGATGTGCTGTGGTGCTGTTGTGGTTGTTGTTGTGGTTGTTGCTGTTGTTGTTTTTTGTTGTTATTGTTGTTATGTTGTTGTGGTAGTTGCGATGTTGTTGTTCTTTTTCTGCTTTGTTCACCTGTTGTTGTAGTGTTGCAGTATGTAATTGAGATGTTGTTGCTGTAGATTCTGTTGTTGTAGTGTTGCAGTATGTAATTGAGATGTTGTTGCTGTAGATAATGTTGCTGCTGCTGCTGCTGCTGTTGCAGGGGTTCTTGTTGCTGAGGATATGTTGCGTTAATGGTTGTTGTTGTTGTTGTTGTGATGGTTGATATTGCTGTGAATGGTTGTTGTTGTTGTTGTTGTTTTTATGGTTGATATTGCTGTGAATGGTTGTTGTTGTTGTTGTTTTTATGGTTGATATTGCTGTGAATGGTTGTTGTTGTTGTTGTTTTTATGGTTGATATTGCTTTGAATTGTTGTTGTTGTTGTTTTTATGTTGTTGTCATGTTACTGTTATTTTCTTTGTTACTGCCTTTTCAATCATTGATGTAGACGATGTTGATGATGTTAAAGTATAATCAAAATGCTCAGACGCACTAACGTTTCTATAGTAAAAATACTGTCAAACATGCTCGAACCATCACCCTATCCAAGATTACCACCTGAATTAACGACCACTTATCACTCACACCCCTACCCCTCTCGTTAAAAAAAAATTAATATACATGTATTATTATAATGACACTGCTCCTTTCAGTTAATATTATTACAATGCCGCTGTACAAGAGGACCAACTGTCTCAGACAACCACTTTTCTCTTCCCAAACAGGTGGTCGTAGTGGACAGGTTTTACAGTATTATTCCAAAAGGGTACAAAATACCGAAAAGATGAGAAAGAGATAGAGCTAGCTGCCCTGAGCGACTTGCAACAACTTGCTCACAACGTCGTTCGGGTTTCTGGCAGATTCTATCGATTTTTTGTTAAGACTAGACTGAGAAATCTAACACGCTAGTCGGCAGAACGTGTTAAATTGTAGAATGGGGGCCGGGGG
>NW_004797329.1:832513-834282 GCF_000002075.1 Aplysia californica | reverse complement strand
TGAGAGAGAGAGAGAGAGAGAGAGAGAGAGAGAGAGAGAGAAAGAGAGAAGGAGACTCTCCAAAATAAGAACAGAGAAATCAATGACAAAAAAGCAATAGAAATAACACCCCCCCCAAAAAAAAAGAAAATTCCAAAAAGTATGGCGGATAATTGAAAAATAAAATCATTATTTTTTTTAAAACGCAGCAGAAATAGAAACAGTGACAAAATAACAGCTAATAACCAAAACAATAATATCAAAAGCAATAGGCCCTAACTATTAATAACAGGCCGTGGTAACAACAACAACAACAACAACAACAACAGATACAACAACAACAACAACAACAACAACAACAACAACAACAACAACAAGAGCTTCAACAGCAACAACAACAATAAATCAAATTTGACAAGGAAACAAATACATAATACAATTGAACACGTCCATTATCAAGGAGGCAAATGATCCTCTTGTGCAGGCGATGCTCTTTGACACTGTCATTATGATAAAGATGGATGAACAGAGTCACTCGGTAGAATAAAACAAACAAAATACATATAGAAGCAATCCACGAAATTTGATAGGAGATAGAAACAGACAGACAAACAAGTAAACAAACAAACAAACAATAAAACAAAAACAAAAACTAGCAGAATTCAAGCAAAATGACTAACAAGAAAACATACAAATAAACAAACACGCAATTAGGGAAACGTACAAACCTGAGCCAACTCACTTCTCTCTGTGGGCCTAGGTACAAACAGATAGAATAATAATTAAACCACAACCAAAGTCCAAACGAAGCGTTCCTCACGATTTAGCAGTGTGGCATGAGGTAGAAACAGACGATAAAGAAACAAGCAATCAAACAAGAAAACAATCAGACAGACAAACAAGAAAACAGACAAATGGACAAACGAATTAACAGGCACACGCAAAGAGATAGAAGAATTAAGCTACAATCAAAGTACTATAATGTAATTTATACAGATTGATTCAATCCACGGGGTTAGGCAGAGTAATAGGAGGTAGAATCAGGCTGACTGACATACAAGAAAACAAACAAACATACACACGAGCAAACAGACCAACACACAAACGAATGAAAGAATGAAACCGCGACCAAAGTCCTACTGATGTAAACCCACGAGGTTTGGCAGAGTAATAGAAGGTAGAAACTGAGGAAGAAAAGAAGACACCAATAAACAAACGAACAGACAAATACAAGGATAAAGAGGTAGAAAAATCAAAACGAAACCAACCCCCTAATAAAGCAACCCAAGGTGATTGACGGTGTTGTTTATTGTAGGAACAAACAGAAAAACAGTCAGAAAATCAGACAAACAAGCAAACGGACAAATATACAGCTAAACAAGCAGATTCATTGTGTTGAGAAGGATAACGGAAAACACCTACAAACTACCAATGATGGAATTGTTAAAGAGGTGAGGAAATTATGTGCATACTCAAACAGTAGAAAAGTACATTGTATTAAGTGTTACGAGGAATAAGTCTCTCTCTCTCTCTCTCTCTCTCTCTCTCTCTCTCTCTCTCTCTCTCTCTCTTTATCTCTCTCCCCCTTTCTCTCTCTCTGAGCGTATTTGTATGTATGCTGTGTGTGTGTGTTTGTGTGTGTGTGTGTGTGTGTATGTGTGTGTGTGTGTATGTGTGTGTGTGTATGTGCATATGTCCATCTCGTTTCTATGTCTCCCTTTGTCTCTCGTTCCTTCTCATTCTTTCTACCTTTCCATCTTTTTGTCTACTCCCTCTTAACTCCCCCCCCT
>NW_004797329.1:824476-830721 GCF_000002075.1 Aplysia californica | reverse complement strand
GGGGGGAGGGGCATAAAATTTGATACACATGAGGTAGATTAAGACTTACATACCTCTCATTCTCGACTACATCCATAATGTACAATGCAAGGGTGTCCTCTCTTTATTCTCGACTCAGCTCATATAATTCGTGTCTATCAGCTCGGAACACTTCCAGAGCTGACAGAAAGACTATAGTGCACTAAAAAATTCGGGGTGCAACTTATCATCCTCAAATATCTCTTTAATGGATGAATCAATGTCATCCATACTTTGCATAGCAGTTTGTATTAATATGTTTTGACTAAAAGATATTTTTCTAGAACAATTGGGGTTAGATTAAAAAAACTTTCCTTCATTAATTTATATAAAATACTTGAAATCTCTGTCACACGTAAAATGGTATTGTTCACGGCACTTCCCGCTTCTCATACACATTTTGATTACGCATATGGCCTATCAATGACAGCTCATCAATGACAATTTTTACTTGCAAAACTTTTGTACAATCAAAGAGTCTACATAACAAGAGGGGCCACTGCTCTCTTTGAGCCAATTACAAAAGTGTCCTCAAAATTCGGTGGTGCCCTCTTCACAAATGCGCACCCTTTGCGAACAGAGTTACCCTGCTTGAGTGTAAAAAATCAAAGTGAAACTAGCAAGTTTTTGAATGAATTTCGGAAGAACGCTTTTTAAAAATGGTAACCAAAAAACCTCTTCCGGAGGAAAGGGTGATTGTTTTCTTCGTTTAATTTGACTTTAGAATGAAAAGCTAGAGGTCATAAAAAAACAACAACAACTAAAACTCCACACTGAACGAACCCGAACACTGCTGATGAACAGCAGTCGATCTGCCCACGCAAGGAGGTGCTATTCATATTCCTCTTCTGGAAAAACGAAAGAGAGCTTCAAAACAGACTGCAGCGCCATCTGAAGCGAAGAGCGGACTTCCGGCGGACACTTTTTTGGCTGAGTGGCCCATCTTGTCATGTACTATCTTTGGTACAATACATTATTAAATAGTGAACACATTTTTGAACTAATGGCTCTCAAAACATGCGTTCAATACGCATAAGGTCCCGATTAGAAAAACATGACGGACTTGCTATTAAAAACAGTATTGCCCCAACTGTAAACATTAAAAAATCTGTAGAAACAACCAGCTTGGATTTTTTTATTAGTATATTTTATTAAGGGATTTTCTAGAATACAGCTTGCAGGTGTTTACAAAAATGTTGATGTGTTAAGACAAATTGATACAAGTCACTGTGCAAAAATTGGAGGTCCTATGTTCGATAGTTGAAGAGATGTTTGAAAATAAGTCGCGCCACGAATTTTTGACAGCACTATGGAAGGAAATCGAAGCAGCGACGACCAAGACACTAACACACAGATGAAAGATCGGGGATGTTACTTTAGATTTAGTCATAGTTTCACAGTACTTGCTAGAACATTTGATCAAATAAATACCGAAGAGTAAAGATGTAATTAGTGACTAATTTTGTTTTAAAAAGACAGTGGGAGAGATAATGACGATAGGCGTTTGATAGGAAAGAAGAAGCGAACAGCACCAGAGAGTCCATCAAGCACTCACAAAGCTCGGACAGCCCTTCCACGACACGTGACTTACAAAATACGGTATAGTAAAAGTATTCAGCTGCCGACCCACCATTGCAGTTTAATTCTTCTATCTCTTTGTGTGTTAGCCTGCTTGTTCTTTTGTCCATGTATCTTTTTTCTTGTTTGTCTGCTTGCTTACTTGCTAGTTTGCCTGCTTTGTGTCTCTGTTTCTACTTCCTATCACACTGCGAACTCCCCATTGTCTTATTGACTACCAACTGTTTATAGAATTTGATACAAAAATTAACTCTCTTAGTAATCAGTCGTTTGAATATTATTATTTAAAAAAATAATATTCTGTCGTAATAGAAAGAAGACAGAAATGATGCCGTGCTCCATAAATGTAAGCTCAGAATCGAAGGTGTGACACCATTTATATCAGCAGTGGCAGAATTGTTGTAACTACTAGAACTACAGCAAAAAAAAAACCTCGGGGTGTACTTAGACATGGAGATGTCCGCGGGAACACATTTAAATCTCCTTGGCAAAATCTCCTGCTTAGAGCTCAGTAGAAAAACAAAACAAAAGCAACAACAACAATACACAAAAAACAACTGCAAAAAGAAAAAAAATCTTTAAAAATCCGGTGAATTGAATAACTATCTTGACACCTGCGCAGCAAAAACGCTAAAACCAGCGTTCATTATACCTCTGCGATTTACTTTAAGCAGACCTACGATGCTTAAATATTCCTGAATTCCACGGTTAAATCATTAGACTCCGAAAGGAAGTCAAAATGTGAGCATATTATTATTATGTGTGCGACGTGGTGGAATCATGCGCTCGTCAAACTTTGGGCATATGGTATTATTGGTATCATTTTAAAACCAGTTCATTTGCTCTCTTTTTTTTTTAATTAAAAGAAACCCCCAAGTATCTTGAATAAAAGTCGATATATTTGCGATGAAAGGAGGAGGGGTCTCCTGGTTTCAGAGGTAAAATTAGCGAGAAATTGGCCATCAAAGAGTTATGACTTTCAAAGCTCGAGAGTCTTGAAAGCTAAAAATTTACTTTTGTGTGCCTTTGACCAACGTTTTTCAGTCAAAAAAATCCACACAGAAATCTGTTTCTACATAGATCTAGATATAAAAGTTGTTGAGGCAAAATAAAAAAGTGTGTGTGTATGTGTGTGTGTGTGTGTGTGTGTGTGTGTGTGTGTGTGTGTGTGTGTGTGTGTGTGTGTGGTTGTCTGCGTGTTTAAACGTACTGTACGTGTATAAATCAATAATAGTAATATGAATAGTTTTATGAGCTCGTATGCCTCTTGAACGACCAATTACATTATTGAAGTAAAGCGCACAGTCGAGTTCAATAGGGAACAGAGCGCTCAGAAAAATCTATTAATTATAATTATCATTACAAAACGTTACACATGTTCATTTGCGATACTAAAAACAGACTTCCTTCCTCGTGAACGGCTTACATCTGTCACATCACATCCTCACAGACGTGAGTTCTAATAATACATGGAATAATTTTCCTAAACCATCATATCCTCACAGACGCGAGTTCTAATAATACATGGAATAATATTCCTAGACCGTGAATTTTCATGGCTGTCGCTCTTTTCTATCGACAAAAACTTCGCTGCATAATATAGCAAAGGAACTGTCTCGTTATAGTTGATAGCGCACCCCCTCCCCCCACCCACCCATCCATACACACTCTTATTTGCCCGTCATTTATTGGCTCCATATTGATTCACATGGTTTGCTCCAAAGTGGAGCGGATTTACGTCAGAGTTCACGAGCTAGGATATTTTAAGACTATGTCCGTACTTTTCCGGTGTACAGGAATATGATTAGATATTGTGTATGTAGACAATTCTTTTGTTTCCTTTCTCTGATTCGTTTTTTTCTAACGTACACACACGTATATTGTATATTTTCTTTTTAAAATGAGTTTGAGGAACGAAACATGTGGTGGCATCTAGATCATTGCCCGTAGGCTGTTGATGAAGTCTTCTTTCCTGCGCGAGTGGTTTGTCACGGTGATGATGATGATGATGATGATGATGATGATGATGATGATGATGATGATGATGACGATGACGACGATGACGACGATGACGTCGACTGCGCTGCATTCGACATCATATTATATACTATTCTGTTACAAAAATAGGATCAACATCAGAGGTTGTGATTATTATTATCATCGTTACAATGGAGATACAGATGGACCATAAGCTGGAATTGATGTGTTTCAAAGATTGATGAACCAATTTTCCAAAATAACTGTATTTAATATAACTAACTATTTTACAATGGTTTGGCTCCTAAATTTAACGATCGATTTCAAGATGTATTAATCGATCATCAATCTTCCAAATCAAGCACACCACTTAATTTCGGCGTGCCAAGTGCTCAGTTCTTGGGCCAATGATTTTCGAGCTGAATAACATAACACAGCCTCTTGACAACATCCTTTTAAAAAAAAGTGTGAAATGAAATATTATCATCGTCTAAACGTCCCATCGCCCCGTCCCCCTCACATTCTCAACTCCTCACCCAAGCGGTAACTCCCCTTTTGTCCACATTTAACAGTACCGACGCCTCAGTTAATACGTCATTAGCCATGGTACTACAACAGCTGCTGCTGTACCCACAAGGAACACTGTAAATTATAAGGTTTGCTGGTGCAAGAACTTCAATTCATTTTATTCAATATAATGTTTAATGATTTTAAAAATGTATTCATTTTTATGGAGTTTGTTACTTAAATTTGACTGTTTTCTGTGACGTAACCCAAGAAATGGATAAAAAATGACAATGTACGCAATGCTATGTAGGCATCTGTTCTTCTTTTTATTGAATGGCATTGTTTCTGCACATTTAGATGTCTTTTTTAAATAACTGAAGGTAGGTAATTGAATTTTCTTGTTCGAGTGGCTGAGAGGAGGAAAAAAACAACAGTTTGAGAGTCTGCAGAGGAGGGCAAAGTCTTTGTAAACAAAAAGGTCACATCTTCGAGATCAGCTCACTATCCTTTTCGTTGTGGGGTTGAAAGTGCTGACGGTTACTGGGCCGTCGGTGGAGAGAGGACAACGACAATACCAAATTCCTAAAATCAAACGAAGAAATATCCTACAATGAATTATTCCTATTCTTATAAGATAAGATATATGTAACGCAGGAATCACACTTTTACCAGAAGACGAGCCTCATTACTCAATTCTCGGGCCTGGCAATGAAAGATTTAAACCGTAATTTTAGTAAAACTGAGGAGAGACGGAGTGGTGGAGAGCTATACTGAGTGTGTGTGTGTGTGTGTGTGTGTGTGTGTGTGTGTGTGTGTGTGTGTGTGAAAGAGAGAGAGAGAGAGAGAGAGAGAGAGAGGGAGTATTGGCTTTGCTAAGAGCCGGACTAGGGACAAATCAAGATCTACAACAACGCGGATGAGCGTCGGGTTTCGAGAATTGAGAGGCACCACTCGCCCCAACTACATACACACACGGCCATAAGCATCTCTTACGTTCGCGAGAGTTGTGGGATACTCTGATGTTGGAAGAATCCGAGTCGTCTCTCTTATCAGTTTTCCTTCCCGTCTTTGGCTGTATCGGACTCAGACAATGAGTGGTAGCAGATCGGGGCACCGTCGTAGCTCGTCGTGAAAACAGCCACAGAGCCACATACACGCACACACTCACTCACACACGCGCGTGTACACGCGTGTGTGACAGCGGTTAAAGAAGTGATGATATGTTTCTCTCGAATTTCGGAGATCGAAACACAAAATGGTTTATATTTTAGGCCGTGAAACGTTCTTGTATTGGGCCTCACAGACCGTCGTCAGGGTGGAAGTGGTGGTGTTGTGGTTGCTAACGGTCCAATTCCGTCGCCATGGAGAGCGGGGTTCGCGTCTGCCCAAAGAGCGCTGTTCTTGCGCGTGTCGTCATTGGTGGCCCGAACCGTCGGATACAAAAGTATGGAACATGTGTTAATCATTGTATATGAAAATCAAGCAATCAAATATCAGTGGGGGGGTTTTCTGATGGGTTTATGTATGTGCGTACGTGTATGTGAGCGCATGTGTATGTGTGTGTTTGTGTGTGTATGTGTGTGTGTGTGTGTGTGTGTGTGTGTGTGTTTGTGTATGTGTGTGTGTGTTCGTGTAAATGTGTGTGTTTGTGTGCGCATGTGTGCGCACGTGCGCTAGTGTGTGTGCACTTGCTGTTATGAGCGTGTATGTCCAATGTAAGTCAGTCTGTCTTGTATGGATGTGAGATATGGAACGCATCTCAAACTTGCATAAGAAGAATTCAGGTTTTCTTGAGCAAGTGTCTAAGGAAGTTACTGAAGGTCAGATGGACAAAGAGGAAAAGACAGAACCCAGTCAGTGATGAGGTGGTAAGAAGGCGGTGGCGATGGATTGAACATACTTTCAGGAAGTCAGGCAGGTGATCAAGGAAAGTGTTGGATTGGAAGCCACACGGTCAAAGGTCAAGGGGAAGACCTTGTGAAACCTGGAGAAGAGTCACAGAAATTGATGTACAGAAAAGTGGAAAGATGTGGAATAACACTAAGAGGCTAGCTCAGGGTAGAAAAGATGGAACGATCGTGGCTTATATCCTGATTCGGGGTGAGAAAGACAATGATGATGATGATGATGATGATGATGATGATGATGATGATGATGATGATGAT
>NW_004797329.1:822977-824159 GCF_000002075.1 Aplysia californica | reverse complement strand
ATGATGATGATGATGATGATGATGATGAGGAGGAGGAGGAGGAGGAGGAGGAGGAAGACGAGGAGGAGGAGGAGGAAGAGGATATATGTTCGCGTAAATGGGTTTGTGTGTGAGTGTATGTGTGTATGTGTTTATGTGTGTATTTTGTGTGTGTGTGTGTGTTTGTGTGTTGTATGTGTGTGTATTTGTGTGGGTGGGTGTATTTGTGTGTGTGTACGTGTGTGTGTGTGTGTGTGTGTGTGTGTGTGTGTGTATGTGTGTGTGTGCATGCATATGTGCGCACAGTGTGAAGGGGCATGTGTCCTTGTGCCCGTGTAAGTGTGTGCGCGCGCACGTGAACAAATATGTTGCGCCTGTTGTTTTCAAATCCCTTTAGCTGCGAGCATTTCGCCCCTGGCAACGCAATGCCTCCCTCAAGTAACTACTACATGTCCAAGTCATCTGGTCAACGCCACAGTGAACAAATATAGAATAATATATAAGAAAAGGCAAAGGGGGGGGGGGGGTGCACGTTATTTGTTCTGTTTGCTTGTTGTTGTTTTTTCTCCATTTTTTCAACGTCTCCTTTAAGAACGCCCGTGGGATCAATGAAAATTACACTTCTTGTACTGATGATAAAGCATGACGCTTCCTGGGTACCATACTTGCTTTGAAAATGGGGGAAAATCGTTAGAAACGATAATTAAAAGGGGCGTTCAGAAATCACCCACCCACCCCCACTCCCAGCCCCGAAAACTTTGTTACACTTAGCTTTACGCTGTGTCTTATAGCCCAGGGGGGTCACCTAACTACGGCCCGCGGGCCATATCTGGCCCACAAGATCAGTTCATATCTGGCCGGCTGCCGTGCCACAATGCGGGGAAAAACGTTGGAAGATGTGTTTGTGGCACGCTAATAAGGACTTGCTCCCCGAAATAATTATTTTTTCTTGTTTTGCAGCCTAGTGGTGACATCAGGCACTCGTTGAATTAATGAGATCTAAAGAAATTAATAAAAATAAATGATTTTTCACACCATTTGGGCAAGTGTGCGCCGATAATAATGTAACTATCTTATTGCATGCAACATACTCAATTTGGTGACTTTTAAAAAATAAAATACCATATACAGTTGTTGTTTTTATATTTGTTTTGTGTGTATGTGTGTGTGTGTGTGTGTTTGTGTGTTTGTGTGTGTGTGTGT
>NW_004797329.1:794659-822115 GCF_000002075.1 Aplysia californica | reverse complement strand
AATGAGAGAGAGAGACACAGAGAGAGAGAGATAGAGAGAGAGAGAGAGAGAGAGAGAGAGAGACTGACAAACAGACAGACAGACAGACAAACAGACAGACAGACAAACAGACAGAGAGAGACAGACAGACGGACCGACAGACAGACAGGCAGACAGACAAACATACAGAGGTGGGAGCGGCGGGGGTGAGGGTGGGAAGGGAAAGGACCACACATCTAGAACAACATGAAATTATAATCATCGTGTAAAAGACTGTCTGTTGTGAAGTTCAAGGTCTCATGAGTCATATTATACGTTGCTGTTTTCCCCAAGACGTGTCAAAAACAAGAATCGTAAAAAAAAAAATTAAAAATAAATTCCTAAACGAGGCTTCTCGCGGCAATGAGTCACAATACACTGAAGGAGATTTTAAATCACTGTATAGGTTGTGTGTTAGTATATCGGTTTGTGTTTGGTTCTGTGCGTCTTGACTATCTCTGTCCAGAGCCATGGAGGAGTTTGTCATAATGAGGAAAGGGAAGACAGGTGTCATAGCTGACGGCTGTCGATTCTGATAAGACAAAGACTTTTTAAAATATTTTTTATCAAACAACAGTTTGGAGATACTTCATGATGGGATATAGATCTATGATGACAGTCTCAAGCCTGTCAAACCCAGAGAGAAATATGTATAATAGTATCGGTTATCCTTTCTAAAATTAATAAATAATCATGCCTCTTCTCAGGAACCACTCGCTATTCCAGTGTTAGAAAATGTATAGTTTGGTAAACAATAGAGGTAACATTGCTCGCTATTTCAGTTTTAAAAACGTATGGTTTGGCAAACAATAGAGATAAAATTGCTCGTTATTCCAGCTTCATCCGGTTTCGTCAATCACACAAAGCTCTAGTCTCTCCCGCCTCCCCCCCCTCTCTCTCTCTCTCTCTCTCTCTCTCTCTCTCTCTCTCTCTCTCTCCCTCTCTCTCTAACCATTTTGCCACGTTTCCAATCTGGCCAGTGTTAGTGGTCAAATGTTCTTAAGAAATTAAAGCTTACCTCTTTCCCAATTCGACGCTTCAGTCAAAATGTTTCAATCGACACTGCACGTCTTGTTGTTACACTTGTTACAGCTGATCTGACTCATGCCATGAAGCAAGCTAGTTTGACACAGTTTCTTATGAAGCTTTGTTCACACAAGCCGAATCCAGGTTTAATTTTTTGTTTGTTTTGATTTGCGTCTTAGTACGACTTACACGCACAATATAAGAAATTGAATTACCTATTCTCTCTTAGTTCACTTATAGTGCGATCAAAAATTCGTGGCGCAACGTACTGTCATGGTTTCATCCACTAACGAACGTAGACTCTCCAGCTTTTGCACAATGACTTGTGCCAATTTGTCTTATAATTCCCACCACGGTCAGCCTCGTATCGTGTCGGCCCGACTCTGAAAGTAACTTTGTTCAATGGAACTGGCTTCGTCTCACTGACCAGGAGAGTGAAATCAACTCCAATAACAACAGTAGCAGTAACAATAGTAGCAGTAATAACAGTAGCAGAAGTGAGTGAGGGATAATCGCGCCAACAGGCAGCCTTCTGTGCTCCTCTTAATAATTTGTGGTGTTCTTGACTGTTTTAATTCCTGGATATATTTAAAAGTTATACCTTCATGTGCGTTAAGTTTCGGTGATTATTGTGATATAAATTTCTCCTTGAAGTCGTGAAAATTTCAATAGGTTATTTCAACTTTCCCGCGTCGGGGGAGTGTTATCATCAAGACTGGTCTTCGTGTGTGGTTTTAATTTTTAAAAATCAGTTTGGGTCCAGGTCTCTCTTTACTAAAATATTGTTTTGACAAGTGAACGCTTTTCCTAAATGGTCACCCAGCCTGTGGTTTTTGACGCGGACAGTGTTGACTTATTCACTGAAGAGAAAAATAAAACAACATACCCTAGACACTCTGTTGTCACTTCGGCCTCTGAACCATGTCTCCACACCCCCAAATGTCATGAGGAGACTGAGAGAAAACAATTTATAAAGGATTCCAAAAACGAAAAGATAAAAAAGAGAAGGAAAAAAGGCAAATAGAATTTAAGGTATCTCAGAGAAAAAAACAACAACAGGTCAAACAAAAGGATGCCAAACCCAAGCCGACACCGCATCTCCACAGAGACAGCGCGTCATCGAGAGGCAGCCCGGCCTCCCCATTTTTCTCCCCGGGACCCAGCGTCTCCAATTTGTTTTTGTTTTTGTAAAGTGTTTTACGACGCTCGCAACTGCATAGGTCATATGAGCGCGCGGGACACACCTAATATTTTCAGTTGGTAGGAAATTTCGAATTTTGCCCGGGTGGCGGCCGAAGCCTACTCTTATCGATTTTAGACCACCAAGGGATCTTTAACGTGCGCAACTTGCACACGGGCCCTCCGAGATTTTTCGCCCTTGTCCGAGAAGGCTAGGTGTAGATCTTTCCTACCAGAAGATCAGGGGTGTGGCAGAAAGACAGTAGTAAGGAAGAGCCAAGGAGTAGCAGTAGAAAGGCTGCAGAAAGCCTGCAGGAGCCCAGAGGAGGGGGCAAAGGAGGTGAGGGGGTGAGGGCAGAAAGTGGAAATGAAAGCAGACAACAGAACATTGCTAGAGAGCAGGAAAGGAGGTGAAAGGAGACAATTTTAGAGAACAAAATTTTTCGGACGCTACCCGGATTCGAACCCGGGACCTTTGAATGAGAGGCCAACACTTTAACCTCTAGGCCACGAGAGCCACCCAGCGTCTCCAATGAAGACAGCACCAGCGCTGGAGAAACTCCCACTTACAATACTCAGCCGACTCTCAATCGGCACTCTCAGACCTATAGGGGGGCTATCGCAATCAACATTGTTGCCCAAGCCGAAAGGGACACCCCTTTACCGGATGTCCTGCCGCCACAGGTTTGCAACGCCTGCGGCCGAAAAGAGAGGCTGCTCCTTAACCTGTTCATGCAGTGCTGACGACTGTAACGAGAACTGTCATCAATCCTGCAGCGGCAACTCCCGGAACTCCAGGAAGCGCGAATAGCTCTTCAGAGTCCACTCTTCACCCCCACTCCCTGTCGACCAAACACCCGGACAAGAGCCCTTTGCCAGACTCGAGCGCAGCGTCTGCAGCAAGATGCTCAGGAAAAACGCCAGCCGTGTCCGCTGCGCCGAATTGGGATGCTCAAACGAATACTACAAGGACGTTAGATGCAGCCACATCGGCAGGTACCTTCCCAAGAAGAAATGGAGATGTGCAACCCATTCCTGCAACACGGCATCAACTGCAATCTCAATCATACACGACACTGTCAGATCTAACCCCCCCCTTCCCCACACCATCCTTCCCACGGCCCAAAACCAACTGTAAGGTTTGCTGGAACCGAGCGAATACCACACTAGTTGCGTGCGCGTCCTGCACCAAGTATTTCCCCAAGTCTTGCACGAAACTAACAGGACTGCTCGCAAACGCCGCAGCGGAAGGTAACTACGGCTGGAACTGTGAGAGCTGTAAGCGGTCAAATAACCCCAGCGACTTCACATAGGTGGTACAGCGATCGAATCATCTGCCGAGGACCCTCAAAAGCGGACCAAAAGCTCGCTCCGCATTCTGCAGCGGAACGCCGATGGCATAACGACTAAGGCAAATGAGCTTGGACTTCACGTCATGGAGGGTGATTTCGACATCTGCCTCATCCAGGAGTCGAAACTAAAACCAGGTAAGAAGACACATAGATTCGAGGGATGCTCATCGATCAGAGTGGACAGGCGAAAACAGGACGAAGGTGGAGGTCTCATCTTTTATATCAAGAATAACCTAATTTTCAAACATGTCCGAGACGCGTCCATTAGGGGAACTGAGCTTTCGATGTGTAAAGTGAAGGTCGGGAAGAGGAAATGGGCCACACTGTAAAACATCTATTGCCCCCCTCCCCCACCAAGTCAGATCCCACGCATCTCAACAATCTAAACGTTTGGAAACCGACGAACTCCCAACCACTCCCGAGTCCATCAGAGTCATCATCATCCGGTGCCTTGCCGACTGGCGTGGGCGATGCGATCATGGACCTCCACTTCACTCTGTCTAGCGCTGCAGCAATGGTGTCTGTTGTTCTTGCTGCTCCTAGCCATGTTGTCATCTTGTCCAGTATCTTTTCCCTCTGTCTGCCTCTGCCTCTCTTTCCATCAAACTTGCCTGTTGTTACAATATTCTCTAATGCTTCTTTCCGCATTGGGTGTCCGAAGAAATTTGCTTGTCGTTTTCTTATATTCGTGATAAGTTGTCTTCTATAATTTGCTTCTACCAGTACTTTTTGATCTGTTTTTCTAGCTGTCCATGGGATACGGAGCATGCGTCTTATGAACCACAACTCTTGTCGCTACAATTATTCTTTCCAGCTGTTTATTGATTGTCCACGCTTCGCACCCGTATAATAGGATTGGCTCGATGTAACTTTTCAGTACTCTTTTTCTCATTTCCAGTGACAGATTGATGTTTGTTAGTATCTGTTTCATCTTGTGGAAGGTTGCTTTTGCTTGGCAAATGCGGCTTTTAATTTCGGTGTGACATCTAATATCTGATGATATAATGGCCCCCAAATATTTAAAATGTTGTACTTGCTTGAGGGTGATATCATTGATTTTGACATTGTATGTTGGGGGTGGAGTTTTTCTGCTTTTCACCATCGTTTCGGTTTTCTTAATGTTTAGGCTTAAGCCCATGTTGTCACTCTCTTGTACGATGACATTTAATAGATTCTGCAGGTGTTCTTCATCTTCTGCGATTAGGACCGTGTCTTCTGCATATCTTAGATTGTTTATATTATGTCCCCCTATCGAGATACCAGACATTTCTTCTATGTGTCTCATGATATTTTCACTATACAGGGAGAACAAGTCTGGAGAAAGTACACATCCTTGTCTGACTCCTCTTTTAATCTGTATGTATTCGCTGATGTCGTTTTCTATCCTCATTGCAGCAGTTTGATCCCAGTACATGTTTTTGATAGTCCTTAAGTCTTTCCCGTCGATATTAAGAACTTCCAGCCTGTCAATGATCTTGTCGTGCCTAACTTTGTCGAATGCCTTGGTGTAGTCTATAAAACATAAATGAAGATCTTTCTGAACTTCTAGGGCATGTTCTATTGTTGTTCTGATGACATATATGGCATTTACAGTGCCTTTGCCTTCAATTAATCCACACTGTCCTTGGGCTATTTCTGTGAGAATTTTATTTCTTGTCAGTTTGTTAGTGTTTGAGCGCTTAATCAGCTGCTTGCACTGTGTGCTTCCTGGGAAGCTGAGAATGTTTCGGAGTGTTCTATGGTCTGCTGGGGTAATAATATAGTGTAAAGCGCATAGAGCCTGCTGTTGAGCGGGGATATGCGCTATACAACTGCTATCTATTATTATTATTATTTCGTATTCTCATCATAATTATTCTGAGTAATATTTTTGTTATGTGGCTCATGAGGCTGATGGTACGATGCGTTTCACATTCGTTTGCATTAGGTTTCTTTGGTAAAGCTATGAAGATAGATTTTGACAAGTCTGATGGAATATGTCCAGTGGCATACATGTTGTTAAGAAATTTTGTCAGCGTGGTGATTCCAAAGTCTTCTAAAGCTTTAATCATCTCTGTGGTAATGTTGTCCGGTCATGCAGCTTTCCCATTGTTCATCTTTCGTAATGCCTTGATAACTTCTTCTTTCATGATTGGTGGTCCCTCGTTGTTATTTTCCACTCTTCTTTGTTCATCTCTTTTGTCATTGTACAGGTCACCGATATATTCTCTCCAACGTTCTAGTATCTTATCTTTATCCATGATGATATTCCCATCCTTTAATTTGAGGCATCCCGTCGAATCACGTGTTCTTTTATGGCACACCTCTTTAATTTTTCTGTGCAGATCTTTTGAGTTGTCATTGGAATGATTTTCCATTTCCTCACATTCTTCTTTTAACCAGGTCTCTTTTGCTAGATTACATTTGTGTCTGATTTCTTTTTGAAGATTCACACATTTTTCCATTTTGTATTTGTTTGTTCTTCCTTCCTCCATAAGAATTTCTTCAGTCATCCATTTCTTCTTTGCTTTTATTGTCCTTTCCGGTATGACGTCTTTTGCAGCCTCATATAGATGTTTTAAGCTGTTCCCATTGTTTTTCTCTGTCTTGTATTTCTTCTAAGGGGCCGAATTTGTTCTGTACAGTTATTCTGAATTTATCTTGCATTTCTTTGTTTGACTGTAGTAATGTCACGTTTAGTTTCATATTCTTGTTCTTGCTCATGTGTGGGTTTTTTTCAATCTGATTCTAAATTTTCCCACTACCGGTACATGGTCACTGTAACAGTCTGCACCTGGCCGCGTTTTGACATTTAGCATCCCGTTTTTGAATCTTTTCTTGATCATGATATAGTCGATCTGGTTGCGAGCGCTGTCTCCAGGACTCTTCCAGGTCCATAATCTTCTTGGTGGTTGTTCATACCAAGTGTTTCCAATAATCATGTCATTCAGGATGGCCCATTCTATCAGTTTTTCTCCTCTTTCATTTCTGGTTCCCAGTCCATATGGACCCACTATGTCTGCATGTCTTGTTGCTCCACTTTTGCATTAAAATCTCCCATGACTATGACACTATCTTGTGATTTACAATGTGTCTTTGCTTGGTTTATTTCATCATGAAATTTCTCTATTTCTTCTTCTTTGCTTTCTGAGGTTGGCGCATACGCTTGGATGATGGTTGTATCGAAGGGTGATATATCCTTTCAGTCTCACCAGCATGACTCTGTCTGATATTGTCAGGTACCCCTTCAGTGTCTTCGATTTTGGCATGTCCATACTGACCGCTACTCCTCTTTCATGTTTGTCGCCTTCTGAGTAAATGATGTTATAGCTGTCGGTCAATATTCTGCCAGCTCCTGTCCATCGTACTTCACATAAACCCATGATGTTAACATTCATTCTCTTCATTTCTTTCTTGATGTTGTTCAGTTTTCCTTTCTTTAGCATTGTTCTCACATTCCAGGTTGCTATGTTTCTTGTTTGCTTTTTGCTTTTGTGAGCAGTATCTTGATGACGATCTGGTGTCACCTGCTGTGCATGACTGACCCTACTGGACGAGGCAGTTCTTTCAGAACTCCCCTTTACGTCGTCATCTTTATTTATTGAAGTGATATGATCCATAATGTTCTAGGGAAAGAATACAGCAGTGGTTTCCCCTTGCCCTCTGCTGGATTTTTGTACGGTTTACTCCTCTAGCCTTTGTCCAAAAGGACTAACCCACAAGGCAGTGGGGGCAGGTGGCAGGTTTCGGCGCCTCCCTCTCGCCTGACAGTCTCTTTACTGAGCGCATAAGGTATTTTATAGAGACAGGGTTGCCACCACCCTGTTCCACCTTGTTCTCCAAGACTGTCTCCAGTTGGTCCGCGACTGCTTATTGGTTATTCGCAGCTACCCTACATAATGTAGGCCGTTCCACTATCCGCCACCTTTCGAGCAACAAACAGTGCGATGCATCGTTCTCAGTCGTTATCTTCACTGACAGTCAAGCGTTATGCATGGCACTAGTGAGAACATCACCATCCCTGGACTAAATGCGACTGCACACAAATAATGCAACACCCAACCCACCATTCAGTGGATCCCTGGTCACTGCGATATCTTCGGCAACGATCTCGCTGACAGTAATGCCTAACTGGCGACAGCGCTGTCGGGTCCAGGCCGCCAAATTACATATGGAAAGTGCGTGCACCCAGATAAAACTGATTACAAAAGACCCTCCGATATCTCACACGCTGACAAACGGAAATATACTGGGCAATTTCCTTAAAACGAGAGGCTCATATAAAGTCCCGCAGCGGCCAGTCCCTACTGGCAAAAATCAGGACTGGTCATTTCTCTGGGCTGCAGGCTTACAAAAATAGCATAAACAAAACATCGGACCCAATGTTGTCCTCGGAGGTCCGGCAGTGGCATCTCTTTGCGGAGGATTCAGGGAGGTTGGCTGCTTCACCCGCTACCCAAGAGAGGCGATGGCCCTGGCGAAGAGCACACTCTTCGGGGCTCCAAATATTTTAAACGGATAGGCTACCACACACACACACACACACACACACACACACACACACACACACACACACACTGTAGCAGTATCAACAGAGTGGTAGTAACAGTAGCAGTAACAATAACATCAGAAGCAACAGTTGCAGTAACAACAGCAGCAGTAACAAGGGCACATGTTACACAGTATAGCCATATAAGTGCCAGAGTCTAGAAGTGTTACAAATTAGTAACAATCACCTAAAATGGAGGCGAGATTAGGACGGCAACAGTTTTTAATGTGTTTTGGTAAGTGTTTTACGGCGTCCGAAGGCGCATAAGGTCATATTATGAGCGCGCGGGACACATTAAACAATTTACAGTTTGGTAGGAATTAATTTTAAATTTTGGCCAGGTGACGGCCGAAGCCTTCTCTTATCTACTTTGAACCACCAAGGGATATTTAACGTGCGTAACTTGCACTCCGGACCTCCGAAAATATTCACCCTTGTCCGAGAAGGCTAGATGTTCGATCCTACCTACCCTAAGATCAGGGTTGTGGCTGATAGACAGCAGTAAGGAGCCGAGGAGTAGCAGTAGAAAGGCTGCAGAAAGAGAAAGGAGCCCAGAGGAGGGGGTGGTTGGGCAGAAAGTGGAGACGAAAGCAGACGACAGAACATGATTATCGAGCAGGAAAGGAGGTGAAATGAGAATATTTTAAAGAAAAAAAATGTTTCTTCGCTGACAGGTTTTGAACTCGGGATCTATTGAATGCGAGGTGAACACCGTAACCTCTGGACCACGAGAGCACCCGGACAAACGGTTTGGTAGGAAAAAAGGAGCATAGCACTTCAGAGCACCCACCAATCCACATTTTTGGTATAGTATTTTTGGATAGCAAGATCAAGGACATTTTGGTTGGTAATGGTATCCGCAGTGTAGCTTTGCGTGGCACGCAGAAGACAAGAGTTCGATTCCTGCCAAGGGAAACTTTTTTTTTTAGCGTTTTCTGCTGGTAAGTTGTATCCTCTCAGCCTGGGGTGGCCCTGGCAGACAGGGTCAAAGCCCATCTCCAAAAGTATCTAAATTATATCGATTTAAGCGTAAAAACACCTTCACTAAGGAAAGAAACAGCCTGTCATATCCGATTGCGAACTGCCTAATTCCTCGGTCAGCGACACAGCATCAACGTTTCGTGTACGTCTTGACCACACAATTCCTTGAGGTCTTCGGTGTTTTTGGACAGCCGGACCAAAGACCAGTAGCAGATGGTGGTCAGAAATGGCTTTGCCAGTGACAGTCAGGTTGCTAACTGCTAATTTGTTCTTAGATGTAATGACCTTAGGGTCATTCCCATCAAAAATAGAATTGAAAGTCCTGAAGTCACGGCTGTTCTGACCGCTGTGTTATAGCGGCTAGGAGCTTCTCCGCTGCATGCAGAAGACAGGAGTTCGATTCCTGTGTGGGGAGATTTTTCTCGGGTTTTTCTTTGACGAAGTACCGTCTTAGCCTGGGTCGCCTCTGGCTGGCAGGCTCGATGCCCGGCTCCTAAATACCCGTAGACTAAACTGTCGCAATGGGAGTGTAAAGGGCCTACTATTACACGGGCAGACCGGACAGGTTTTTTTAAAAACCGTAAGCAAGCCGTACGGCCGGACGAAATCGAGGAAACTTGGTTTGTTATTACACGACAGAATCGACCTGAGGGCAGCCGCACCTCTTGAGCAGCATTATTCTTCCCACGGAAGCATTTCCGTTCGTCACAGGCCCAGTTTGTCACTGGCCTCGACTGTGCCCTGCATGATGGAAGTTATCACTGACACCCTGGAAAAGAGTAATGCTTGATTGGTGTGAATTGAATTTAATTTTTCAATTGTTTTTATCGAAAGAACATTCATTTTTGAAATTTTACAGAGTAATTTGCTTTGAATTGGATACAAAAAGGAAGAAACACTGAACAACACAAGGTGAATTTACATTTAAGAGGGACCTCTACGCCACCAATTTGAAGGTGGAGAATTAAAAAAAACGTAAGTTACTACTACAGCTCTGCCGTAAGCTGACAAAACAACTTTAAAAAAATTTGATGACAATCTTTTTTATTTGCTAAATCAACAGCCTGACCAATTACCATTCTTGTGTGAAAAAATTAAATTGAAACTGTAACTAGTTTTTGAATAAACTAGAATTCAAATTTCAGAATGACTATTTTTCAATGGTAAAACTGACAAAAAAACCCCTCTTTTTCTCGAAACTGCTACGAAGAGAAAAAGGCGTTTTGTCAGCTTACGGTAGAGCTGTAAATATGATTGTCATCAGTACTCAAATATTTAATGAAATTGTGACAAACTGGGCTGCACCTCCCCCCCCCCCCCCCACACACACACACACACACTAGACCTAGTCTGGGAGAAACTTAACACACATGTTTGCATCATGGCAGACAGAACAGTTATGGATGATTTAGAGATTTTTGTCGTTTTTAAAAAGAAACAGAAAAAAATGAAAGTAACGTCGCATAATATGGTAAAAGGATTGATTATTGAAGAAGAATGCGCTATTATCACATACAAATCTGCTGGATGAGATCAAGAGCATTTACAGATTTTAAAACCTTCATAATAATGGACTAAGAGACATATTATTTCGTAGGTGTTGTTCACAAACCGGCTACCTGTAGAAAGGCAAATTTTACAGGAGGGATAAATAAAACGGATTATTGTTAAAACTCGCAGCACAGTCTTTCATATTTTTATACAAAAATCATCCAGAATGTTATACGTGTTGGGACCTAATACTACTTGATTTTTCTGAAATACCACAACCGATAGTTTTATTTCCCTCGTAGCCGGTTATGTGAGGAAAAAAATGTGCAGCACAATGCATGTGGCCGGTTCTCTGCACTAAGCCGGTTCATGCATGACGCTTCCGCGCACAGCCGTGACACGAGGCATCATGTAGCCGGCAGCCGGTTAGGCGCAGCTGCCACTGTTCGCCGTCATAATAAGTGTATATATATATAATAGATCTGCATGGACGACGGCGAGTTATTGTATTTAAACTAATAGATCTATCTTAACAAAAGCTGACTGCTTCAAACTGTGCTCGAATCTTAACCTGGTCGATTCATACATAAAATGCTTTAGATCAGAATGACAAGTTCAGTGCTTTGACTGGCACTTTATCAGTAAATTGATTAACCCTGGTTACTGGGAGGTGTGGGTTCAAACTTTGTTACCTGTCGATTCATGATGGCCGCCGTTTCCATGGCAACTGAACCATATTTACTTTTTTAAACAACAGGTTTTAAATCCCCAATGTTACATGATGTCCCACAGCAATAAATACGAGCTCTCTGGGGTTTGTAATAGCCGAAATAGTCTTCAGGGGCCCCATCCAACTTGTGAGCCAGTTTATCACAGGCCCAGCTTGTCACAATTTGAGTATAGATAACAGTTATAATTACAGCACTTTAACACTAGTTGCAATTTATGTGGGGGGGGGTGGGGGGGGGGGGTTGTTTTCCACCTTCAAATTGGCGGTGTAGAGATATAGTCCCTCTAAGTTAAAAATGTCAATTCAGCTTGTGCTCAATATTTTTTCCTTTTTGTATACAAATCAAATCAAATTTAAATTACTCAGTAAAATTTCAATAATGCCTGTTCTTTCGTTAAAAACAATTGAAAAAAACATTAAATTCATAAAATCAATCAGTCATTAATTTACTCTGTTTGAGAGTGTCAGTGATAACTTCCTCCATGCAGGGCACAGTCGAGGCCTCTGACAAACTAGCAAGCCGCCAAATTGATCATTCTATGTTCATTGCGTGCGATCGTAACGGTTTCAACTGCATATTTCGTTATTTTCATTTGCTATGAGATAGAGTTGGTGGGTGGGGGTGGGGGCTCAAGCCCATGAGCCCTTCACTACCTACCGCCACTGCATCGTGTTGTGAATGGAGGAAATGCAATGGAATGTTGGCGCCCTATCGGTGTGGCAAAAATACGCGCGGCATGTAGGCCTAGTCCATGGAAATGAAAATCAGCGCGGCTTTCGGCGCCGACTTTATCGGTGCGGCTTTCGGCACGCCATATAACAGTCCCATGGAAAGCAGCCTTTAAAAAATGTAAATAATTGTTTCTACAGTTTAATTTTTACCAGAAATGTTAAACTTCAGTCATTCTGTTCAGCTGCGAATTAACAGGAAAACAACCGACAGGTGTCTTACGCTTTCAGTATGTGGAATTTTATGGTTGCTAGCGCCGTAAAACTCTAAACAGTCCCCCATGTGTTTGGGGGGGGGGGTATATAAATAGACCCATTGTCTCGTCTGCTGGTGATGAAACCCTTCCAATGACGAAATGTCGCACATAGACCCCAACCCTCTGGGATCCACGTGCGGCATCTTTGGTGTATTTTCCTCATCACCTCCCTTTTTTCTTTCTTCTGCTGTCTCCTTTTCCAACGTTGACCTCATCTGCAGTAGAACTAGAGGTCACACATCCCACAGAGTGGGCTCCTTGTTCACCGTGAGGTACGACCCGTGCAGAGGGAAACTGGGTACCTGGTGGTTGAGGTGAGATAGTCTGCTGACTGTTCCTCACCAACACACCTCTTTGGCCCAGGTTTTCCTCTTAGACGTGAGGGTGGCACAGCCCTTGCCACTCAATCGGTTGGGAGCTGAAGCCCCTTCAGTCCCTGGGTCAATCTTGACCTGAGGATCTAGTGCACTCTCGTGAAGAGTATAACCCCGGGGTATCTCTGGCACAGCTTTGGTTATCCGATGAGCAAAGTGTCCTCTTGTTAGGCTCGGTGACGGGCGGGGAACATCTCCAGAAGTGACCGACCGAAGAAGATCACAGATATATTTTGTAAGTGTTTTACGGCGCTCGCAACTGCATAATAAGGCCATATGAGTGCGCGGGAGACACCAAACATCTCCAGTTGGTAGGAAATTTTGAATTTTGCCCTCGTGGCGGCCGAAACGTACTCTTATTGATGTTGGACCACCAAAGGATCTATAACGCGCGCAACTTACACATAGGACCTCAGACATTTTTTCCCTTGTTCGAGAAGGCTTGGTGTATATCTTACCAGCCATAGGGCCAGGGGTGTGGCTGGAAGACAGCAGTAAGAAGGAGCCAAGGAGTAGCAGTAGACAGCCTGCTAAAAGAGTCAGTAGCCCAGAGGAGGGGGCAAAGGAGGTGATGGGGTGGGGGCAGCAACTAAAGAGGAAAGCAGACGACAGAAAAAGTCGATGCATTTGCGATTGGAGGAAGTGGGGGTCACCTGGTGTCAGATGCAAAATCAGTGAGAAAATGCCCACCAAAGTGTGATGACTTCCAATGTAGCCTATAATTTCGTTGGAAACTGTGTTTTCGATCAACATTTTCCAATAAAATCCATACAGAAATGTGTTCGTTAATGGACATTAAAAGCGTGGAGCAAAAAAACAACAAAAAACCCCAACAAAATACAACAACAAAAAAAGTTCAAAGTCAAGCTTTTAATGCACACTACAACATGAGAACATACAAGTACAATGCATTTTACAAAAAAGTGATTTGTATTATCACAGAAACTTGCCTTTTTTAAAGAAATTCTTTTTTTTATTATTTGTTTTTACCATTTTATTTTATTAAAAAAAAAACCCACATAAAAAACAAAACAAAACAAAACTCCCAACAAAAACAACACAGTACAACGTGTTTTTTAAATAGTTCATTAATGCCCGTTCCACACAATGTAGCTAGCAGCTTGGCTAGGCAAATTTATGACAGTCTACTTTTATTTTTAAGTGGTCTTTATGATATATATTGTAAAGTTCGCAAAGTGGCAATCTCATTTCAGTAAACTACAGACACACTATGGTCACACAATAGAAGTACAAGGTGACTGTTGTGGATCTATGATAACAGAAAATAGGCATGAATGTCACTTCTATTTTTTAGACCAGAGGCATTATGTATAATATATAGGCCTATTATATATTGATCACGACGTGGTGGAATCAGGTTCATCAGTTTTTAGGCATGTGGAGTTACTGGTATCATCTTAAAGCAGGTTCATTTGTTTTTCTTTTGTTGGAAAAAAATAATAGGCCTACCCATTTAACTTAAATGAAAGTTGAGATATTTGCAGTTGAAAGTGTTGGGGGTCGAAAGGCTTCAGAAGTAAAATTAGCCAGAAAATGGCTGCCAAAGTTTGGTGATTTCCATAGCTTGAGAGTCCTTGGGAACTGAAGACTTACATTTTTTGTACTTTTAATTTATGCTCTTCAGTAAAATCCACACAAAAATGTGTTTTTAAAAGGACAAAAATAAAAGGAGTTGGGCAAAAAAACCAGAAATATAAAAACTACCAAACCGGCGGGAAAATAAATTCCAGTTTAATGAGCGCCTGATTGCACCATGATGCCTCACATTTATTCAGAGGGGTCCACTAAATCTGAAATTAAACTTTTCATCCAAAACCAGTGGTAAACCCAAAGAAATTTAATCCCAACTTTTTTCCTTTCTATTTGGGAAACCTCTCTAAACTGAAAACTCAACTGAACGGAATAAAAATCCAGAGGTCGTGCAAATATCGGTTAAAGCCGACTTCACTGTATAGGCCTATATAGAAATGCTGAAGGAAAAAATACCCTCATAACATTAACCTTCTTGATTTTAGGAGCTACAAGATTGTATGGTGCCAGTCCACTTGATGATCTACCATTGTGATGTTTCTGTTCTACTTGACGACACTGGACCAGTCTTGACAGTTCGTTACCTCAGAACGACAACGTTCTATCTGCTCTGTAGGCTACCTAGTTTTGAGAAATTAAAATTCCAATATTATGTCAAGCTTTTTCGAAAGCAATTCTTGGAACATATTGAAAACGACTGAATATGCTTACGATTTTAATAGTAGTAACTCAAAACGGCCAAAAATGTCAGAACTTCGTAATTCTGAGGTAGTGATTTGTTCCAATGAATGGTCTTAGTTCTATAATTAGTTTACAACAGTTAACAAACTCTTACCCTACGGCAGGCTGATTCAACTTTGCCCAGCACAGCCAACCCAGGATAAAGGTCGAATTCAAACAAGGAAAAAGAAATACGTATACATGGATGACAGATAGGAAAACTGAAATACATATACACTGAAAAGAAAATGCTGTAACATTTGACTGAAAAGGTTGACTTACACCACTTATGGAATATAAGTTTATAGAAACAAATCCTAGCAAAGTGCACTGAAGGTCTCTCACTCCAACCTTCACAGAAAATGATGGTACCATAACTAACCTAATCTAATAAGCATTCTCCCTTTTTAAAGCTTTTGCAAATAAGGATTGTGTCAAATCTATACTGAAAAAATAATTAAATAAGCAGCAACTGTAAAAGTTGTATTTCCTCATATTTTTTTTTTTCATATAATATTAAATTATCAAAGAGCCATCCACTTTCAGCCTACTCTGTCGAGTCTACTTGAGAAACAGGGCTCATTAATTCAAAAAAGTTTAACGGCATGAGCTTAAAGAGATAATCCATGAGACTACCCGTACATACATTATGAATGCCTGAAAGTACATCTCATTCTTGACAACTCAGTGTCAAGACTTTGTTATAGTAGGTCACTTTTCATAATAACATACGGTGGAGTCTTACACGATGCAGTCGTTATAGCCTCTGCCACAACTGACCTAAGAGCCATTTGAGGGAATCATACAACTCTGAAGATGATCAAAGTAAAAAATATATATATAAAAAATTTGTTTTAAAACCCCCAAAAAACAATTTCCCATTGGAAACTTGGCCCAAGGTCACCCGCACAATTTCTCATCACCAACAAACAGCATTGACACACAGTTCCACACACAGTTCCATAGACTTATACTCATAGACCATGCACAGCCTCGGCCACAGCCACAGTTCTTCACTCCTTATAGAAACTTTGCTTGCAAAGCGAGCATACTGTGGTCCTCACCATCACACCCAAATGAAGGCCAAACACCAGTCTCTCTGTATTTACGTGACGGCAGCATCTTCTCCCTTACCCTTCATTTGGCTCAAACTGAGTCAAGTTACACGCTCCACAGTAAACCAGAAATACACCAGAGTACACAGTCTAGTATATTCAGATACAAGTCAGAGCACTGCTCGAAGAACATGAAAATGAAATACAAATATATAAAACAGTAGGCTAGCACTGGATATCACACCGGAGAAATTACAGAGGCAATAATAGGAGACTATAATATTATGTAACAATAGATACCGTGAACTGGTAATCACAACTGAACGGGATAATTCCCTTGTCAGAAAAAATTTCTCTACTCAAAGAACACACAGGCTAAACCTAATTGTTACAATATCTCTCTAGTCAATGCACACAAAAGCTTGACCTATATGAAACAAACCACACAATGGTCACACGACGTTTCACCTCCGTTTTCAATCCCTTTACTCAACAAACACATCAGTATTAACAACATAACTACAGAAATACCACTGTACCAAGAGTGAAAAAAAAATGATAAAGAACACTGCACAAAATCAAACATTGAGACGTAAATATGTCACCAGTCGACTACTAGGTGCACTTAAGGGTGTCTGTATCATCCGTCGAGTGCAAGGGACCATCACAATTTTTTCTCGAACTACAAGTAAAAAGCAGTTTAGCGATTACAATTTGTTGACTCAAAGTTCAAAGCACGTTGACACAATAAATGCCACAATTCCCTGGTCATTTTTTTCCTGTTCTCTTTTTTTTTGTTAGCGTTTCATGGCGCTAGGTCATATGATCGTGCGGGACACATTTAACATTTTCAGTTGGAAGGAGATTTTTAATTTTGCCCAGGTGGCAGCCGATGCCTGCTTTAATCGATTTTCGACCACCAAGGAACCTTTAACGTGCGCAACTTGCACAAGGGACCTCCAAGATTTTTCACTCTAGTCCGAAAAGGATAGTTGTAGATCTTTCCTACCGGAAGATCAGGGGTGTGGCTGAAAGACCGCAGTAAGAAGGAGCCAAAGAGTAGCAGTAGAAAGGCTGCACATAGAGTCAGGAGCCCAGAGGAGGGGATAAAGGAGGTGAGTGGGTGGGGGTAGTAAGTAGAGACGAAAGCAGATGACAGAACATTGTTAGAAAGCAGGAAAGGATGTGAAAGGAGACCATTTTAGAGAAGAAAATTTTCCATGCTATCCGGATTAGAACCCACAACCTATTGAATGAGAGGCGGACACCTTAACCTCTAGGCCAAGAGAGCCCCCTCCTAGTCAGTTTTCATTTTAGATTGATTGTAAATGTGCTTAATCCCCCAACCTCTAGGAGGTGGGCCGCTGGACTCTCCTCGGTCAGGGTCAACCCAGGCAGAAGAGAAGTATCTCAGCAGAGATGTTTGATTTATAAAAACAAAAAAAAATATTGTAAAAAACACTTCCAAACTCCCCCTCATCTCCCCCCCCCCCCCCCCTTAAACAAACAAACAAACAAAAGAAACAAAGAATTTAAAAAACCCAACCTCTCCCACATGCAAAAGTGAAAAACTTAACCATGACACCATCACCACAGATGCCAGTAGAGTTCCCTAGCAACAGATTTAGAAAATATCAACACTGAAAAGAAGTAGAAAGAGAAGACCACACCAGTGACCGCCAACCACCCATACTATACTGTACTATACGTACAGGACCAATACTTAAATCTCCAAACTTCAAGGCAGAGATATATGAAATCACTCCTTGCACTGAACTAATGATAATAATAATATAGTGCCGGAAAAAAATACCATGACAAAATACAACAACTATACCGGAAGATAAAAAGCTGAAAAAAACCCCCCAGCTTCTATCGCCTGTGTCCAAAATATTTCTATCAATGGCAGGCACAAAAGAGTACATTTGCAACAAAATTACATTGTCACTATATTAGCATTACATATTTCATTGGAAAATTAAATAAAATCAATCAAGAAATGCATTAAAAAAGTAATGCCCTGGTCAAAGAACTGGGGCCCGACACATTTTGCAGAGATAAACATCTAAAACTGAACCCATCTTAGGTAGCTACTATCACACACACACGCACACACACACACACACACACCCGCGCGCGAGCCAAAAGATCAATAATACAACAAAAACACTGTAAGCATTCAACACCAAGTGTAAAATTTCTTTGAACACGACAAATTTGGGAAGACTTGAAAAATTCCCGAACGAGCAAAAAGCATGAGCAAATTTTGGAAACATCACAAAATGAACTAGGAAGCAGGCAAGTCCTCCCTTCAGGGATTTCTGTGTTACAACTTGAAAGACACTTCAGCAAGCATGCAAGGCATACTGGTCTGTTTATATCGACTGCTCACTCTAACTCCATCAATATTGCTATGTTATGAGAAATTTGACGTAAAAAATGTTAAGTTTCATAACATGTCAAGCTTTTTCAACGACTCCGAATAATCTGACAATTTTGACAGAGAAGATAAAACTTTTGATTCTTGACCTCATGGTTTTTGTAATACAAAACAACCAAAAATTTCAGATAGAACTTTGTTATTCGATATGTCTCTTTTTACAATGGCCTATAGCTGAGTCTTAATGAGCAGTTAATATAATAGTAATTGTAAATGTTTTATGCCCCTATCAACACATTTTAGAATATTCAAGAGGCACGCTGTCTTAACTTCAACCCTGCCTGTCAGGGCAACTCGAGCTGGGAAAGATATCTATTCAAAGTCCGAGTAGAAAGACTGAGATTCTATAAAAATTCTCTTCACATGGAAATTGAACTTACGACTTCTATTTGTGATGGCAAAGTACCTAACTGTTATACCACATACCGATTTACTTGTCTATATCAGTTTGTCCAGATTTTAAAAAGCAACAAAGAAGACTGCAGATGGACACCAGTATTGTGCAGCAGAACTTTTAAAAAAGAGTATTGAAAAAAACAACAACATGCCATTCTGCGATATTCTTCAGCAGAGAGATTGTGTTCTGTAACATAGCATTGTGCTATAAATATGTATCAACTGGTTTATATCAGGGCTGAGAGTTTTGTTAACAAAGCATTCTAAACCATGAGGATGTATATCCCAAAAGAGTTTTGACAATGTGTCATAGGCCAAGCTAAAGAAATGGTGAAATAGTATAATTGAACGCCCCAATCAACAGTTTCAAATTACTTAAAAGGCGGACCTCTGAGTTTAACGTCCAACTCCGAAAGGACCGAGCCAAACTCAATATTCATGTAAAGTGTCGCTCAAAAAGACACAATTCCAGACCAAGTAGAGGCTCGAACTCCCGAACCCATAAGCTCACGATCACAGGTGCGGTAGCCTAACCACTAGGCTACCGACCGTTTTACAGAGGAGGGTGTTTGCATGTAGCAATAAGTGCTGTAGCTTCACACCCAGTTCGGTCAGACGCTGCTGAGTTTGACGGAAACCTTTTCAATATATATATATATATATATATATATATATATATATATTATATATATATATATATATATATATATATATATATGTGTGTGTGTGTGTGTGTGTGTGTATGTATGTGTGTTCATGTGTTTAGTCTGTTTTTAAGTCTGTGGCTGCAGCGGGGAACAGCGACTGCTGACGTCATTTTACCGGGGAGCAGAGACTAGTATTTTACTATATTTCTTTGTTACAGTCTATCTTGGTGTTATCACCAACAGTATCGAATACAGCTAGACTAGATATGTTACATTTCGTCTCAATTTTCAAGTTTTAAAAAAGGGCTTAGTTGGACAAAAGACTGGCTTTAAAAATGAAGTTTGTTCACTCACACTGTTGTTACGAGATTCTTTTTTGTTTTGTTTTCGTTTTGGTGTGTGTGCTGCTGTGCCTTTTTTGGGGGTTTTTTTGTTGCTTTTATAAAATCACAGTCTTTAGTTCCATCTTGATTAAACTTAATTGCTTGCAAAATGATGTCCATAAACATTCATGGGATCTGTAGGTCTCTAAAACTCAATGAAGAGAATAGCAGTGTCTTTCGATCAGGTTGCCATACTGTACACTCACTGTACAGTGACAGTGACAGTGACAGTGACAGTGACAGTGACAGTAACAGTGCAGTGTGCAGTGTGAAATCTTAGCAGATGTAACGTCAGATGCACAATGCAATGGGTGACCTCGATACACGATTTCAAATTCAAAATTGACAATTCAAAGACAAAGTTTACTAAAGTTTTGATACATGGCATTCAATCAGATTCTATGCAAGCCACTTTGCTTATTTTAATACCCTAATACCGAAAATGAAATCTGTTTTTAGCAGCAAAGTTTAATCCCGCACAACAGCAAAGTTCAAAGGGATTCTGCATCACAGCTCACCTCTCCCAATTCCGACTGAAGGAGTCTGTAACCAGATTAGTTAAAACTGACAGTTGTCCTTCCTTGCTGTGATATAAAACTACTACACGATGCAATCTTGATAAAATGCTTCTTTTTTTTTTTGTGATCTTCTAAATTCAACAAGAAAAAAGTCACCCACAAGTCCTTTCGTTAATTTTGATATGCTGGTTCGAATTTGATATTATTTTTACGAAAGAAGGCAGCATTTAAAAAGTTTGTAAACAAAATTTGTTGCTGTTGGTGGGCTGCATCGATAAAATGATCAATACCACCAAGATGAGGTATTCGCTTAGCGCAGTCGCTGTTCCCGGGTGCTCTGAAGTCTTTTTTTTATTCGGTAAGTGTTTTACGGCACTGGAAACTGCATAAGGTCATATGAGCAAGTGGAACACATTAAACATTTTCAGTAGGTAGGAAATATTGAATTTAGCGTGGGTCGTCGCCGAAGCCTACTCTTATCAATTTTGGACCACCAAGAGATCTTTAATGTGCGCAACATGCGCATGGGACCTCCGATCTCCGAAGTCTGTGATTAAGCAGCACAATCAAAAGTACAAAGGGAGAGAAATGTTGAGAATTGAAATGTGTTTCTGTTTTTTGTCGAATAATTCGAGTGCTCAGAGCTTATATGTGTATGGGATAGAGTACTAAATAAACTTGTAATATTATTATTACACCTATTTTTATTATTGTTATCATTGTTTCAAACTTAGAAACATAAGTGTGTTTTAATGAGCACTGATATAAATATTATAACAACAGAGAGCATATCACTGAGACCAGTAAAAACTACAATACGGCATTGGGTCTAAGGGCATATGCCTTCCAGTTGCTGGGTCAAATTCAACAACAGCATTAACATTAACAACAATCATAATAATATTATCAACAAAAGCAACAGGGTACTACTTTGCTGTACGCCTATAAAAAAAAATGCCCAGTGGGTTTGCGAAAATAGGACATTGTTTACCCAAAAGGTACAAATATTTTAATACTAGTGGTACCCTTGTTTTATGGTAAACAAAATTCTTTTTAAGCTATACCACAGTAAAATGTCCAAATTTTTTTATCTTTTTTTTTTTGTATGATATGATTTACCAGGAAAAAGCAAGCAAATGATATAACTAAAAAGTACATGGTAAAACTATTGCAAAAACTTAACAATAGGAGATTGTGTGGGATACTTGAACTTGAAACGAAAAAAATAATACATAGCAGAAAAAGAAAGATGAAAACAAACAAAAGAATAAAGATCATTGAAAGCGGCATCACAGAATTAAGGCAAATTTCAATATGAATACAAATTTTGATCAAACACGACACTAGACATCAAACAAGATGGTAGTGGCTTTCTATTCTTACTCTTTTCATGTTTGCTTGTTTGAGTAAAGAGAAACAATGAGGACAAAGGTGAGCATTATTATAGTACATATTACCTTTGCATTGTAGGCCTACATCGCAGAGAGCTTTCTAGGGATTAGATGCTATTTAAATTCCAATTATTAATATTGTTATCTTACAAGATAAACAACAGTATATATGTCTCTGAATAATTAATAACAAAAACAGCTATATCAAAATGAGAGATACATGACAGCGTTTCTTCCCTCCACCCCATGAAAAAAAGAGAAACAGGTTTCGAAATCATACTGCCACATGCGGCACAAAGAAATGAGACGTAGGGAAAACGTTACTTGTGACATTAAAATTAAAATACTTTCGTTTTTTTAAGAGAAGCACATTAACATAATAAAGGTCATTTAGTGCAAAGAAATGGTAGACAGACAGACAGACAGACAGACAGAAACAACAGGGAAAAGTAATTTTAAGTAAAGAAAGAGGGCTCCAACCACCCACTGACATAAAACAGATTGCTGTTGTTAAAAAGAACATGTTTGTTCGATCGCAGCTTACGAGGCAAAGGGAAATAACAAGAACAGTCTCAGGACAAGAGACAAAACATAAAAGTAGATTAGTTCCATCTGCTACACTAAAACATTCTCCGTTCTTGTAGCACTGTCATCACTATGGTAGCTTGCAGTATGCAGTATTTTACTGTGTAATTATCTGACAATAACCTTCTTTCAAATGCCAAATCAGTCGGCCGCAAACTGGACTTACTTAAACTCTTTCTTGATCGGTTAAGTCTTTAGGCGCAATAAGACAATTATATTAGCATTTTTATAGCGCACATCCACACTCTACAGCATGCTCTTTATGCTTTACCACTATTATTACTCCAGAAGACCCAAGAACACTCAGAAACATTCTCGGCTTCCGGGGAAACATACAGATCAAGGGAACATAGTACGTCGCTATAATACCAAAACAAAACCACACTCAAAAACTGCTTACAGATTTGTATACATTTCAATGAAAATGCCACAGTGTTAAAATCTGTTTCATTTGTTTATCTTCTGATCTGGCCAGTCTGAGCAATTTCAGTACAAAGAAGTTGAACCTGAACTTGTGACATTACCATTGATTCCTCTACTTCATCGTGCTGAGCCCACGCACTGAGTGCTGCGCTGAGCAAAAACCCATTTAACGCAATAGTATCTTTACAGGAGACAGGGAAAACTGAATCGTTATAATTTGTATCTTTACTGCCATTCCTGAATGAAATTTGAGAGCATTTTTATTAGGCACACTTTTAAATTTCCTTAGCAAACATATATATATATATATATATATATATAGATAGTAATTCATTCGTAATGAGGAGCACTATGCTGTAAGATGAAAACCTAAATAGTGGTTTATAGAAGCTTCGATTCAGCTGCTTTCTGTAAAACACCAAATAGAGATGGTGTGTGTGTGTGTGTGTGTGTGTGTGCGTGTGAGTGTGTGTGTGTGAGAGAGAGAGAAAGAGAGAGAGAGAGAGAGAGAGAGAAAGAGAGAGAGAAAGAGAGAGAGAGAGAGAGAGAGAGAGAGAGAGAGAGAGAGAGAGAGAGAGAGAGAGAAAGTGTGCGTGTGCATGTGCGTGTGTGGAAGGGGGTAGGAGTTTGTGAGGGAAATACGAGCGGATTGATCCGATGAAAAATCTCAAACACTGCATGATACTTCAATACTTCCCTTCATTAATCAATTCAAGTGAACATCAGTGGGAAGAGCTGTGGAGTCTTTGTGCAAGGCACGCTATATACACCAAGCTGAGTAGAACTAGAACATAGGTACAGTACAACTGTTATTTACAAAGCAACCAGTCATTTAAAAAAAATTTTAATGCCACTTTCGGACTTCTGGCAGCGGTCTTTCATGAAACAGTGACGTTTTCTTTTCTACACGAAGAGATATATAGTTCGGTCATGACGGTGGAAGAGATATATACTTCAGTCATGACGGTGGAAGAGATATATACTTCAGTCATGACGGTGGAAGAGATATATACTTCGGTCATGACGGTGATGTCTATTATTATTACTATTCTGCGTAAAATGATTTGTATTATGAACGTGAATAAGTCATAATTGAGAGAGCAAGTTGTCTTTGTGCGACTTTTGAGCAAGCAAAACTTTTAACATATATTTATTGTAGTCACTGCCACCTTCGTTTTCATTTCGACTACTCACTGTAAGAATGTCATACGTCACTTTTCAAAATGAAAAATGACCGAGTTACGTCTGCTAAATTTGAGCATCTTCTAAATTTTCAACGCCTTTTTTCTCAAAATAAATGGGTTTTTTCCAAAAATGACTATGATAACCAAACATTATACCAATGGCATAAGGTAGTCAATATAAAAAAACAGTCACAACCACCTCACTTCCCGCCTCCCTCTCCAATCCCCCAAGTTTGAGCCAGCAGTCAAACAGAATGCCTCAACCCCCCCCCCCCCTCCCCCTCCCCCTCAACCAATCTGTAATGCCTTTCTGTCTGATCACCACAAACTCCCCGTCATCAGTGAGATAAGACCGCCGAGACGTCCAAGCCAATAACATCAATACATTGGAGCTGCCAACTGGCTATGAAAAAAAATTCTCAATTTTATGGACCCAATGGAAATGCACGTACGAGGACTAAAATCTCCAAAGTTACAGGTAATGTTGTCAAATACAGCTTGTGTCAAAACTATCTTCATGTAGATTGCAATAATATGACAAGCATTATATCAGAAATCTGGATTCCAAAATTATCCTGAAAATCTACACCTCCGATACATGAAAAAGAACTGACAAACCCACAGGGGGAAAAAAGCATCAAGAAAAGATTGCCCTAACATTCTCAACATCAGGTCTGTGAAAAAGAAAACAAAAAAAGGGAAGAAAATAAAAAGACTATTAAACACATCATCAGGATGGCACAAAATGGCGAGAAAACAGGCCATTTGACTAGTTCTGCGGTGTCCAGAGGTAGCTCAGCTGTACAAGATGGAATGAACGAACACAAAGAATTCTGGACTGACTACTATAATCTTTGGCTTCCCAAAACGGCATTGGTTAACAACAACAACAACAGCAACAGCAACAGACATTCTCAAAAGATATCAATGACGCTTGTCGAAACTAACAGACAATGCTGCTAAAAAGTACTTTTGTGCTATTCCAACTTGCATTACAATATGCATGAATAAGCGTTTGATAAGGAAAATACTGCTACTTGAATTGAAAGAAGGATGAAGAGAGAAAAAAAAAATATTCAAAAAGCATTCATAATCTCATTGATATGTAGTTCAAAGTCATTGATATTGTCATAAGGCTAATATGTAAATTTTTTAAAAAGAATACAAAAAAAACGCTGAAAGTCTCCCATTCAAAGTAAAAGTTCCACTAAAAAAACTGGAAAGTCTCCCATTTCTGGAACAAAAATAGAGTAAAAAATAATCAAACTGGAACATTTTCACATAAACACAAACAGGAAAAAACTTTGCAACTCTTTCCCATCTTTCTACTCAATACTTACAAGAAACATTTGGCAAAATTAAATGCAAATGGTCATAGTGACCTTTGCAACAACTCTTTGTTTCATTCTGAAATATTCTCAGAATCCAAAGTCTTATCATTTATAAAAACTAAATATTAAGCCAGAGCATGAAGACTTCTAGATCTATTATGACTTTTTCATTATCTGTCGTCACTGACAAAAAATGTTTTTCACTAAGAGTAAAGCGTTTGTATTAAACATTATCTCATTTTATCGACTTATTTCAATACAATAATATTACAAAATATACCAAACAAACATGAGTAAAAAAAATTTTACAGCTTGAAAGTCTGCACAAAAAACAAAATTCAACTGTACCACTCAGAATAAAAAGAACACAGGCCATTGAAAGTGTTTTTCAAATTTATATCTCCATTACTTCTTTCTCACTTTTGTTCTCCTATTTTTTTCAACTCAACAGCTCTCCTCGGAACGTATTTACAGCGGTTTCATGGCAACCCCATCCCCATGGTCGCTTCCCTTGGCACCTCGGCAGATACAACGTAGCTCATCTACCAGTGTGTCGTAGCGGTATGCGACGCGAATGTCTGGCACGTTGGTACGGCTCACGTCATTGCCTCCGATTCCCTCGTTGACATAGTTGGGGCCCAGCCAGTGTTTTTTCACCTGAGGAGGGGAGAGAGAGAGAGAGAGAGAGAGATAGTTCTGGAGGACATGATAGATGAATAGTTTCGGAGGAGAGGAGAGATAATTAATGGAAGACATGAAGGATGGAAGGGTCGGAAGAGAGGATCAATGGACAGTTCTGGAAGAGAGCATGGATGGATAGTACTGGAAGATGGGATACATGGAAGGTTCTGCAAGAGATTGTAGGTGGATAGTTAGTTCCAGAAGAGAGGGCAGACAGATAGTTCCTGGAGATAAGATAGTTCTGGAAGACAGGATTGTTGGATGACCTATTTATTTTTTCTGTTGGATGACCTATTTATTTTTGTAAACATTCGATTTCACCAGGATGTCCCACACAAACGTACCTCGTGGGGGAAGCCACTCTGCAGCACGCTGTTACGGGCGATCTCACACATGTCGCAGGTGGAGAACTTCCACACCTGGGCTGCGATGCTGTACTCCTCCATCAGCGGCTCCTGGAACACACAAACAGTTAGTGCGGGTGAGTGTTAATTTTTGTTTCTTCATGTAGATGTTTTTATACCCCCCATCAACACAGAAATTGATGTAAAGAAAAGTTGGAACAATGGAATAGCATCAAGAGGCTAGACCAGGATAGAGAAAGGTGGAAAGTGTTTGTTCATGGTCTGGTGCAGGGTGAGAAAGACAATGATGATAGACACATTTTAGATCATTCAGGAGGTGGTCTTCCAACCCTGTCTGTCCACCCACGCCAACCCAGGCTGAGAGGGAGAAAGACCAAGATACTAGACAAAATTTTTTCCCCACTTGGGAATAAAAAACTCAGGTCTTCCGCATGCAAAAGCGAAGTGCCTAACCGCCACACCAAAGATGATAGTTGGTTGATAATTAACAATAAGTGCTGAAACATATTGCTTTCATTGGAAAAATAAAAGGCAAAAGATGCAGAGAAATGAGAGAGTAGTGAAGTAGGGTGGTGTTTTCCGTTCAGACAAAGAAAAACCCTGATCATCTTCCATATCTTCCCAAGCACCTCTTCCACTTCCTGCCCCTCCTCCACATCTTCTTCTTCTTTATCTTTTTCTCCTTCTTCCCCCTGTTCTTTTCTAATTCCTCCTTTTTCATCATCTTTTCTTCTCATTCCTCTTCTTCTTGTTTCTTTTCTTCTTCACTTCTTCACCTTCTTCTCCTTTTCCATCTTTTTCTCTTCTTTTTTTTCAGACATCGGCGATCATGGTTTGCCACTCATTTCTCTGCTCAGACACAAAACAAGCATCACATCTATCATCTTGCCACCAAGATCAAGGACACCTGCCACTGACCTTTGTGAAGTGGAACTGCAGCGGGTCGTCAGTGGAGAGGGATACGTTGAGGCCTCGGCTAAAGTACTCGGGCAGCGGGTTACGGTGGTAGTTGAGGAACAGGGAGTTGTTGGACAAGGGAGACATCGCGATCCCGATGTGGGACAGGTAGAACAGGTACTGTAGGACTGGCACCTGAAGAAGATGTGGGGAGGGGATGGGGA
>NW_004797329.1:791145-792777 GCF_000002075.1 Aplysia californica | reverse complement strand
GAGAGAGAGAGAGAGAGACAAAGAGAGAGAGAGAGACAGAGAGAGAGAGACACACACAGAGACAGAGACACAGAGAGAGAGAGAGAGACAGAGAGAGAGACACAGAGAGAGATAGACACAGAGAGAGACACAGAGAGAGAGACACAGAGAGACAGAGAGAGAGAGACACACAAAGAGACAGAGAGAGAGAGACAGAGAGAGAGACAGAGAGAGAGACACAGAGAGAGAGACACAGAGAGCGAGCCACAAGAGCCACCTTCTGAAGTTGTTGAGCACCACCAGGTTGGCAAACATGTAGTACAGGTAGTAGCTGTACGGAGGGTTCTCCGGCAATGTCCATTCCTCTGGCAGAGGCGAGTCTTTGTCCAGGAGCAAGTGTTCCGGCTTAGACTCGTCGTCGACGGAATCGAACCCAGACACCTGGGAAAGAATTTTTTGGTGTGTTTTAGTTAGAGTTTTACAGCACTTGCAACACAATTAGGTTGTATAAGTGCTGAAGACTGAAGATGTTACAAGAGAGTAACACTTTAAAAAAAAAAAAAAAAAGACGGAGGGACAGTAATGATAGATGTCTGAAAGGAAAGAAGGAGCAAACAACACCAGAGCACCTGTCAACCACCCACAAAAAAAAATAACTTTAAAAAAAGGTTGGTGTTTGTAAACCCCCATCAACACAATTTAGATCATGTAGGAGTCAGGCTTCCAACCCAGCTTGTCAGGGCCAAAGCCCGGGCCCAGAGGGACACAACATCCCAGCAGAAAGTGGGAGATGAGATCCTCTATGAACATTTCTCCCCACTTGGGAATCGAACTCGGGTATCCTGTGTTTTGTTTAGTAAGAGTTTTATGGCGCTCGCAACCGCATAAGGTCATATGAGCGCACGACACAAGAGTTGGTTGCACTCACAACAGTTCACAGTACGGCGTGATTCAGGTCAATATTTCGATTTAAAATGCGAAAAATTCGCCGTAAATAAATTATTGGTTTAAAATGACATAAAAATTTTTAATGATATTTACAATTTGCAGTACCGGTAAAGGCCAATGGCATCAAGAAAGTGCCTAACCACTGCACCAAAGACACCAGCGATAAAGAATTGTAATTGTTAACTTTTAAGCTTTAGTAAGAGTTTTACGGCACTTGCAGCACATCATTAGGTTGTATAAGTGCAGAAGAAACAAACATAAAAAAAGGAGGAGAGATCAGGATGATAAATAATTGATTGGAAAGAAGGAGCAAACCACACCAGAGCACTCGCCAGCCACACACTTAGAGTTTATGGCATTTGCTACATAAATAGGTCATATAAGAGCCGAAGATAAGAGGAGTTACAAGAAAGTAACAAACATATACCAAAAAAAAACCAGGAGAGAAAAAGATGATAGATATTAGGTAGGAAAGAAGGAGCGAACCACACCAGAGCACCCGCCAAAAACCCACTCTTACTGTCCACGTATCGTATACATACCAGAGCAATGAACAGAGCAAACAGGAGCCTCACAAATAAAAGCGCACACACATTCACCTCCATCTCCCCCCACCCCACCCAAACACACTGTTCACCCACATCCCACCCCCCCATCAAACACATACACACACACCCTCACACACACACTCTCACACCTACCCAT
>NW_004797329.1:781109-789993 GCF_000002075.1 Aplysia californica | reverse complement strand
GGGGGGGGTGAGATGGTGAAATAAATGCAAGTGTTGCTACACACTACCGTCATATAGATGCCGAAGATTAGAGGTATTACAAGAGAGTGACAAAAACAGAAAAGAAAGAGGAGAGAAAGGGTGATAAATGTTTGACAGGAACAAAGGAGCAAACCACACCAGAGCACACCCGCCAACCACCCACTCTGCACCATCTAACAAACAGAAAAACAAACAAAAGAACTGAAAAGAGTCTGGACATCTGCACCTTGTAACAAACGGAAAACCAAACAGTAAAACCAAACAGTAAAACCAAAGAAATTGCTGATGATAGTCTGGGCATCTATGTCTTCTAACAAACAGAAAAAACAGCTACCCAGAAATACCAAATAAACTGAAAGACAAAAGTACTGACTATAGCCTGGGCATCTGCACCATCCAGCGCACGTTATCCGAGTACATGCGGTGTGCGATAGCCCACTTGGCCAGCTTGTCCCACTCGTCGATGGAGCGGCCATAGATGGACAGGCGGAACTCGGCGTTCTGGTACTTGCTCTCCTCAAGGTCCTCCATGACCTCCTGACCTCGCCCAGGACACAGACAAAGACAGTTTAGCTTTATGGGTTTTTTAGTTTGTTCAGAGAGAGTTTTACTGTGCTTGCAACACAAATAGATCACATACGTTTAAAAAGTATGCCATTTAATTTTTAGAAAGAGTTTTACGGCATTTGCAACAAACAGGTCGTATAAATTTTAGAAAAAGTTTTACAGTACTTGCAATAAATAGGTTATATAAGCTTTAGAAACATTTTTACAGCACTTGCAACACAGTATGTCATACTATAAGTGGTAAGTAGTAAGAGTTTTACAGCACTTGCAACACAGTATGTCATACTATAAGTGGTAAGTAGTAAGAGTTTTATGGTGCTTGCAACAAACAGGTCACACAAGTTTCAGAAAGAGTTTTACGGCATTTGCAACACCAATAGTTTTTTAGTAAGAGTTTTACAGCACTTGCAACACAATAAAGTGATATAAGTGCCAAAGATTAGAGGTGTTACAAGAGAGTAACAAACACAAAAAAGAAGGAAGGGAGATCGGGACGATAAATGTTTGATAGGAAAGAAGGAGCAAAACACACACAGATAGGTCATACAAGTGTTAAAATAATCTTAGTAAGAGTCTTACAGAATTTGCACCACAAATAGGTCATATAAGTGCTGGAGATTTAACATATATTTTTTCTTAAGTAATGAACAAGGAAAGGAGGGGAGATAATGGCGATATATGTTATACGGAAGAGTCTAACACAAAAAGCAGTCGATATCTCATGAGTCTTTTTAGTAGAGGTTTTACGGCGCTCGCAACTGCATAAGGTCATATGAGCGCCAGAAGATTAGAGGTGTTACAAGCCAGTAAGAAACATAAAAAAGAAGGAGGGTAGATAAGGATGATAGGTGTTTGATAAGAAAGTCTGCACAACCAAACAAACAGAAAAAACAAACAAATTACTAGTCTGATCATCTGCACCATTTAACCCTGTGTAGTCACACAGCCAGAAATACAAAATAACGAATTGGTCACCCAGCCAGGAGAGTGACTGCAAGGACTTCTCAGGCCTGGCACAGAACTGTGTCAAGTCACCGGAATGGATCATTTTCACCGCCGCATTATTGTGACACGTGACCACAAAGAGTTAACAAACAGAATAACCAAACAATGCTAATGGGTTAACAAATAAGCATTCCTCTGACCTTGATAACTTTAGCAAAGTATTGTCCTCCGATATGGTTGTCGGTTTTCATAAAGACCTCCCGGAGACGACTCTCGCCTATCGGGTTGTATTTGGCGTTGAATTTATCAAACCGATGAAATGTGTTCCGATCCTGTCCAGAAAGTACAAACAAAAAATAGGTAAAACATAATAGGACACAAAATGACAAACATTGGATAAATGTGCGCATGCGCATACATACAGAGACATACACATGACACACACAAGCACACACACATAAGACAGACAAACAGAAACAAAAGTGGAAAAGACACACACACACATACAAACCCACACACACAGACACGTCCATGTCGACTCTAATTTTTGTTACCCGATGTGCACTATATTTTTGGCGGAACCATAATAACGTTCAACGTCGTCTTTGCTATTGTGCAGTATTATAATATGTTTGAAATTGATTGATTATCATGTATTGATAGAATATTATGTATCCAAATATGGCGGTCGTTGAAGTGGAGATGCCTTGCAAGGATAAGGCAACATTGGTCATTTTGATTTTTGATTAAAATAAAAATAAACAAATGTTTGTGCACATCGGAGTGACTGTAGTTATTTATGATGCTTGTTCTAGCATTGTTTCCATTTACATTCTTACACACACACTAGAGAAGCCAAAGTATTTCTCACCTCAGTACTTCTGAAAGACACAAAGATGACACAGATATGTAAGGACATTAATTTTCTGAAAGACACAAAGATGACACAGATATGTAAAGACATTAATTTTCTGAAAGACACAAAGATGACACAGATATGTAAAGACATTAATTTTCTGAAAGACACAAAGATGACACAGATATGTAAAGACATTAATTTTCTGAAAGACACAAAGATGACACAGATATGTAAAGACATTAATTTTCTGAAAGACACAAAGATGACACAGATATGTAAAGACATTAATTTCTGCCCTTTTTCTTCTTCTTTGAGCAATGTAGAAGCTTTTACACTCACTGACATAATTTAGATCATTCAGAAGGCAGGTTTCTGACATTGTCTGGCAGGGCTAACCTAGACTGAGAGGGATACAACATCCCAGGAGAAAGACAGAGAAGCTCCATGAAAATTGAACTCGGGCCTCCTGAGTGCAACAGTGAAGCACCTTACAACTACATCACAAACTCAAGTTCTACATGCTCAAACAACATGCACGTGTGTGTGTGTGTGTGTGTGTGTGTGTGTGTGTGTGTGTGTGTGTGTGTGGTGTGTGTGTGTGTGTGTGTGTGTGCGTGTGTGCGTGTGTGCATGCGTGCGAGTGTGCATGCGTGCGTGTGTGTAGGGGTAGTCTCTTTGTCTTGACACAAATGACATGGGCCAGATTCCCTCTTTTTTTTTCTGGGCCCTGAGCCAAATCCTATGCAAATGACACCATCTAGTCAGTAAAATGATGTGAGCTTAATTCGTTCCATCTGTGAGCGGAGTTGTTTTTTTTTAAGTTTTTGACTTTGTTTCTCAATGGTTTGATCAGCCGAGTGCAAAAGTCAGTTTGTTTACAACAATTGGAGTGATTTTTTTAAAAAGGTCGAGAAGAGTGTGGCTTTACACTGAAACATGACAAAGATTACGGTGATGAATGCGCTAGATCTAATAGTTTTAATTCGGGTTCTTATTCCTTTCTTGGTGAACATGCGATTGTCGCTTTCAATTTTATCAATGTGCTGAAAATTTCACACTGATTGGGCTATTTTTGCTGAGATGCAGGAACAGAACTGATGTACTCAACCTGCGTCCTGGTACGTGGGAACAAAGGTTTGGGCCCTGCGTCCTGGGTGGGTGGGTGGTAAGTATTAAATACATTTTTCACATACTGGATGGCAGATCTACATAAAGGAATAAGAATAAAGTTAACCCTATCTGTACGTCGTGTTTTACTATCGTATCCAAACGACGTTTGGAACTCTGTGCCACCACTTTCTAAAGAGGAAATTTACTCGTTAATCCGATCCGTACGCTTTGCATAGTAGTCTGTCAAAATGATTTTTTAAGAAATACTGAAAGTTTCAAGGAGATCTTTGCACTAGAAATTTTCTAAAATGTGAAGTATACGGATAAGGTTAAACAGGGATGTTAAGCTTTGACCTACCGCATGGACATCCAGCATATCCACACTAAGATCATATGGCGTTAGGTTCATTGACTTGAACACCTGAAACAAAGGGATTAAAAGAAAGAGGGAAAATATCAATAATTGGTCTTTGAAGATTCAATTCTCTCTGCAGAGCAAGCCTTTAGAATTGAAAATAATTACCACAGAGGAATTAGTTTAAGTAGGAGCGAAGAAAAGTCGTTACTCAGAATTACAAAGCTCCATCTGACATTTTGGGCCGTTTTGAGTTACTAAGACCATGAGATCAGAAATCAAATGCTAGTCTATCTTCTCTATAAAAATCATAAAGTATTATGAGTCGTTATAAAGATATTCAAAGAACTGCATTCGAAAAAGCTTGACATATTGTTAAACTCAAAATTTTTTTCATCCAATTTGTCGAAACTAGGTACTGAGCAGATAGAACTTTGTAATTCTAGGGTAGGGAAGTATATTGACATGATAATAGTCTTTAAGAGCAAGGGAAAAGTATGACAGACAGAAACTTTCAAGAGGTAAAAAATAAGTAGTATAGTTTCGACTGTATTTCAATGACCGGAATAAATGACTGTGTCAGTGAACAGAATTACAAGGAACAGATCAAGCCAGGACACCCACTAGCCATCCATAGGAAGAGCTGGCAAAAATCATGACATGAGACAGAAATGACAAACTGACAGGAAACAACTAGGAACTACCACGCCCACCCACCAACCACCCAGTGGTAGAGAACAGGAAAAGTACAATGCTGGAGAGATGTTGTGGCTAGTCACAACATTTGTACAAAACGAACAGATTTCTGCGTCCCGCTGACTTCGCCATGTGTATGCTATACTGTACTATTAGGAAACTATATACACAGAGAAAGAAGTAGAAGAAGAGGACAACATAGAACGGTCCATTAACAACAATGCAGAGAAACAGACACCCAGAACCCTAAACCGTGTATAATTTTTTTTTTCTTTTTAAAGAAAAACCATTTCTTTCAATCAAAAGTAAATTTCTTTGCTTTCTTGGGCCACACAAAAAAAAGTCACTACAACTTGGAAGTATCATCTGTGCCGAAAGCAATCTAATTTAGTCTATTTGGCTACTTTTTACGTCAATGACAAAAACTAGTCTTTGTTGTGTTGTTCCTATCAGGAATCACGAAAAAGAAAGAAAATTGTCAGCCTTGACATTTTGGTGATCTTGAAAGGTGCATCTTTGGTAGAGCTTTAGAAGGGTGTAAAAATAGAAAATTCTCAAAATTTTGACTTAAGGAGGATTGCTTGCGACAGTGATATGTACCATGGGCCAGAAGAGAGGTTTTGCCAAATAAGGAAATCACAACAAGGGCCATCAATTCTTTCTGGAGTCTTTTTCTAGGTAATTAATCTATAATATTGTAGTTCACACTTCAGAAAAATGAAAGAATTAGGTAAGGATACATGGTAAAGGTCTAGTTGAGGTCTCCGTTCGGAACTTACTTGACCTACTACACACACCCAAGGTTTCCACTCTGTGGGGCCACACTGAAGGAAACCAGGATGTCATGCAGGACAGTTGGTTTCTAACAAATTTTCAGATGGGACACCTCAACTACAACTGTACCAGATTCTTGATGAAAGGGAACAAAACCTTAAACACTCACTGAAACAGAACACTATTTTTTACAATAAAACCCCCCCACTATTTTTGCAACAAAACAGAACACTATTTTACAAACAAAACAGAACACTATTTTACAAACAAAACAGAACACAATTTTACAAACAAAACAGAACACTATTTTACAAACAAAACAGAACACAATTTTACAAACAAAACAGAACACTATTTTACAAACAAAACAGAACACTATTTTACAAACAAAACAGAACACTATTTTACAAACAAAACAGAACACAATTTTACAAACAAAACAGAACACTATTTTACAAACAATACAGAACACAATTTTCACTTCAGTGATCTTCGTATAAACAAACAAAAAAGACATGAACAAAAGATGGAATTTCTAATCTAAAAAATGACATGTGGCTGCCTAGAAGGCAAAGAGCATGTGGGCTAGTTGGGAAAGTATTTTACCGATGACCCGTCTCACCGTGGGGTGAGGGGGAACCTACAGGATACTAGACTTGAGCTCCAGGGACGAGATATTAGGAAAAAAAAAAAAGGAAGAAATTACAAGGAAGAAAGAAGGAGGAAGAGGACAAAAGGGGGAGTAGGAGTAGGAGGGGAAGAAGAGGAGAAGAAAGGGGAGGAGGAGGGGGAGTTGGAGGAGGAGGGGGAGGAGGACAAAATTTCTAACTTATTAATTCGTGCCCATCATGAGAACGTAATAAAAATATTTATTTTCATGAGAAGGAATAGACATTTAACATAAAGCCATTCATTCTCACATACATTTCAGCCCACTGGAAGTGAATGGGTTTAACACCCCTATCAACATTTTAAGTACTTCAGCCCAATCATAACAAAAAATGGAAGAGATAAACGACGTATCAGTCCCCAATACCTCCCCAAAACGCACAATAATATAGAACAAAAGAGCTTGAAAGTGAAACTTCACAAAGAAGAGATGTAGTAATTTTAAATATTCAACTCACTGCTACTTTGTGCAGAGTGAACAAAAAGTATGTATAACTCTGACCTTCTTTTCACGTTGGTTTGCTTTAAAGGAAATTAGGTACGGAGATGGGACCTGACTGTCCTTTCTAGATCTAATCACCTCATCTTTACCCAATTTTTTTTTAATTTCCTGGTGATCACAACCTACGTATCTGCTCAATTTGCCTCTTAACAAATTTCCGTTTGTTCCGTGTTCTTCAACAGTAAAGTAAAACTAAGCCAAATCTGGCCGCCCGGACAGTCTATTAATAAATATTACTCTTCATATAAAAACAAAACTAAATGATAAGTTTTAGTATAAGTAGAGGTTTTACGGCGCTCGCAACTGGATGCACACAAGGTCATATGAGCGCCACAAGAGAGTAACAAACATAAAAAAGAAGAAGGGGAGATAAGGATGATAGATGTTTGATAGGAAAAAAGAAGCAAACCACACCAGAGCACCCGCCAACCACCCACCTAAATGATAAAACGAGTCATATCAACCTATACCTGCCTTCCCGTCATGTTGCCATACCAACGTTTACTGGCTTTCCCGCAGTAATGCCATTCCAGCTTTTACCAGCCCGACACACCCGCCTTTAGTGCAGGCTTAGAAATAACTAGCTGGGCCCCCTTTCCATGAAAGGAATGATCGGTGCTTTAATATCAACTAAAAGTCATTGGCCTACTATATTTACACTCTACTGGAATGGGGCAATAAATCTTGAGAGATGCAAAAAATTAGAAGGTCTAGATCTATACTCTCAAAACAAAATGCGCCTCGCGAAGTATCACTTCCGGATTTTCTAAAATTACAGAGATAGAAGCGTCGGCTTACAAAAGCGATCGGCCAAATAAAGAAATTTAACTTTTTGCAGCAAAACTGTCTCAAAACTGAAAAAACCAAGTCCGTCATGATCTGGAGAATATTTTAAAGAATATTTTGGTGAAAACCGCATGTCGATTGACGCAGCCATTAAAAAGCCTTTTGAATAGCACAATTCGGCCACCACAAATAGATAATAGATAACATTGCACACTAAATTTAGCTTCTGACTTCCTAGGTCTTTGTATGTGAAATTTTACAGAAATACATAATTTAGATTAAAAGCAAAAGCAATTTCATAGCAACACCTCCTGAATCATGGAAAAACACGGAAATAATAGTGAGGCACTGTGGTGAAATCACGCGCTCATCAAAATAATGACATCGAAGATAGCATTTTTCCTCAAGTTTGAGATTTTTAAAAAAATTATTTTTTTCTTTCTAATTTCTGTTTTTGGCTCAACATCTTTTTTGTCCATTTAAAAACATATATTTTTGTGTGGATTTTACAGACAAGCATGGATTAAAGGCAACAACAAATGTAAATTTTCATTTTCCAAGGACTCTCAAGCTTTGGAAAAAAACAAACTTTGGCAGCCATTTTCTCGCTAATTTTACCTCTGAAACCAGGAGACCCCGACCTCCCTCAATCGCAAATTTCTCAACCTTTATTCAAGACATTTTTTCCATTAAAAGATGGTCAAACGAACAAGCTTTAAGATGATACCAATAACTCCAGATGCCCAAAAACGGATGAGCGCCTGATTCTATTGTTCCGTGACACAATTCGGTTCTAGCAAACCATCAGCCGGCTGCCATTTTGGTTCTGTTGTGCTGACCTGCTGACCTATTTATGCTGCTAAGAGGGTTAAGACAGTTGTAAACTTAGCGACATTTGACATGCTGCAGATTTTGTCCCATTACCTCCCAGGGGGAGTAGAGTAGGAGGTGGGCATGGGGGAGGAGGGGGGGAGAGAGCATAAGAAGCAGGTGGAGGGGGAAGGGGGGAGAGGAGGAAAGAAAGGGGAGGAGGAGGAAGAGGAAAAGGGGTGGTAGGATGAAGAGGAGGAGTTGGAGGAAGATGAAGGATGGGGAGTAAGAGGATGAGGAGTGGGGGGTGGGGGAGGGGGGACAGGAAGAAAAGGAAAGAAGAGGATGGGGAAGAGAGGACTGAGAGAGAAAACAGGGGACGAGAAGAGGGATGGGGGGTGGAAGAGACTGGGGAGGAGGATTGAGAGGAGGAGGAGGACAGGAAAAAAAAACAGAAAAAAAGAAAGCCAGAGGGAGGATGAAGAGAAGGAGGAGGAGAAGAAGAGAAAGAAAAGAAAGAAAGAAAGAAAGAAAGAAAGAAAGAAAGAAAGATAGAGTGCCACATGTGCCGCCATGCCATCCGACCTTCAGACCCTGTCCTTTCTCCCGTGGCCTGACACCACTGACCTGCGCCAAGGTCATTCCCTGACCCTCCCTGTTGCGGCAGACTACATCGTCCTTGCAGTCTTTCATCGTCTTCTTGATGAAGCGCAGCAGGTGCTTCTGGTTCATGCCCGAGGAGGCATGCACGTGGGTGTCCACCTGTTGGGGGGACGGGGGAGTGGAGGGT
>NW_004797329.1:778370-780514 GCF_000002075.1 Aplysia californica | reverse complement strand
ACAGTCCAGTGCGATGATGATTGATGGGGTAACCAGTAACCACAAGGCGAAGGAGAGCTGCCGCTTAAAGGGGGGGAGAAAGAATGAAACAAGTCGAGATCCAAAAGGAAAAATTCCATGCAGCGAGAAGGCTGTCACAAACCACGTTCTGGTAAACCCTCCACTCTGATTACCAAACCGACCACGCGAAACATGTATTACAGAACTTGTTCACACTCGGTTTCTGAAAAGCGTCTTTTATTTTTAAAGAGAGAAAGGGGACAGGGGGCGGAGGGCGGGGGCGCTCGCTGTTTAGCCTTTGATCATTCAACCATGACGTGCTCGGCGCAGAATCTCCTCAGCTGGTGGTGTAATATAGAGACCTATAGAGGCCTATGTTACGTTTCGTTTCCCTTGAGAGAACTGATACATTTCTTTTAATAAATACTGATCTTGACGCAAATCGAGTCTATGTAACGATGTTTTACAAGTAAAGTTAGTCTTGGCATTATCTCTATGTCAGCACATTTTATAGCCTATTGAAACCAGTTGAACCAGCACGGCTGTAGCCTATGCTTGCTTGCTGATCGTGTTTTGTTTGACAGAAACGTCAACCTCATTTGTCAGGAATCGTATCACGAAACTGTTAGAAACTGTCAGAGTATAATTCCAGTATCGCAACGAATTTTGTATCATTTGAGCACAGGCACTAGACACTAGACTGGCACACTAAACTGTTCTAAACAAGACCTGTAGAACTACACACTACACACTACACCATCACAACACACTAGAAAGAAGGCAGCCCCCACCGTGCCTGGGACCAACACATGAGGTGTAAGGGAGGGAGGGAGGGGCAATGAAGCGACAAGTAATCGATACCGCAATAGCTGTCTGTATCCAAAACACAATGCAGCCTTGGGCTGTCTGTAAATTTGAAGAGAAGGGAGGGCGTCACACGTAGGCCTACATAGAATAGTATTCTAGTGCACACATTGACAGCTAGGTTGTGAGTTCACCAACTGCCGACAAAACACAGAATGTCAGCAGGAGATCGAGAATATGTAGTGAGGGTGCATCTCTCTCAGTGAGTACGGGAACGGCGGTGCGCAGTTTGTATTGTAGGGGGAGAGAGAGAGAGAGAGAGAGAGAGAGAGAGAGAGAGAGAGAGAGAGAGAGAGAGAGAGAGAGAATACAACTTACAGCGGCCCGTCACTGATCAGGGCAAACATCATGTTCTGGTCTTTGATAAACTCTGCCAGGTCGGGGTGCGGCCAGTCAAAGGGTGTGCCCTGGCTATATGCCTCCTCCGACGGATAGACACACATGACTCCCTGCTTGAAGCGCAGCACGCAGTTGGCTGGGGGTTCAAACTCCAGTTTGAAAGGGTCACCCGATGTCGGTGGTGGGTGGATAGGGTGGTCTGGAGGAGGTTGGTGGTTAACGGGTGCGGGTTCCAATCCGGGTCAGTGAGTTGTCCAAAAACACACGCAGTTGTGATATTGGAGAAGTCGATGAGGAGTTGGAAGGGGGTGGGGGTGGTTAGAAGAAAATAGTGGGTAGGGGGGGGGTGAGAGAAGGAGCAACGTGAGTAGCTGAAGATACCATGCATGTTATTGAAGAAAGTCTACGCAACGGTTAATTAATTTTCAGTTTCATTCTTAATGATCATAAAAAGTTGAAAATGTAATGGGAGTACCTGCACAATATTAGAGTCAATGATGCTTAGACATCAGTCTCAGTCGTGAGACATGTGGCCACGGCTACAACAGGTAAACTATTCTACTGAACATATAAGTATAAGCAAAATATGCCCTTCCTATCAATTCTGTTCTTCCAGTAAATCGATTATTTTTAAAAAAATAGATAGAGTAAGAATTGAGTTTTGAAATATTTTCGCCTATCAATCAGAATGTCTCACTCTGCATTATTTGCAGAAATAAAAGTAACAGCAAATCTACATACCGTTGAAATATTCAGTTCCTATACCACAGTATCACTTATCTTGTCGAGTAACTTAAAAGTACAGATTCTTTTTAAAGCAACCATCTGTCGTAACAAAAACATCAAATTAAAACATGATATAAAGGCATGCTTCACACACACACACACACACACACACATCAAATTAAAACATGATATAAAGGCATGCTTGAGACCCCTCC
>NW_004797329.1:774029-776437 GCF_000002075.1 Aplysia californica | reverse complement strand
AAGACAGACAGACAGACAGACAGACAGACAGACAGACTGACAGGCAGAAAAAACAAGAGACGTAAAGATAACAAGACACATTCAGTCTATCAAGCTAACATGTAAACAAACAGAACAGAAGCTAAAGGAAGAAAGTTCTTCCAAACTTGATGCAACTCCTAACTTGAATTTGTCCCCGTCTTCGCTCAACTTCAAACAAGAAACAATAAAAATTTTCAAATAAACAAACAAAACAAAGAAGTAAATACATAAAAATGAATAAATAAAAACACATTCATAAATAGGAAGAAAGAAAGAAAGAAATACAGCAGAGTCCGCATAAACCGAAAACTTTTCATCCCAAAAAACACCGGTAAAACAAATTCTCTTTTTTTTCGGTTATGTCCTCCCCCTTTAAAAAACAAAAAATTTGTGAAACCTCCCTCTTTCTATTGAGAAACAATCAGGAAAACCAATGAAAATCAGGCGGTACCAAAGACTCCACTGTAAACATTTAAAAAAACATAAATTTTAAGAAAGATATAATCAAGAAAACAAAACCAACAACATAATATTTTTAAAAAACGGCGGAGACGGGAGATAACCCTTGCCTAGCCGGAGACTTTTGGCGCTGGCGTCTGTGTTGGTGTCCTCCTCCCCGAGACCACACAGTTCACCAGAGGAGGCGGTCGTTAGGGACGCCGAGCTGCTGTCTTTTGGAAACACAAGAACAACACAAGACACAAAAGATTGCCTGTGGCGACCCCTTTTAGTTTTAGACACCCATCGACACTTTTACCATAATTTAGGAGGTAGTTGCCTGCTTCTCTACCTGCCGGGGCCAAGGTAAGCTGGGTAGGACATGATGACTTAGTTTTTAGTACGAATTTTATGGCACTTGCAACATGATAAGTTCATATAAGTGCCGAGGATTAGAGTTGTTACAAGAGAGTAACAAACATAAAAAAGAAGGAGAGATAAAGATGATAGTTGTTTGATGGGAAAGAAGGAGCAAACAACACCAGAGTCCCCCTCCGACCCCCTCAAATAAGTAAAAAGAAAGTGCCGAAGACCGGAATTCTTATTAGAGATTAACATAGAATGAAAAGAAGGAGGAAAGATCAGGACGATAGATGCTTGATAGGAAAGGAAGAACAAACCACACCAGTGCACCCGTCACCACAAACGTTCAAAGAAAAAAAGGAGAGATAAGGACGATAGATAACAGATGTTTGAAAGGAGAGAAAGGGCAAGTGTGTAAGTGTAAAGCGTTCAACAGAGTGAACAGAAACAAGCTGTGGAAAGAACTCGAAAACTACACTGTAAGAGGCCAACTTCTAGATAACATCCGTGCCATTTACGAGAACAGCATACGTACAGTAAGAACGTCAGAGGTACTCACAGAATGGTTCAAGATAACATCCGAAGTAAGACAATGTTGTGTCCTGTCACCACTAATATTTATCATATATATATATACGGATAGAATTAGAAAAGAGGCCAACACAGAACCAGACCGCCCTAAACGAATTACTCTTCGCTGATGACCAAAGCTTTGCACACAAAGATGAATGAAGTCTCCAACACCACACCACCAGATTAAACGAAGAATGTAACAACTATGACAAGAAGATCAACATCAACAAAACAGAGACAATGAAAGTAAGCAGAAAGCCAGAACCACTCAGAATACACATCAACAACAACAGTCTCAGACTGATCCAAGAATTTAAATACCTCGGAAGTATATTCTCGGAGGATGGGCGACTGAACAGAGAAATTGAAACACGAGTACAAAAGGCCAATAATGTTACACCACTAACGAAACATCCTAACATCCCCCATGACAACAGAACTCTAAATGATCAACACCATATATTCATCCCAACATTCACCTATCAATGCCAAACATGGACCACGAATAAGACATTAAAGCAAAGAATTACAACATGTGAAATGTGATGCCTTAGAAAAGCAGTAAACAAGACCAGTCGAGACAAAATTAGAAACTCTGTAATCCGAGAAATGGTGGGCACAAATGGTGTCATGCATCACATCCAACACATAAGAATCAAAAGGTTCGGACATCTCCTACGATTACCAACACACCATCCAGCACAAATTGCCTACATCCAAAAATTCAATGGCAACAAGGCTAGAGGGCGACCGAGAAAGACCTGGATAGATGGAGTCAGGGAAACATTAACCACCCACGGCACCCCCCTGACCCAAGCTCTCCGGCTGGCGACAGAGAGACATCTCTTTCTTCTCGCGACACCCAAAAGGGTATAAGCGGCGGATAAAAGTAAAAGTAAAGTAAAGTTTTGTTTTGTTTTATTTTTTAAAGAGGAACAACACCTGAACACCATTCTTGAAACGAAAGAGCCTTACCACCGTTGTCGACAGGAACGGTTGTTTTTTTGTTTTTT
>NW_004797329.1:771501-772660 GCF_000002075.1 Aplysia californica | reverse complement strand
GGGGGGTGTTATTGTAAATGCAGAAGGAATGGGTGACAAGAGCATAACACTTCCTTTTTCTTTTAAGCAATTCAAATTTCTCACCAATTCATTTTATTTGGTTTCAGTTTGGTTTCAAGAGAGGAACATCAACACAAAAACCGTCAATGAGTGCGGAGAAAAAAGGGAAGACAGACACGACAGACATAACAGATGTGAAGACGCGACGTACGGCCTACCAGTGGCCTCATCCAACCAAATACAATTGTTCGGAGGTTAGTTTAAGATAATAATTTTTTTTTTAGCAGAGGTTTTACGGCGCTCGCAACGCTGCATAATAAGGTCATATGAGCGAAAGAAGATTCGAGGCGTTACAAGAGTGTAACAAACATAAAAAAAGAAGAAGGACAGATAAGGACGACAGACGTTTGATAGGAAAGAAGGAGTAAACCACACCAGAGCACCCGCAAACCACCCACTAAAATAATGAACACACACACACATACACATAATAATAATACAGTGATGATAATGAATGATGATGATGATGATGATGATGATGATGATGACGATGACGATGATGATGATGACATACTAATCGTACTGTTCTTTCGTTAAAAGATCGTTTTTCCAATGCAGAAAAACCCGAAAACGCAGTGAGGAAGTGAAACAATCACCATTGTTGCAGGGAAGCTAAAAACAGCTAATCCACTTGTCGTGCTCTTGTGCTTTATAGAATTAGTGTTAGCGGAAAGGTCACACCATTATGGGAAGCCATGCTGTTACTTAAAAAAAAAAAAATAAATAAATACAAATAAACATAACAAAAAAGTATATCATGAACGAAAAATTACAGCCATCCAAAAATCAAGATTAGATTAGTGCTGCCATTGCATTCAAATCATAATTCACTTAAGAAAATCGAAGCAAAAAAGGTTAATTAACAGATAATTCTTCGAAATTATTACAGCCTTTCACTAAGGGCCGAGCTGACTAAGATTTTTAAGTACAATCCTCCCCCCCCCCAAAACTCCAAAACATTAAATTGTTCAAACTTTTAGAAAATCTTTGCATTTCTGCTTTGTGTGTATTCCCGCCCGCATCCATGTGCACAAATGTACAATAATATGTGTAAATATATGTGTGTATGTTTTTGAGTGTGTTTGTGAGTGTACGCACA
>NW_004797329.1:769362-771351 GCF_000002075.1 Aplysia californica | reverse complement strand
CTTAAGATTTCAAGTGCGGTCCCCGGTTGCAATACAAGCTTCAATGGAACTGAAGTGTTTTATCGCAGGGCCATTTTCTCCTTTTTAATTCAATTAATTCGTACATCTAAATATCTCCTACGCTCGAGCGCACAAAACAGTGTTAGTGTGTGTACGCGTGAGTGCGTGCGTGCTTGTGCGTGTGTGTGTGTGTGTGAGTGTGTGTGTGTGTGTGTGTGTGTGTGTGTGTGTGTGTGTGTGTGTGTGTGTGTGCGCGTGTGTGTTTTATGTGTGCGCGTACTCGAGCACACGCGCACACAATTAGCATAATAACTCAACAAAAAGAGCTTATACTGATAAAAACAAAAACAAAGCCAATAAATATACTCAATCGATTCTACAGCTGCTTGAGACATAGAAGAATCATTCAAAGCCTCTCACTAGGGGCCGAGCTGTCTAAGATTTTTAAGCACAATTCTATGGCAAACCTTCAAGAGACAGACTTCAAAGCCATCCCACAGGCGTACACAAACTCCTTCTGACCAGGCAGAACATGACAAGAACCCTTCTTCTTTTTTTTTTCTCCTTAAATAAATTTATTGACATAATCTTTTTTTTGCAAGTGAGAAGGGCCATTTTTTGCAGTGTTTTAAAACATGTATTTACTTCATTTTATAGGAACGTTTTACGGCACTTGCAACACAATTAGGTCAAATAAGTGCTGAAGATTAGAGGTTGCAAGGGTGGGAGGGGGGGGGGACCCGATCACACTGCCAGTGCCGGTCGTATTGAGAGAGTAAACACATTCCCTTCACAAAAAATGCTATTATGCATTTACTGTACAAGGCACTTGCTTATTTTTCAAAAGTGTCCAGTTCCCATGAAATGAAAAAAACCAACAAAAAAAACCCAGCAACAACTAAAAACAAAAAAACTCCAGTTGTTCCTTCGATTAGAAGTGCTACAAGAGAGTAACAAACACAAAAAAGAAGGAGGGGAGATAAAGACGATAGATGTTTGATAGGAAAGAAGAAGCAAACCACACGAGAGCACCCACCAACCACCCACGAAGAAGAAGAAGAAGAGACAAGACGTGCCAAGAAAAAAAGAGCGTGAGAAGACGAGGCCGATATTGGGACACCTGTGGAGACTTTGGTGTTAGTCATTTCACACATCTAGTAGTAGTAGCCTTGACACACGCACAGTATACAGGCACCTATTCTTCCAAAAACAAGAATTTCACCAAAGTAGCTTCTTCTTTTTTTTTTTTTAGCTCACTGTTTATGTTCAAACCCGTTTCAACACTATAAGGCTATTTGAGAGGCGGGGCAACATTATAATATTTAACTAACTGATTTCTTTTGCAGTAAACATCTGAAAATTATTTTTTTAAAATTAATAAATAATTAAATAGATATAAAAACACTTGCCCCCTCCCAAAAAATGAATAAATAGAAAAAAAAAATAAACGGTAAAGATCTATTCTCAAACCCTTGGACAAATAATATGAAGGCAAAAAAACTATAACAAGACTGAGAAACAAGGTTTGTGCAGGTGTCTGAATCTAACTTAACACTCTGCTTGACATTAACAAGGGAAATTCGAGTTTGGGGGGGGGGGGGGGGAACGAATAAAACTGTGACTTTGTTCGTTTGTTTGTTTGAGTAAAGAGAAAGTTTGTTAGTGTTAGAGCGCTTAATCAGCTGCTTGCACTGTATGCTTCCCGGGAAGATGAGAATGTTTCTGGGTTTTCAAGGGTCTGCTGGGGCAATAATATAGTGCAAAGCGCAGAGAGCTTGCTGCTGAGCGGGGATAGGCGCTATACATATGCTTTTTATTATTATTATTAAGCATATCGACACAATAACAATTATTTTGGGCTGGGAAAAAGCAAGAAACAAAGTCAGATAGATAGACAAGCAGAAACAACAGAGGGGAAGTAAAAACAAGTTGGACCTACCAGGGGTGCCCTTCAACCACCTCCAACCATCTGCGCTTGCTTACTTAAAG
>NW_004797329.1:763280-764781 GCF_000002075.1 Aplysia californica | reverse complement strand
TGTGTGCTTGTGTGAGTGGTTGCTTGTATGCTTGTGTGTGTGTGTGTATGTGTGTGTGTGTGTGTGTGTGTGTGTGTGTGAAGGCTTCCAAAGCTAGAATGTCCTTAGGGACTGCAAATTTACTTTTTGTGCCTTTAATCAACGTTTTCAGTAACATCCACACAGAAATACGTTTTTTAAAGGGACATAAAAGCTGGAAAAAACAATTGTGGCGACAGACTTGTGGTTCATAAGACGCATGCTACGTATCCCATGGAGAGCTAGAAAATCAAATGAAGAAGTCTTGGTTGAAGCAAATTATAGAAGATAGCTCATGACGAATATAAGAAAAAGACAGGCAAATTTCTTCGGACACACGATGCGGAAAGAAGCATTGGGCAATATTGTAACAACAGGAAAGTTTGATTGAAAGAGAGGCAGAGGCAGACAGAGGGAAAAGATACTGGACAAGATGACAACAAGGCTAGGAGCAGCAAGAACAACAGACACCATTGCTGCAACGCAAGACAGAGTGAAGTGGAGGTCCATGATCGCCCATGCCAGTCGGCAAGGCACCGGATGATGATGATGAAAAGGCCCATGAAAGAAAAATCGATAAAAATTGCATAAAGGCAGGGGAAATGCTGTTTTCCTCGATTCCACTATTCCGACGAGCATCTGGTTTCACCACGACGCCTGACATACAATATGCACGTGCACACGTCATGCGCGTGTGAGTGTATCCCCACCACCACTGACCCCACTGGTGTCCTCCCCGCTGATGTTGATCCTCTGGAAGTCCGGCAGCAGGTCATACTCCTCCTCCAGCTCACTGGCCACCTGGCTGGGGATCACGCTGTCGATGCGGGGCAGGTGGCCTAGGTGGCGCGCCTTGTGAGCCTGGGGGCGGTCGGCGGGTGGCACCACAGCCGTCGCCGAGGCCGCAGGGGGCACGGCGCTGGAGAGACAAGGCAGGGAAGATATTCATTTATATATTATACACCTGAGTAAGACGGAATCTCAAGGGAGCCAGAAAAAAAATTCCGTCTAAGACAGGGGAATATAGAGGAGATGGAAGGGGGGGGGGATTTCAAAGGCCCAGCGATGGGATCAAGGGTCACTTGTCACTTGTCCGGTTGGCAAGCAGTAGTAAAACTTCCCACCTCAACTGCTATCCTCTCTGATAATGACATGCATCTTTATCCAATTATCACCAGCGCTTGCATTTTATACGAGGACCACTGGGTTTTTTAAAAAGTCAGTTTAAATTGTCTGTTGTCCATGACGTCATAACTATTCGAATACTGGCCTTACACTACAGACTGTAGTGACCCAAGTAGTAGGTCAAGTAATTTCCGAATGAAGACCTCAACAACACCTTGGGGTTTTTCCAATAATCCAAAGCCTGAATACACATTACTATTACCAACAACTTACAACAATTACTACAAATGAAATCGGAAAAAAGAATAATAACAACAGGAACAAAAACAACTGCAATAATAATAATAACAATAGATTA
>NW_004797329.1:761512-763114 GCF_000002075.1 Aplysia californica | reverse complement strand
CATGTATACAGAGAGAGAGATAGAGAGAGAGAGAGAGAGAGAGAGAGAGAGAGAGAGAGGGGGGGGGGGAGATAGGAGAAAGAGAGGAGGAGGATGAAGCTTTAAACCACGAGCCAATGAAGAGGCGAGAAACAACACTTCTTAACAGAAAGATCGGTGACATCATTTATACAACACATCTGTAGTTGTAGCGATGGGAACATGCGATTGTTTGACTGTTTGTTTGTGTATTCCCTTATTTGTTTGTTTGCTTGCTTGCTTAGCTTGTTTGTTCGTTTGTTTGAGTAGAGAAAATCGCATGGACACAATCGTGGTCATTTAGTGAAGGGTGAAAAGTAAGACTGACAGACAGAAGCATGAGAGGGGAAGTAAAGAAGTAGGACCGACAAGTGGAGCCCTCCGACCAACTGTGTGAATGTAATAATATGAGACCTCTTGTGTGAAAAGAGTACCCGCCACGATTTCTTTTAAAGCCTTTACGTGTGTCCGATTAGCTGTAAAAGAAAAGGCAAAGTTTCGGTACATTTCGAACTATCAGTCACAATTTTTTTTAAAAATGAAACACACATTTACGTAATATATCAAAGTATGCACGTTGATGAATGCCTTTTAAAGTTTCAGTAAAGAAAAGAAAATCGAAAAATCTGTTTGAATAATGAAGTTACGTTTTACAACAGCACATCTTCATTGCGCGGTTCAACGAGTTAAGCCGTTAACCCACTTGAGCCTACTCTTGTGCATTGACGGGAGGAACTATATCGATCGATATCTCCGGTGTTTTTCGGTTACAAACAACGAGGTAACAGTTGACACACTTGTTTCATTTCGTTAAAATTGAGTAAAGTTATGTGCGATAATTGTTTTTAGCTGTGACAGACTAAGTCAGTCATCTCTGCATTGCGACAGAAGATTTTATTATAAATTGGGCGGGAAAAAAAGCGTAACCCCCAGATAGTGCCAGTTCAAAATATTGATAAAATAAAAACTGTTCGGACGAATTAGATGCAGTTTTATTCTTCAGTGAGAGCATTTCTTTCTTTCTCTTGTTGCATTTCTTAGATTATTATAGCTTTCACGGTCTTTTCCTCTTTTTGGGGGGTCAAGACTTCAATATACCCCAAAAGTGTCAGACTGCAATGGATGCTGAGTGAAAAACAGCTCAGGCTCAAGTGAGTTACCGGACAAGAGATGTGTCCGATCACACAGGCCAAAGGCAATGCTGAGGCTCATTTCAAATCGTCATGCACAAATCAGAAACACGAACTTTTCACATTTCATAGACTGCATGATGTAGTTCGCCTTTTTATTTAAAGTTTCAGATATAAACAAAATCAAATTGAAACATAATCTGTGTTATGCTTTTTTCCCCCTTTTAATTAAGTACCCCAAAACTGTGCGTCTTCAAGTCCTGTTGAGTGACCAGAATGCGGGTCATCTTCAATGAGTTTCAAGCGAAACAGTGTAAGAGAAAATCTTACGCATTCTGACTAACACCACCCCCCCAAAAAAAAAATCAAGTGTGTGTATGTGTGCAAGTGTGTGTGCGTGTGTGTGTGTGTGTGTGTGTGTGTGTGTGTGTGTGTGTGTGTTTATGCTTGCGAG
>NW_004797329.1:758215-761412 GCF_000002075.1 Aplysia californica | reverse complement strand
TGTGTGTGTGTGTGTGTGTGTGTGTGTGTGTGTGTGTGTGTGTGTGTGTGTTTGTTTTGTGTTATAATCGACGCCTTGTACGAGGTTGGTCCCCTACCCTAGAGATAATTATATTCAATAGAGTCTCACTTCGTGGTTAAAGTTCGTGCGTAAGCGGGTATGAGCGGACCCATTGCTTTGATATGTAACAGTCAAAGAAAAGTACATTAATATGAAATGGTATGGGTTTAACGCCCCTATCAACACTTTTAGGTTATTTAAGAGGCGGGACCTTCGAGTTTAACGTAAATCTCCTAATTGACCAAACCAATTGTAGGAAATTCGTACAAAGTGCCTTTCCCAAGGACACAACGTCGGGCCGAGCATTACGACTGACTACGAGTCAGGCAGCCTAACCACAAGGTCACCGACGCTACACATTGATACGACAAAAGCAATCCGTCGGTTTCAAAAGCAATCCAATTAAGTCCCTTCGGGTAAAAAATAACAACAACCCAAAAAACTAGTGCTAGTTGTGCTGTTAACCAATCAGGAATCAAGTAAAGCAAGACAGTTGTTAGCCTTGACCATAGCACTAAACAGCATTTTGATGATGTTCAAAAGGGCGTCTTTGATAGAGCTTTGGGAGTGTGTAAAAATAGAACATTCCAAAAATGTGTACTCAAGTGGACTGTTTGCGACGACGACGTAGTACGTATAATATAACGCAGGCAGGAATGAAAGGAACAACACAAGGACAATGAAGAGGTAGGGCATGCAAAGAAAAAAAAAGTAACAATAGGCGTTTTATGCGCACATCAACACAATTTAGGTCATATTGGAGGCAGGCTGCTTCGACCCTGCCAGCCAAGGCTAACCCAGGCTGAGAGAGATACAGTTACATCTCAACAGGAAGACAGCGATACAGCTGAACCTGCTCTGGACTGTCACCCTTATAAGACAATCCTCGTACAAACGGCCACCTGTACGAGACAATCTTTGTATAAACGGCCACCTGTACGAGACAATCTTTCTACAAATGGCCACCTGTAAGCGACAATCTTTGTACAAACGGCCACCTGTACGAGACAATCTTTGTACAAACGGCCACCTGAAAGAGACAATCTTTGTACAAACCGGCCACCTGTATGAGACAATCCTCGTACAAACAGCCACCTGTATGAGACATAAACGGCCACCTGTATGAGACAATCCTTGTACAAACAGCCACCTGTATGAGACAATCACTTGTCACGGACACTTCCCATTTCGACTGTTCCTAATATGGAAATCGAACTCACTCTTTTGCGAACAGAGTAACCAGCACACCAAAAAATGTATATCGCACATTGAACCTGAGGAGCCCCCCAGCCGCCCACAGACAAACTTTTACAGCCCAAAAAGTACCTCAGGAAACATAATACACTGAATTCTTCAACAAACTTTGGTTTCAGACGTAATATTGTAGCATGGCCTAAAAAGGGAGGTGCAAAGAAAGAAAGAAAGAAATGAATAAATAAATACATTTTTCAAAATATTTTTTAAATAACGACAGCAAAATACACTACAAATGAATCATTTTTTACAATAAAAAGTACCTAATCTAGGTAAGCACACGGTACGGAAACTACATTGATTTATTTACGTTTTATAAAACAAAAAAAGAAGAAAGAAAGTTTTTAAACGTCATTATCTTTTTAGCTCGTTTTGGGAAGAATATCGTTGTTAGCTGGGGACGGGAGAGACAAGAGGAAGGGAAGAGAGAGAGAGAGAGAGAGAGAGAGAGAGAGAGAGAGAGAGAGAGAGAGAGAGAGAGAGAGACAGACAGACAGACAGACAGACAGACAGATTTTACTACTTGCAACACAATATTTTCTTTGGCCTGTATTACTATACAGCGCCAAGAAACTGGGCATGGGGGTAAAAAGGACCCGTATCCATTCTGTAAGTTTATTCAAAACACCAGGCACTCGAACTTCAAATCCATCTCCGATACGATCTACTACACTACGCGGAGAGCTTTGAGAACTCCTATAACAACCAAAAATCAAGAACGATTATTAAATACTAAATACAATACACCGAATAATATATAAGCCAAAAAAAATACCATGAGCCTTGAAAAATCCTCAATCAAATAATCAAAATCCAAGAACAATTATTAACACCACATAAAATACATCGAGTCTATAAGCGGTACAAAATACCAGGAAGACAACAATTGAACGGGGAAATAGTACAACAACAAAGTCATAAAAACACACCAGGACCATTTGGACAACGTCAGAGGGGGTTTCCCCACAACACAAAGACCATAACCAATTTCATGTTTCATATCACCCAAAAGAAATTTGAAAATGTAATCACCCTGTCATCGTGTTATAGCTTTCACTACCCACTCAGGGTGTATGCCAATTTAAAGTTAAATAAATTTTGAATCGCGGAAGTGCTGAAAACGTTATGTTTTACCTTTTTTTTTGTCATGGCGTCATTCAAGTAGACATCCCCTTATGCATAGCAAAGCACTTTTTAACACGGCCAACGCCACAAGACAAATTTTGGAAAACCATATCAAATCAACGTTGGAGTGGTCAACAGTAAATAGCCCCGATATGAATCCTAAAAGTATGTGAAGTCCAATAAAACAGCAGTTGAAGAAAAGCGACTTTGCTCCCGATTCAGACCCTTTGCAACTCTCTGTTGTATTTGGGATGAAATGACAGATGAGTATGTCCAAAATTTAATAGATTTGCCCAAAGGGTTCGTGCCTAGACGGTCAGAAAGTATAAGAACGTATAGGTTCGGGCACTACACAAAAGCAATTGCTCCTCAGCGAAATAACAATGAACACATTTGTTAAGTCCAAGTTTTGCGTGGTGTTTGTGATTGCTCTGTTTTCCGCTTTGTTTGAAACTATTGTAATAAAATAACGTAGGGAAAATATATTGTTTATTGCAGAGACAAAATTCTCCATTCATTGGATATGCAACGCATGTCCATTCTGTCAATATTGATGCTCCCTAATACACGAGCAAAGACAATTTTACTTTTCTTTGATTTCGCAAATAGATGAAATATCAAGTGTCAGCAGATGATGTAGAATTTATTTCGCTTTACATTGGTATGCTGCATGAGTGGGTACTGCAAAGCTGTAACACGAGGATTGGGAGATAGGAATTTCATGTTTCTTGTGGGCGTCACTGTATATCATTATATAT
>NW_004797329.1:755712-757189 GCF_000002075.1 Aplysia californica | reverse complement strand
TTGTGTGTGTGTGTGTGTGTGTGTGTGTGTGTGTGTGTGTGTGTGTGTGTGTGTGTGTGTGTGTGTGTGTAAAACCTTCTGGAACACATCATAATGCCACACTTCAGATCGTTATATAGACCGTCGTTCAGTTCGTCGCCTTCCCCTTAGTTCACAGCACGTCGTGGTTTTAGTTTGTAAGTCAAAATGGTTGAAGTATCTTTTTAAAAAAAACGAAGAACGGTCGATCCCCTCACTGAAGTACATTAAAGATAAATCAGCGGCGAACTTATTCGGCAGAGTAGGGCCTGAAGAGAATTGCATCCACAAAATTACGTTAATCCAGTGCAGGGATAGAACGGATGGATGGGGAACATTGGACAGACAGACCAGCAAAAAGTTTTATTGTTTTGTGGTAAAGTAACGTGGGCTTTCCGTCATCGAGGGAACAAGAGTTACATTCCCGCTTAAATATTCTCGTATTTTTAAACCACTATCAAACCATAAAATAGGTCCCAAGACAACACCGTTCAGATCTCTGTAGTCTGGAAACGGACAGCGGGCTCTTGCTCGGTACCGTTGAGCTATCGAAAAGATCTCTCCATTGTATTGAAGGGGTCTTTTCATTTTTAGTTGTAGTAACAGTTTTATGGCATTTGCAACACAATTAAGCCATGTAGATTCCGAAGATTAGAGGTGTAACAAGAGAATAATAAGCACAAAAAAAGAAGGAGAAATAAGAATAATATAGCTGTCTGAACGATAAGAAGGAGCAAACCACACCGAAGCACCCGAATATTACATTCAAAATGGGTCTGTTTCGAGTCTGTAAGATCGTTTCGAAGTACATGCCAAAAAAATAATTAATAAATAAACATCACCACCATCAGCAGCAGCAGCAGCAACAGCAACAGCAACAGCAGTAGCAGCAGTAGCAGCAGTAGCAGCAGCAGCAGCAACAACAACTACAACAACAAACCCGTATGACTTGAGCATTATATACAAACGAGTTCGTATAATTTGTAACGACCATGACTCAGATTTGAAGTCACCCAATCATTTCATTCAACTAATACTACGTTGTGAAGTCTCCCCTGGCGTGTTTTTTGTCTGTCTTGGAACTCTTTTTTCCCCGAGAAATATGTATTCTATACCCTTCAATTACGACAGTTTAATTTTTGCGTTTATTCTAGTAATTTAAAAAAAAGAAGTGAAATTGGGCCTACGAGTTTACAGTTCATCTCCAAAAGGTTCGAGCCAAACACAAATTCGTATAAAATGCCTTTTCCAACGACATAATGTATGTTGGAAAATGCTGAGACTCGACTCCCACCCCCATACACACTTTTTAAGGCAACGCGTCCAACACAGCCGAAATAACACGATTTTTTGCTGTTGGGAGGAAGCAATTCGGTCTGTTCAGATAGGCCGATCACGGTACCTCTCTCTCTCTCTCTTTCTCTCTCTCTTTCTCTCTCTCTCTCTCTCTCTCTCTCTC
>NW_004797329.1:753101-755414 GCF_000002075.1 Aplysia californica | reverse complement strand
CTCTCTCTCTCTCTCTCTCTCTCTCTCTCTCTCTCTCTCTCTCTCTCTCTCAAGTATCCCCAACCAGTATACTCACCCCAAGAAGCAGAGGTCAAGAAATGATGACGTCATGGTGCCAAAAGTACGGCAGTCCCACGGACATACAGTGGGGGAGTGACCAGTGGACAGTGAGCTACAGCCGGGCGATTCAGGCACGAGTCACCTACACGCTGTCCACAGGAGGCCAGAAGAACAGAACAGCTACATTCAGTTCTACTCTAGCTTTAGATAGAGTTTTACGGCACTCGCAAAACAATAAGGTCATACAAGTTGCGGGGACTAGCGACCTGAAGAAGGAGGATTTCAATTTGAGTTGAGTTAGGGTTTGAGTTGAGCTTTGATTTCAGCAAGAGTTTTACGGCATTTGAAATACGTTTAGACCATCTAAGTGCCAGAGATTAGAGGTGTTACAGAAGAATAACAAACAAACAAACAAAAAAGAAATGGAGAGATAAGGACGACAGGCGCGTTTGATAGGAAAGAAGGTCTACGAGTTTTAGGTTTAAGGTTTTAACTGCTAGACTTAGACAGTATCAGTGCGCCATACTCTGTCTCAATTAATGGTAGAGGTCCTTATCAACACTATTAGGTTCTTCAAGAGGTTTAACGTCCATCCCCGAAATGAACGAGACATATGAGAACATTATTTTACGTCGTTGCTAACCAAAGAAAACTGTCAGCATCTGACATCCTTCCAATTCAAAGAAGAAAAACAAAAACTATCATCCAACGCCATTGCCAAAAAAAAAAAGCAGAACTATCACTCAAAGTCACCATTAACCAAAGAAAAACACCAGCTTCTAACATCCGTGCATGCCAAAGAAACGAACCAGCAGCATTCAAAATTCAACAAACATATGGAAGAATCAGCATCCAACATCATTCCTGATATTAAGTACACACAGTTCACACTGCCAATCGTATTCCTTTTATCTAGCCAGGGCCAGCCAGATTTTGTCTTCATGGACGGGACAAAAGCCAACATTTTGCCACAATGTGACCGAATTCAACTGAATTCGACAGTGACTTTCAAAACCAAACACGTTTGTTTGTTTGTTTGTTTGTGCGTGTGTGTGAGTGTGTCTTTGCATGTGTAAGCTTGTTTATGTGTGCAAGTGTGTGTGTGTGTGTGTGTGTGTGTGTGTGTGTGTGTGTGTGTGTGTGTGTTTACGTTCGTGTGTTTCAAGGTCGCGAGTCGAAACGGTCCTAGTGTGCCAAAAACAGTTGTCGTTACTCACTTCTCCGTGAAGAAAACTCTCGCCGATCCGAGACTGAATCCTAAGAATCCGACTAGAAGCCGTGTACACTGGTGTATGTTACAGTCGACTATGGATGAGTTGATGTCTTCGGGAAGAAAATAGTGAAATGGTATAGGCTTAACGCCCCTATCAACACTACTAAGCTATGTTAGAGGCGCGACCTCCGAGTTTAACGTCCATCTCCGAAAGGACCAAGCCAAATGGGAATTTCGAACCATGCGCATTTCCCAAAGATACAACGTCGTGTCGCCGAGGGAGTGAAAAAAAAAGATCAAGTCATCCGAAGTTCAACCTAACCGTTGGAGCCTGTAAAAAAAGAAGAGGTGCCAGGACCCGAGAAAAAAAATCAACTTCGAAGATCAACCCAAGCGACTTCAACACACGCAGAGTCGACTGTACATTACGATAAAGGAGATCATCAAACTGGATGCGAAAGACGGGTTCCAGATGGTTCTCCTCCCGGCACACCACCCGCCCAGTAGTGCTGGGCGGCTAGGTTCCCGATTATTTAAAAGCTAGGAATCGTAGGAATCGACTCCGAACCCAATTACCTACTTTCTAATAATGGGATTTTTTCCGGTGGTTACCTGGTTGGCTCCGAACATCTTCAGGATTTAGGATAACCTTGATTTCGGAACACTACGAAGCACCAACTTCTATTTTTCAAAAATAAAATCTTATTAAAAAAGAAAATTGTAATGATAAAAGTAACTGACAACCGTTGGTTTACGTAAAAAGGAGACGGAACTTTTCTTCCGTTGTATTAATCGTGGGAATCGGTTCCGGAATCGACTCTTCGCCCAGCTCTACCGCCCAGGCCAGTGCCCGCTCACACAGCGCAGAGGGGGGAGGGGGGCTGTCGTGGTCAAAAGGTACGGTGTTCGCCCTCTCAGGTTCGATACCTGACAGCGAAGGAATATTTTATTCCAAAATAAAACTGTTCTCCTTTCACCTCCTTTCCAGCTCTCTGACCATGTTACGTCGTCTACGTTCGTATCCATTCGATGCGCGCCCC
>NW_004797329.1:749763-753001 GCF_000002075.1 Aplysia californica | reverse complement strand
CCCCCCCCCCCCCCCCTTCCCTCTTTTCCCCTCCATCAGGCCCCTGACTCTTTATGCTGAGTAGGCTTTGGTCACCACCCGGGCAAAAAATTCAAAATTAATTCCTACCAAACTGATTACGCATAATGTGTCCCGCGCGATCATGTGATCTTAAATGCAGTCGCTATCGCCGTAAAAAAAAAACTTACCGAAAAAGAAGGGGGACAAAAAAAAGACCACCGGGTCCGAAAGACAGGTTCCAGATGGTTCGGGTTCTACTTTCGGCACACCGCCCGCCCCGGCCATTGGCCGCTCACACAGCGCAGCAGGAAGCGTACACCTTGCCACAACTCTCCCTCACTCCCAACAGACGCAGGGGCTGGCAATGGCGTCGTTGGTGGCGTCGTCGTACGACGATAAGGAAGATGACGATGATGATGATAATGACAATGATGACAAGAGATGTTCCTTGTGGCGTTCTCCTTCTCCGCCGCTGTTGCTGTTGTCCCCATTCACGCCAGACGATAGAAGTAGGTCAATGGAGGACATGGAACCCCTTCCCTTTGTACGGCGTCTTTTTTAAGGAAAAGGGGGGGGGGGTACGAAGATTGGGTGGAAAGGCGGGGTTGATGGGGGGTGAGAAGGTCAGTGTTCGTTACAACACCTTGTTTGCTTTGTGTGGTTTCTTTGATTCGGTATTATGGTAGGTTCAGTAATTGGTAGCGGGTGCACTCCACCACCATTATGTCTAAAATAATCATTGCTCTTAGATCCTTAACCTATATCTATAGATATTACTTGAATCTATATCTGTATCAGTAACACGTTATAATAATTATGGAAGTAATAGACCTACATTATTGTAAGAGTATACTATCATACGCAACTTTTTCAACTAATCAGATGGCGTCAGTCTCATAAAAATGTCCAAGGGAACCAGAAAATGGTAGCGGGGGTACTCTGCTCTTTTAGGTGTTGTGGTGTTGTTGTTGTTGTTGTTGTTGTTTTGATCATTTGCTTGTGCGTTCGTTTGTTTGTTAGTCTAACTTTTCTTTTTTTTTTTTTGGGGGGGGGGTAATTTTGAAATATGTGGTAATTATTTAGGGCTGGGGTGGAGGGGATAAATTGTTTTTGCCCTGTTTCCTTTCACGTAGTGTTCTTTTACATATTCAAACGCATGTATACGACTTTACTATTCTTCTGGCTGTTGTTTTAGCTTAAATTTATCTTTACGTCTACCTTAAAAATCACAACTTTTTCCGAAATATTCCCCTATACTACAGACTAGATATCTAGATCTCGGCTCTCCTGAGTGCGACAGCGAATTGCCTGCCCGGTACACCTCAGATGACAGTTTAACACCTTATGAGAACATTTCTTTTTCTAAACTAGATCTAGATCTAGATTCTAGATTTAGAATCTAGTCACACAGTATCATGTATATCTAGATCTAGATTCTAGAATTAGATCTATGTATCTAAGTACGTGTTCATTAGGAGGATATATTTTTTTTCTTGCTCATATATTACGGTTCTTTTAAAACACAATTGAGATGTACTTTTCTTAATACAGCTATATCTCTAGCCCTAGCCCTAGACATTCTGTCAATAGGCATCAATTGGCAGCTGTATTTGTGAATAGATCAGACTAGCTGGGCCCCCTTTCGATGAAAGGAATGATCGGGGCTTTAATATCAACTGAAAGCCATTGGCCTACTATATTTATACTCTACTGGAATGGGGCAATAAATCTTGAGAGATGCAAAAAATTAGAAGGTCTAGATCTATACTCTCAAAACAAAATGCGCCTCGCGAAATATCACTTTCGGATTTTCTAAAATTACAGAGATAAAAGCGTCGGCCTACAATAGCGATCGGTGAAATAAAAAAATTTAGCCTTTTGCAGCAAAACTGTCTCAAAACTGAAAAAACCAAGGGCGCCATGATCTGGACAATATTTTAAAGAATCTTTTGGCGAAAACCGCATGTCGATCGATGTAGCCATTAAAAAGCCCTTTGAATAGCAAAATTCGGCAACCACAAATAGATAATAGATGAAAGACGTAAAGTATGATAAAGACATACCACTTCAAGTCTTGACTGGTCCAATGATGTTCCTCGATTTATTTACACTTCCTTTTCCTCACACTGGTTTTCCTAGCGCACCAAAATAATAATATGTAACTGAACAAACACCTGTGCGCATTTTGGTGCGGATCGAGATTATTGATTCTTCTACTTTTGAAAGTTCTGTGTCTATCGTCTGCTAGACAGGTCTTTCCTATCAAACGTCTATCTTCCTCATCTTTCCTTCTTTTGTGTGTTTGTTACTCTCTTGTAACACCTGTAATCTTCGGTACTTATATGACCTAACTGAGTTGCAAGTGCCGAACAAAAAAAAACGCTTAATAAAACAACAACAAAAGATGAAAGAAAAGCTCGACAAAAGCAAGAGACTTCACAGAATTCTTGAATTGAGAGTCGGTTTTTTTTTCACAATTTTTAAAAAAACGTATTTGGAAATTGAGTTTTACGCCCTTGGGAGCAAAATTTGGATCATATAAAAGGCGGGTTTTAACCCAGCCTATTAAAAAAATGGTATAGGTTGGACGCCCCTATCAACACAATTAGGTATTTAAGAGGCGGGACCACCGAGGTTAACGTACACCTCTGAAAGGACCGAGCCAAATGGGAAATCTGTGTAAAGAGTCTTTCCCAAGGACACAAAGTCGGACCGAGTTGAAGTTCGAACCCCCAAACCCGCAGTCTCACGATCACAGGCCACCTACCTGTAGGCCTACCACGTTCCAGAAAAAAGACCGAAACACTCGAAAAATTATCCATTTATAATTTATACGCAGGAATCAAACTCTCGCCCTCTGCGTGTAACGACAGAGTACCTCACTGCCACACTACAGACGCTGAAGCACTCAAAACGTTTTTAAGGGGAGGGGGGGGAGGGGTTGCCGTTGTGTAGGGTTGTTGTTTTTTTAAATAGATCTTTCGCTTTACAAGTCATAGCTGCATAAATCACAGGGGGATACCGCAGAGTCAGAGTAATGAAAAGCACATTGACAAAATAATGGTCATTTAGTGCAGGGGAAAACTAAGACAGACAGACAGACAGACAGACAGACAGACAGACAGACAGACAGACAGACTGACAGACACAACAACAACAATTATTATCATTATTATTATTATCATTATTATTATTATTATTATTATTATTATTATTATTATTATTGTAATTTTATTCC
>NW_004797329.1:745931-748574 GCF_000002075.1 Aplysia californica | reverse complement strand
AGAGAGAGAGAGAGTGTGTGCGTGTGATAGAGAGAAAGACAGAGAGACAGAAAGACAGAGAGAGACACAGAGAGATATTAGATTATTTACATTTTGTGTGTGTCTCAACACACACACACACACACACACACACACATACACGCACGCATTAACGCACACGCACGCGCACGCACACACACACACGCACACACACACAGACACACACACATAAACACACACATAAACACACACACACACACACACGTATGCACGTACAATATTATGTAGAGCGTGCACGTGCGTAATCGATAGATGTCGCTGAGCACAGACGTGGAAGGGCGAAGGGGAAGGGGAGGGCCGAGAATGTGTGACGGTTAAAATCAAAACAATTTTTTTAAAACTCCAACGAGAGATGCTTGTCTTGCACCTTATTTCGAGTCAATTCGGCTTATTTCTAAATCTAAAAAATACATTCTATAGCATAATTTGTGTAGCCCATATATCCTCACTCGACAGCATATTATGCACTTATGAGGCAAACAATGTCGATTCCTTAAATCCTCAAATTGTCTAAGTGGTGGCCTTAAACAATTACTACAGCAAGCACGAGTGGCAAAAATATGGGAGAGGGGGGGGGGGGGCTGGGACAATTTTGCGCCTTTGGGTCTTTTTGTTTAGTTTAGTAAGAGTTTAACAGCACTTGCAACACAGTCATGAATATAAGTACTGAATATTAGAGTGGTTATAAGTAGTAACATAATGTAAAGAAAAGAGTGAGGAGAGACAAGAAAGATATGCTTGATAGCAAGGAAGGAGCGAACAATCACGCCGGAGCACCCTCCAACCATCCACTTTGTGTCTTCATAAAAAAGGAAAGAAGGAGGGGAGATAAGAACGATAGATGTTTGATGGGTAAGAAACCGCACTGGAGCACACGCCAGCCACCCACTTTGTGTCGTCTTCTTTCTGTCCTTCCCCCAGTCTATGAAGTCGTACATGACTGCTCACAAGACGACGCTCTCCTGCTGACTGCATGGATAGCCAAAGGAGCAATGGGGTGTGGCGGAGTGTTTGTGTGTTTGTGTGTTTGTGTATGTATGTTTGTGTGTTTGTGTGTTTGTGTGTTTGTGTATGTATGTTTGTGTGTTTGTGTATGTATGTTTGTGTGTTTGTGTATGTATGTTTGCGTGCTTGTGAGTGTGTATGTGTGTGTGTATTATGTAAGCGCGCGCGCGTGTGTGAGTGTGTCTGTATGTATGTGTGAGCGTATATATGTATGTGTGCGTACTTGTGCATGACTGTACGTGTCTTTACGTCTCAATATGAATCTGTCTGCTAATATGCTGCAATATTTGGAGCTTCCTACTTCTAAAATCCGATACATTTTTCTCACCACTCGGGAATCGAATTCATTTCTCTTGCATGTGACAGCACACAGACGACGATTTATCGGGTTCCTAACCCAAAGGTCATCAAGGGACCGACGTTGTGTCCGTGGGAAAGGCAGTTTACATAAAGTTTCTTCGCTATCGCTCGTTTAACTCAAAAACATCATGTTTGTTTGTTTGCTTGTTTTTTTGTTTTGTTTTTAAATTTTTGTTAGGTTTTTCTTTTGCACATAACTTTGGAATGCCTGCACCGATATTTATGAAATTGGATCAATTCACCTTAACCATATATTATGAGTAAATAAATCTGTCAAGAATATTACTTGCAGTATTACAATGGTTTCTGTAAGTCTATGCCCGAGTAAAAAAAGAAAAAAGATAACTAACAGTGAGTGACTCATGATATATCGTCACATTCTGGAAAAAAGGTCAGAACAGCAAAGAGCCACATGGAGTGAGTGCATAAAGGTTAAGCACACTGAGTAATGGGTTTCACAATAATATTATTATTTTATTACTTCGCTTTTATTTGCTTTTTTAGTTTTCGTAAAAGTTTGATGGCACTTGCAACACAATGGGGTCTTATAAGCGCTGAAGACTAGGGGAGATACAAGAGAGAGAGAGAGAAAAAAAGGAAGAGAGGGGGAAAGGACGAAAGGTGTGAGTAAAGTAACGTGTTTCACTATATTATTATTATACTACTTTGTTTCACTTGTTCTCTTAAGAGTCTTACGGCACTTGCAACACAATTAGGTCATATAAATAGGCACTGGAGATAAGAGGTGATACAAGAGAGTAACGAACACAAAAAGATTAGAAGGAGCAACGATAAGGACGATCGGTGTATTGTCGGAAAGAAGGAGCTATCCACACCAGAGCACCCGCCAACCACCCGCCATAGATGTTTGACAGGAAAGAAAGTGCTAACCACACCAGAGCACAACTTTCAACCACTAAAAACCTAACATCCGAGAAATCGAGCCATCGGCATGCTCTACACGTTTCTGCTGTAGCCAGGATATACAACGTCAACAGACAAACAGACAGGGCGAGAGAAAGAGGGTGAAAGACAGGGAGCGGAAGAGAGACAGAGAGAAAGAGAAAGAAAGAGAAAGAAAGAGAAAGAAATAGAGAAAAGATAAAGAGAGAAGGGAGAGAAAAAGGGGGAGAAAGAAAGACAAAGAGATAGGAAGAGAGATAGAGAGAAAGAAAGAGACAGACAGACAGACAGACGCACACACAGGCAGGCAGGCAGGCAGGCAGGCAGGCAGGCAGG
>NW_004797329.1:742570-743633 GCF_000002075.1 Aplysia californica | reverse complement strand
GTGTGCGTGTGTGTGTATCTCTTTCTCTCTGGACATTGCCCTCTCTCAGCATCTCTCTATCTGCCCATTCAAAATAATTATCATTTCAATGCATTGTACTTGTATACTTATTTACTATTGATCATATATATGGATAGAATTAAAAAAGAGGCCAACACAGAACCAAACGCCCTAAATGAATTACTCCTCGCTGATGACCAAAGCCTGGCACACAAAGATGAACGAAGTCTCCAACACCACACCACCAGATTAAACACGAAGAATGTAACAACTACGACATGAAGATCAACATCAACAAAACAGAGACAATGAAAGTAAGCAGAAAGCCAGGACCACTCAGGATACACATCAACAACAACAGTCTCAGATAGGTCTAAGAATTTAAGTACCTTGGAAGTATATTCACAGAGGATGGACGACTGAACAGAGAAATTGAAACACGAGTACAAAAGGCCAATAATGTTAATTAACAGCTTACCCCACTACTGAAACATCCTAACATCCCTATGACAACAGAACTCTAAATGGTCAACACCATATACATCCCAACACTCACCTATCAATGTCAAACATGGACCACGAACAAGACATTAGAGCAAAGAATTACAACATGTGAAATGCGATGCCTTAGAAAAGCAGTAAACAAGACCAGTCGAGACAAAATTAGAAACTCTGTAATCCGAGAAATGGTGGGCACAAATGATGTCATGCATCACATCCAACACCAAAGAATCAAATGGTTCGGACATCTCCTACGATTACCAACACACCATCCAGCACAAGGTGCCTACATCCAAAAATTCGATGGCAACAAGGCAAGAGGGCGACCGAGAAAGACCTGGATAGATGGAGTCAGGGAAACATTAACCACCCACGGTATCCCCCTGGCCCAAGCTCTCCGGCTGGCGACAGAGAGACGTCTGTTTCTTCCCGCGACACCCAAAAGGATATAAGCGGCGGATAGAAGTAAAAGGTAAAGTAAGTACTTGTATACTTGCAAACAGACATACATACACACACACACAACCCCCCCTTCACACACACACACACACACACACACACG
>NW_004797329.1:727983-741751 GCF_000002075.1 Aplysia californica | reverse complement strand
CAAACAAACAAACAAACAAAAAAAACAAAAAAAACAAAACAAAAGCAAACAAACACACTGACAAACAAACGACCCTCCCCCCAAAGAAAATGTACATGAGCTTCCCACTTCTGCGAGAGCTGCCTCTCGAAGTACTCCAGGGTCTCCTTCTCCTGTATGGGGTAGCGCGGCACCTGGAAGTCCCCGATACATGTATTGTATAAGATCTCATCTCCCATTCCACACAAAAAAGCAAAACATTTTAAAAGAACCCACACAACCCAAGAGCAAACAAATCAAACAAAAATAATAAGCAAGTGCCGCTGCTCACCTCTGCGACAACTGCCTCTCGAAGTACTCCCGGGTCTCCTTCTCCTGTATGGGGTAGCGCGGCACCTCGAAGTCTGCGGGCGCCACGTCCCACATGAAGGAGGACAGAGTCTCCCCGGTCTTCACCAGCTCCTCGTCGAACTCAGACGGCCGGGGCTGACGCGCCAATTTGGTCCGGGTCGGGGAGAAGGGCGGCGACTGGCGACCTGGAGAACGGGGAGGTTTTGGTTTGAGTTTGGGTTTGAGTTTGGGTTTGAGTTTGGAGTTTGAGTTTGGGTTTGAGTTTGGGTTCGGAGTTTGGGTTTGAGTTTGGGTTCGGAGTTTGGGTTTGGGTTTGGGTTTGAGTTTTGGGTTTGGGTTTGAGTTTTGGGTTTGGGTTTGAGTTTGAGTTTTGGGTTTGGGTTTGGGTTTGGGTTTGAGTTTGGAGTTTGGGTTTGGAGCTTGAGTTTGGAGTTTGGGTTTGGAGTTTGGGTTTGGAGTTGAGTAAGAGTTGGAGCTGGAGTTTTGAAAAGGTGGGGAGGGGGGGGGGATTAACTGAGCGCATCGATACAGTAATAGTCATACCGGGTTGGGGAGAAGGGCATGGAGGACTGGCAACCTGGGAAGAGAGGATTTAGTTTGAGTTCATTCTGAGTTTGAGTTTGGGTTTGAGTTTGGAGTTAAAGTTAGAGTATAACGAACGGGGTCGGTGAGAAAGGCAAGGACTGCCGACCTGAAAGAGGGAGGTTTGAGTTGAGTTTGGGTTTGAGTAAAAAGAAGCGAGCTCATCGACACAGTAACAGCCATTTGACCAGGACAGGGAGAAGGGCGGGGACTGGCGACATGGATTATGGGAGGTTTTGATTTGAGTCTGAGTTGGAGTTTGGGTTTGGGCTTGAGTTTGAGTTAAGAGTTTGAGTCTCGGGGAGAAGGGACGGGACTCGCGACCCGGAAATCTCTCTCTCTCTCTCTCTCTCTCTCTCTCTCTCTCTCTCTCTCTCTCTCTACCGTTAGCGCTAACACATGAGACGACAAGTATCGAGCTTCAGACAACAGCGACAAAGTAAAACGACTTAACAGCGATCCCCATACAGAACTCCACCTGTTCCCACTGTCTCAAAAGATCTGTATTATCACAACTTTTAAAAGTCTCAGTACTGGTATCATCGATTGCCATCGGAAATTTCACGGTCTGACGTATCAACATTGACTTGCCACCAAAAACTTTCATTGTCTCCATAGACATACCATCACGTACTTTTACAGCGTCTCAAAAATAAATACAATATTGTGACTAGGCTAGCATTTTAGCGCCTTTGGAAGGCAATTCCCAGGAAGTTGAGATTGTCTCAGAAAGCTATTCGGCATGCCGGGGTAATTGTGTTGATTTAAAGCGCAAAGGGGGCGCTGTTGAACGGGACTTTGGGCTATACTAATGCTGCCTCTATTACTATTATTATTATTATTATTACTATTATTATTATTATTATTATTATTATTAATATCATCATCATCATCATCATTATTAGCTTATTAAATCATCAAAGACTGCCTCAATAATAGACGTATCAGCATGGACTTTATATATATATATATATATATATATATATATATATATATATATATATATATATATATATATATATATATAAATACATGTATATCACTAGATTTATCCTCACCGACTTTATACCTACACAGTCTCAATAGATGTACAAACACTTATCAGCACTTCACACCGACTTCTACTGTCTCAATAGACGTATGACTACTTACAAGCATCACGGACTTACACTGTCTCAATGGCAGACTTATCATCGCGGACATAACATTATGAACTACGTTAACTCTTTCTATACCAGAGGAATTTCAACAATTGGCCTCTATCAATGTAATGGGAATCTGGCCGGTTGAATGGAGGCAGTGTAGGGGGATGACGGACTCTGGACTTCAAAACAAAACAAAACGTTTAGGCCTACATGAATTTGGGTTTTTTTTGTTTTTTTTCTAATGTCGGCATGCTATTTATCAAATTGAGAACAAGAGAATAAATGACATGAAAATTACGTCTGGAAAAAAAAACTTGTCTACTTATAGAGAAAAGTCGGTGGTTGACGGGTGCTCTGGTGTGGTTTGCTCCTTCTTTCCTATCAAATGTCCTTATCTCCCCCTACGCCTTTTTTGCGTTTGTTTCTCTTGCAACACCTCTAATCTTCGGCACTTAGATGAACTTATGTTGTTGCAAGTGCCGAACAACTTTTACTAAAACAATAATTTTAAAAAATCAATAGAGAAAAAGGGCATCTTTTACACTGAGACTTACATACTACCAATAAATTAAACCATGAGACTGGCGCGGACAGGGTTTAACTACTAGATCTAGAGACAGTGTGTAATACATTTTCTTTTTCACTTTAAGGAAGTTTAACGTGCTATTGATCAAGTTTGGCACAAAAGAATAAATAACACAAAAAAGGCGTTTGGAAAAAAAATGGTCTGTACTATGAGAAAAACGGTATATTTCACACAAACTGAGATACATGTACTACCAACAAAAAAACAGGTCTACTTATTGAGAAAAAGGATATATTTCACTCAACCTGAGATACTACCAACAAAAACTGGTCTACTCGTTGAGAAACAGGGTATCTTTCACTCTGAGGCAGAGATAATACCAATAAATCAACAGTAAATCGTGGGACTATGGCGATGACAGGGTTTAACTACATATTGTAGTACTTGAGACAGAGCGCCCCACTCCACGTCCACCCGAGGTCGTCTTGGATGTAACACGACATGATCCGGGGCACCAATAATAAAATCAAATGCTTCTTATTTTTAATTTTAATGTTTCCCCTTTTTTTTTTGGGGGGGGGGGTTCTTTCCTTTGGAAAGAGTCAGTACTTTACAGTACTTACAACACAAACAGGTCATATTAATGTTGAAGATTTGAAATGTTTACTAGAGATTGAAAAATAGAAAAAAAGAAGGAGAGATAAGGCCGATAGTTTGATATGAAAGGAGAAGCAAACCACAACAGGGCGCCCGCCAACCAACCATCGATTAGGTACCAGCAAAAGAGACACACGAGGAGGAGGAGGAGGAGGAGGAGGAGGAGGAGGATGAGGAGGGGGGAAGGGGAGGAAGAGGAAGATGAAGAAGGGGGAGGGGGAGGAGGAGGGAGAGGAGGATGGGGAGGAGGAGGAGGAGGAGGAGGAGGAGGAGAAGGAAGAGAAGGAGGAGGGGGGAGGGGGAACGAAAAGGTGGGGACAAAGTAGAGTCAACAACACCGACGACGTCCAACCAACCAACCAACCTCACTAACAGCTCGTACGTCAGTCAAAGAGAGCCACCGACTTTATGTCGTGTACACACACACGACCTTATCCTTATCAACGAATAAATTATTTTCCCCCTTATCAAGACAAGATCGAGAGTCCGCTCGCGTACGACTAGGGCCGATCGACGTCTCTGCTGGACCAGGTTCGTTTGGTTTAGAAAGAGTACTTAAGGTCATACAAGTGCCGAAGACTAGAGGTGTTACAAAAGAGTAACAAACACACACACATAAACACACACACACACACACACACACACACACACACACACACACACACACACACGCATACACACAAAGGGAAGAGAGATCAGGACGATAGATATGTGATGGGAAAGAAGAAACGAGCCACATCAGAGTACCCTAAAAAGCGAACAATGATACCAGTGGTATTGACAGTAACAACCCTTCACTACCCATTATGAAGTGGACACTTTTCTATACATGTATTTCTGTCTGAATCCGCATGGAAATGAGCCAGGGTTGGTGATTTTTTTGATTTTTAAAATAAAAATTTTAAAAATCGATTTTTTAAATTTAAATCAGATTTAAAAAAAAATTTTAATCGGATTTCTTTTATTTTTTTTATTTTTTTAAAAATGTCGACACAGTTTGGGATTTTTGGTGGCTAAAAGTATGTTCTTTTAGTGCAAAATGCATTGTCATTATTTTAACTAATGATTAATCTATGCAACTGCAATTTTAGAAAGCCTTAACATCTGCTATATCAGTGAATTATGGCTACAGACAAAAATTGAAGAAAATGTCAGTCTAAAAGGAAGGGGGGGGGGGGTAATTATGCATAGATAAACTTGCATTTTATTACAGTGTGTGTGTGTGTGCGCGCGCGCGCTTGAGTTTGTCTAAAAAGAAAAAGAAAATGCTATTTTCAATTATGAAAAAAAGTAAATTGAATACTGTATTATTTTACTACTTACACTTACAGTGACAGGGGGGAAAGCAGACTTTTATGCAATTTTAGTCTACTAAACCTTATATCTGTTTTATAAAACCAAGGAAAGGAATTCTGAATGTTTAAAGATGTAAAAACAGAACACATTTTTTTAAAGTGATTTAAATCACTGAGTTTTATTTTTAAAATCAAGTTGATTTCAGTTTTTTAAAAATCAACTGATTTAAATCGACCTGATTTAAATCAACCCAACCCTGGTTTTCAATTTATGAAAAAAAAAGTAAATTGAGAACTGTATTATTTTACCGTGACAGGGGGAAAGCAGACTTTTAAGCATGATTATTTAGTCTACTAAACCTTATATCTGTTTAATAAAACCAAGGAAAGGAATTCTGAATGTTTAAACATGTAAAAACTGAATACATTTTTTTGAAAAGTGATTTAAATCCCTGATTTTTATTTAAAAAATCAAGTTGATTAAAATATTTAAAAAATCAACTGATTTAAATCAACCCAGCTCTGATTTCAATTATGGAAAAAAAAAGTAAATTGAATACTGTATTATTTTACAGTGAAAGGGGGGAAAGCAGACTTTTAAGCATGATTATATTAGTCTACTGAACCTTATATCTGTTTTATGAAACCAAGGAAAGGAATTCTGAATGTTGAAATGTGTAAAAACTGAATAACAATTGATTTTTTTAAAAGTGATTTAAATCACTGATTTTTATTTACAAAATCAAGTTGATTTAAATCAAAAAAATCAACTGATTTAAATCAACCCAACCCTGAAATGAGCACATAGCTTCTGTGACCAACTTCATCTGGTTTGACTTAAAAGATTTTTATATTAGGCATGGGCCAGCGTGTTCAAGTTGTGGGCCGGATTAAGCAATTATGAATTACTAGCTGGGTATCCCTTCGATGAACATAAACAGACTCAAAAGAATCGGCCGTCAAGTCATTGTGGAAGAGTGCGCACTGCTTGTGAACGGAAGCTTCACTTGTTTACAATGGTGTCTTAGAAGACAGACTTTCCCAAGATTAGTTCTAAACGAAAGTAATGAAAAATTGAAAACTAAACTACAGTAGACTCCTCAATATAACTGTGCACCCTTTAAACGAACGTTCACTATTAATATAATAGTATAGATATATCTTTGCTGGACAAAACAGGGGGAAATTGGGAGAAATCTGTAGAAATACCCAAGCTCTTAAAAATTAGGCTAAAAATGGTCGCTTTTAAGGGGACAATCCCGAAAAATGCTGTTTTGACAAAAATCGAGGGTAAAGCTTTTGGACCCACATAATCCATCTCCATGTATTTGTTTTAATAATAATAGAGATAATAATAATAGATAGTATTTGAATAGCGCTAATCCCTTCTCAACAGCAAGCTCTATGCCTTTCATGATCTATACAACATGTATTACCCCAGCAGACCTGAGAGCATTCTGAAACAACCTCAACTTCCTGGGAAGCATACAGTGCAAGTGGCCATTTATAGGCGCTAAAACACTCACATACTGACAAGATCTTTCACTGTATATGGCCCGGTACCTAGAACCTATTTCCATTTGGATGAAGGGAGGAAAATTCGTGTGAAGTGCCTTTCCCAAGGACACAACGTCGGGCCTGCGGCTCGAACCCCCGAACCCGCAACCTCACGATTACAAGTTCGGTAGCCTAACCACTCGGCCACCAACGCAACAATCAATGAATTCTCCTGTGGATCATTATACGAATCAATTCCGACCTTGTCTGGCATATACATATACATTACTGACAATTATTTACTCGATTAAAAAGAAATTTGACTAAAAAGTTGGATTAGCTCAGTAGTGCAGATATTATACAAGACGCTTTTAAAGCAAATCTGGGAGCCGAATGGGCAATCTCATAAAAAATAAGGGATACCTGTCTATCTGGACTATTTATTCTTGCACTGAAGTATACAAATGATCTATCCCCTGTACAGTCGGCTTACCCATCAACTTTGTCAACTCTTTTTCATTGGGTTAAGCGGTCTATCTTATCCACGTGAGAATTACATTTTAAGCATTTTCTACCAAAACAAATTGATACTATTTTTGGAACAGTGCCCAAGTGAAAACTGATACACTACAGGCAAGAAATCTGGTGAAAAAAACATATCTGATATATGAGAATACAAAAAAAGACTTTGAGGTCATTTTTACTGCAACATGCAGTGAACTCTTCATTATAATCAATTACTGAGTCGACTCATGGACCAGACTAATCGTTCCTTAGAGTAACGAGAAGCACATTGACACAATGATGATCATTAAGTGCTGGGAAAAAAGCAAGATAAATGGACAAAAACAACAGAGGAAAAGTAAACAAATACGACCTATCAGTAGCACCCTCCAACCACCTGCGTACTATAATTCACATACAATACAATTGGGCACAACACAAACACGGAAAACTCAAAATCGTGGATATATATATAGTTTGCACAATTTTCCAATCCCCAAATGATATCTCTTTAATCTTTCATTATCAGTTAACCCGAATTATGGGTGTATCGAACACGTACATTCATTAATCCACCGCATGTTAGAGTTCGTGCCTGGCTGTAGGTATACAAAAATTATATTCTTACCATTTTCAATGCTGCGCCGCTTGTTCAAAGGTTCAGAGCTGTCTGATGAGGTGTCCATGTTGTCAGTATTGGTAGGGTCCATGATGAACGGTCTACAAGTCTTTGGTGTATTCTCAGGGGAGGTTCACAAACCCAACCACTGGATCAGCAAGTCAATATATCACTCGTCACAGAATCACCGCGGTATTTGTGGGTTAAGTCACACAAAATAATTCCTAAACTAGGCGGGTTTTTTCAGCTTCAGTAAGAGTATTACAGCACTTGCAACACAACAAGGTCATGAAGTGCCAAAACACTTGGCTACACAAATTTCACAATAAAAGATAACAATTCACAAAATTGGCCGATTTAAACTCACAGCATAAACTATTTCACGAACTTGACAGTTGTAAAGCCTACTCTCAACGAGAGGCCAAAGACGAAACGAAGTAAGTGAACTTGACAGTGTCAGTTAGACCATGCAAAATAGTTCACAAACTAGGCTTCATCAGTGAAAGTGACAGCACAAACCGTAACAAACTGAGCTAAGCTTAACACTACTTGTCCCCACACTGCATAAATGTGTCCCTTGATAAGTCTTTACAAAGACAATTTGCTGACTCTGCAGGATCAGGACACGTCGTCAGGTTGAACACCCTGGGAGAAAAACAAAAAGAAACAAAGCCTCACAAGGTTGATGAGCTTCTCTCCTTATCTTTACATAAGATGACGAGTTATTGCCTCTATGTCTAGACAAACCAGTACAACCAACTACAGTTATACATCAGGTTGAGAGTTATATATACCCCACATATAATATATTTATACATTATTATTATAATAATATTCCAACTCGGTCCCCCAAAATACCACACGTCTTACATTATGAACAAAAAAAAGAAAAAGAAAATATTTTGAAGAGAAACACTGCCATTTTCTTTTTCTTTCTAAAGGCAAAGAGAAATCCACTTGAGAGCAGACCAGGCAAGCTGTAACGATATTCCTAACATTGCTGGCAACAGGCATACTCAGACATTAATGTTTACCATCCGTGGACAGGAAGGCTGATGTTTACTTACTCCAGCAGCACTCATAAATCTACCCTGACGTTGAGAGGCTCACCCTGTAGAGTCTGTATAAATTTAGTTTCAAGTTTCACTCCACCGTACAAAATTCTGAGGGTTACTACCTTGCTGTGATAACTACACGTCGCTGCCTAAAATTACAAAAGTTTTATCTGTTCAGTACCTAGTTTTGAGAAATTTGACATTAAAAATTTTGTGTTTCACAACCTGTCAAGCTTTTTCGAATGCAATTCTTTTAATATTAATATAGCTTGATATTGACTTCCTATAATCTTATAATTTTGATAAAGCAGATAGAACATTAGACTTCTGACCTCATGGTCTTAGTAACTCAATACTGCCAAAAATGTCAAATAGAACTTTGTAATTCTAAGGTAGCAAAGTGCCCACTATTTGTCCGACTAGCATCTGTGGTGTAGCGGTTAGGTGCTTGAGGGGAGAGGTTTTATCGAGTTTCTCTGTCTTCCTACTGGAACAATGTATCTGTGGCCTCGACAGGCAGGTTGAAAGCTCACCTCTTAAATCATCTAAATTGTGTCAATCAATGAGGGCATATAAAAAACACTAAAATCAAGTTGAAATTACTAAGTTTCTTTTAAATCAACTGTATAGTATAACCCTTTTATTATTTCAGATAAAAAAATGTTATTTACATTTATACATCAAAGTAAAATCATAGAGCCCAAGAGGAAATGGGACTAAACCTCAGTTCATTTTGAAAGGGCTTTTCAAATTCCAAGACAAAGAATGAACTTCATCACATTACATTCTCTTTTATTATTTGCCCACTCAATAAAATGATATAATAGTAGCTGAGCTGTCAAGAAACGCAATAGGACACATTTCAGGCTCACCCCCTTGCCCATCACATTACCCCTTCTCATTATCTAGCTCTAGTTTATAAAGAATCCCACCATGTTACGCAGAAGACAGGCTCTCAATTATTCCTCTATGGCCATGACATTTGAACCCCAACTTTTGATATGAGGATGAGAAACTTGAAGATCATCTCAGTTTGTCAGCGGACGTCAAATCTTTACTTGTAGTCAAAAATAGAATCACAGGAGCAGCCCACACTGACCAGCTGACCTATGGGCTGTGTGAACAGCAAGGAGACTATCAACCCCCTTGTGCCCCCTCCCCCCAATTTAAAAAAATGCTTTTTAAATATGAATCCTGAGTACCATTATCTGAGTTGAAAGGCCAAAAGAAAAACAAACAAATATCCTGCAACCTCTTTCTATCTCAGGAGTGCAGACGAAGAAGACTATAATGATATAAATATTCACAGTAGTCTCCGTCTAAATGCACAGTGCTCGGGGGGGGGGGCTCCTTAGCATGTGTTTATCGGAATCTGCGTTTACATCAACCTGTGCAAAGGGAGGAAGGGACGCAGACATCTCATTGCCTTGACATTCTAGTGACCTCCCTTGGGAGTTGGGGTCACTTTGGCCAATAATGTTATACAAGTGACTGTCTTGTGCGAAGGATTCCTCCTACTGCGGTTAAGAATACAAAAAGACGTTGAATGGGTGGGTGTGGGGGGAGGGGGGGGCAGAAAGACAGACTCAATGTAATGATACGCACCATAAAATATCGGGAACAGACCTAAGAGGAAACTGTTGGTGATAGTCATAGAGACGACGGCACAGCCACGTGGCTATCCAAGCGACCACCTCTGACCGTAAATTCAGGGACAACATCAGAATCATAGATCTCTACATTCAGAATCAGAGTATTTAGAGAAACAATTTCTCTTGTGATTCATCGAACAAGTACTTATAAGTTCTTTAAGGGCAGCTGATTCGGTTTACTTGACTAATCTTTAATCTTATAGAAGCCTATCTAGTGTTTTACAGTATTCACGCGTGTTGCGTATCACAGGCCTACGTTTAACTAAACATTATAATGCTGTCAGAAACCTTACCTCAAAGATGCATTTCCAGTGACCAATCAAAACACATTTCAGTCTCCCAAAACCCCAACATTTCACTGACCAGTCCTAGACCTAAGTGTCTGTGGAAAGTTAGGTGTGAAAACGAAGTCCATCGCTCTCTTTGTTCGACGTGAGGGACAGTCTCACCAAATATCCCGATTTCTAGGCTAGTCTTACCCAAGCTGAGTAGGCTGCAGCAAAATTTCCCCTAGTCAAGGTTTGCCAGTCAGCATGTTTCGAGGATAGGAGCGTGCGTTTAGAGAGAGTGACCGTGCGTTTGTACGTCTAAATTATAAAGTAAAAAAACGTCATATGATGAAAACGTGCATTTGGGCGGAGCGTGCTTTTGTATGGTGTGCGTTTAGGGGCAGACTACTGTATATCGATTTTTTCTTTTCATAGGATTCACCTTACAACCTTCCACAATTGGTCATGGTATTCTTTTATTTTCCCTTCCGTTTCACATTTAACTACTATGTGTCCATTTTGTACTACATACGCTGAACAAGAATATCAACTTCATTTCCGTTGAAATTTTTTTTTTTTTAAAATATTTGAAGGTTTATAATGGAACTTCATCACACTAGTAAGCCTAAAATTTTGCATAGTAATTTCCACAATTTGGTCCAATCGGGGGGGGAGTTCATGGGGGAGTAAGCATAAAATCTGTAGTGGCTATAGATATATATATATGTGTGTGATCTGCAGCAAATGATACTGCAGTTTAACCCTCAAACTCAAAGCAAAAGCATCTGTGTACCGGAATGAAAGTAAAAATTTACCGGCAATTGGTTATCATGTAGATTTAACCCTCCTTTCCACACACTAACATTTTTTAAGAGGCGGGGACCTCCGAAGCTGACATCCATCTCCAATAGGACAACGCAAAATATGTGGAGAGTCTTCATTAAAAATCTCCAAAATAACCCTTGGAAGTTAAAAACACATGAAGCTGCAGCAAGCACCTAGTACACCTCTGTGATTTGCCCAAATATAGATGACGTATTTCTGCCATCTAGATTTTCTATTTTTGTCATCTTCTGGTGTTTCCCCAAGGCTCTTGGGTTTCCCTCGCCAGTAACTGCACATGTTGACAAGATCTCACCGTGTTTTGGGGGGGGGGGGGGGGTGTGTTAATTTATAATATTATCTTTTATAAACAATCTCAGCAATTCTCATTTCATAAATTTAACTTCTCCTCAAAGTTGTACACAGGGGGTTCTCGTGGCCAAGAGGTTAAAGTGTTCACCTCTCATTCAAAGGTCCGGGTTCGAATCCGGGTAGAGACGGAAAAATTTTCTTCTCTAAAATTGTCTCCTTTCACCTCCTTTCCTGCTCTCTAACAATATTCTGTCGTCTGCTTTCGTCTCCACTTTCTGCCCCCACACCCTCACAACCTCCTTTGCCCCCTCCTCCGGGCTCCTGACTCTTTCTGCAACCTTTCTACTGTTTCTCCTTGGCTCCTTCTTACTGCTGTCTTTCAGCCACACCCCTGGTCTTCTGGTAGGAAAGATCTACACCTAGCCTTCTCAGACAAGGGCGGAAAATCTTGGAGGTCCCATGTGCAAGTTGTGCATATTAAAGATCCCTTAGTGGTCTAAAATTGATAAGAGTAGGCTTCAGCCGTCACTCAGGCAGAATTCAAAATTTCCTACCAAATGAAAATATTTCATGTGTCCCGCGCACTCATATATACATGACCTATGCAGTTGTGAGCGTCGTAAAACACTTTCAAAAACAAAACAAAAGCTGTACACAGACACACACATACAAGCGCATGCAAACACACACACACACGCACGCACATACACATACAAGCGCGCACACACACACACACTCAAGCACATGTGCACGCACACACACACACGCACACACAGCCCAAACAGTCAGAGACGAAACCTAGATCTAGGGATGTAGCCCATCGCATGCTAAGCGACAAAGCAGGGCCCGCCACAATGAGATCTAGTCAACAGGCGAGGGAAGCCCGAGAAGATGACAAAAATAGATGGTGGAAACATGTCACAGAGGTGTGCTAGGATGCTAGATGATCACTGCAGCTTTATATTATGAGTTCAAAACACCCCATTGGGAAGTACAACCAGGACCAACTACTCTGAAATGCAGCCTGACACCTGAAGCTAAATGCAAAGGTGCATCCAACTTTATAAATTTGCGAAAATGATCCACTTTATAAATATGCGAAAATGAATCTTAGAGACTGAGTAAGCTTTTTCATAGGATCTCTTCATTCAATTAGTCTAAAGAATCTAATGATTTAAATTTAATGAAACTGGCATTTTAACAATTTAATAACAGGAAGAAATAACAAGAAATAACAAATAGAAGACAACAACTGAAAATACAATATCATTTTCTTTTCAAGAGAAGAGGCAATGCACCTGCAAACTGTATGTCATGATGACTGTCTGTCCAACTGATTCAAACTCAAAGTTAAAACTCAGGTTTCTGTGATGACTGAACTGAAGTGAAAGCTCTGCACGTTCTGACAGATACACAAGGGCTAGCCTTTGCAAAGGGTATCAATTTTATTGGGGAGTCATGATAATCAATAAGGTGAACATAATGGTTGTTAATAATATAGAGAGCTTTCTTTTAAGGTTAGAAGAGACCTTGGCCTCTAAACAGATCTCCGTCTGTCTCTTGTCTAGTAGAACAACAACAAGAGTTCGATGTCCACTCCTAGATTCTAGATCTACATTAGAAGCAGAAGACATGCCTAAGTCGTCTCAGAGTTCAGCATCAATGTAAACATCTCAGACTAAATGTTCTAACCTTTTTCTTTAAATTTCAGAATAAAGTCACATCATATTCACTGAATGCAAGTTGCAAACGCACTTGGAAACAGCGCATCACTTTTACTCACGATCAGCTGTTTGCATCGTAATAGATTCACTACTGCTGCGTTCTACGTCACAACAACGGGAGGGAACTCCGCTGAAGAAAAAAAAGATAACCAAGTCATCAGGTTCTAACCAAGACACTGATTTAGGCCCTATTCCTATTGGGCCTACAGATTACATATTAAAATGATGGCTACAATAGAGCTAGATTCTAGATCTAGATCTAGATCTAGAAATTAGATATTCCGTTTATTTTGTGCCTTGAGGGAAAAGAGGTTGGAGCCGATGGGGTTACAGAGTTGCAGAGTTGCAGAGCAACTAACTTGAAAATAAAACGTTCCGAATGAGATTGATTGTGGATATTTTGGAAGAGGCTAGCCGTACTTAATGACGGCTAGACTGGCAGTCTAGATGGCCAGACTGACCATTTTAAAAAAATAGGCCTACTGAACTATAAATATAAATTTTTAGTGTGCATTACCTAAAGTATTTGTATTTGAGACGAAACCAGGTGCCTTAATGACAGTGCATGTATTTTAAACCTCCTGTTTTCTAATGTTAATTGGGCCTAAGATAAGTACGGCTCACAGAATTCTACACTTAGTGTAGAATTCTGTGGTACGGCTAGACCGGCAGTCTAGCCGTACATATAAGTACGGGTCACAGAATTCTACACTTATAGAAGCGGAACTCCCTCTTCGCGATCGCCGATTCGCTGTGAGGAATTGAAACTAAATCATGGC
>NW_004797329.1:724610-726408 GCF_000002075.1 Aplysia californica | reverse complement strand
CTTTTAAAAAATTGATTATCTCAGTCTTTCTGCTGGGGTGTTGTATCCCTTTCAGCCTGGGTTGGCCTTGGCATGTAGCGCCGGAGCCAGCCTCTTATGAATATTAATGATTCAAATTGTGTTCCTGTGAGCATAGAAACACTTTCTCATTCAAATTTTTTAAAAGGGAAACAACTTAACTGTGAAAACTTCGGTCCATTGCAGCATCATATCGGTTCTTACACTTAAATACAACACAGATGCAAGGCATTTTTACTAATTGACTTGCCTAATCTGAAGGACCTCGGAATAAAACCTTCTTTCTTAACTTGATTTCAGTGCCTTAATCGGGCAATCGCGCAGCGCAGGTAGCCCACGGTTCCGCCGCGAGAGAGGGCTCCTATCAGGCGTGCGGTGCCGCCCACAGAGCATCCTCCATTACTTTTAATCTCCTTGGGCCAAACCTAGATCTAAGTACGGCCACTTCTATTAATTTTTTCTAGGCCAATGCTGTAATCAACTGAACTAGTAGGTCGCCGAGGCCGAGGTTATGGGCAATGAGGTGTTGTAACCTAGGAATCTAGATCTAGATTAATTCGTGAATTATTTTTTTTTTCAACTTTTTTTTATATTTTTGACCTCCACCCGACACCACTTTCATTAATAAATCCTTAACCTTTCAATTGCATTTTTACCTAAGCCTAATAACTTATCTCACTCTGTGCGTGAAGCGAACAGATAAGATTACCTGACAACCTCCACCCGCAAAGAGATAACATTGTGCTACATCGTAAGATCTACAAGTACAAGTATAGGCCCTAAGCCTACATAATACAGACTACTCCAGCAGCTTTTGCATTGGAAATTAACCATTTAACTCTTTTAATTTTAAGGACACGCGTAGCACTAGCGGACAGATAACGAGTCCGATCAGACCAATTTAAAGTTCTGGCACGTCTCGAACCATCATAATCAAATCAAAAACACGAATTTATATTTAATCGTAATTTGGCCTGAGCATGTTACTATAGTGTGGTCAAAAATTCGTGGTGCAACTTATTGTCAAACATCTCCTCAACTATTGAACATAAATCCTCCAGCTCTTGCACATATAACCATGTATTTGTCTTAACAGATCAATTTTTTGGTTAACCCCTGTTAGCTGTATTCTAGAAAAGTCCTTAATAAATACTAATTAAAAAATCAGATTTTAAAAAAAGGCTTAATTACAGCTGGGACAATATCACTTTTAAAAGTAAGTCCGTCTTTTTGATTCTGATAGTGAGATCAGAGAGTATTTAATTATATTTTAGTGTCTCTGGTGAGATTATGTTTATTGAATGCACGTTTTGAGAACTTTTAGTGCAAAAAAGTGTTCATTATAAAATTAATTTCTTGTAACTAGTTTGCCACTAAAAAGTGTCATTGGTGAGCCATGGCGTAATATAGTATCGAGGTGGTACATATATTATAATTATAAAGGTTAGCTCCTCGAGTTGTATGCGTACGCAAAATGTGTGTGAGAAGCGGGATAAATGCGTGCTGTGAACTGTGAACAATTTTTAGAATTGCTGTAGGCTATTTTATAACTATAAATTTACGAAGAAAATATTTTTAATCTAGCCTCAATTGTTGTGGAAAAATATGATTAAGTTAAGACAAATTGATGCAAACTGCTGTGCAAAGTATGGACGACATTGATTCACCCGTTAAAAAGGTATTTGAAGATAAGTTGTGCCACGAATTTTTGACCGCACTATAATTAGTAATTGCTTTTTTTACCCCAATTATTATTATTATCATTGTTATTATTATTATC
>NW_004797329.1:715387-717887 GCF_000002075.1 Aplysia californica | reverse complement strand
ATCATGGCCTCCGAAAATGTCTGTGATAGCCAGCTGAATGCTGAAACGTGGGGAAAAAATGGGTGGGGTTGGGGTAATAATGATAATAGTAATAATAACAAATATAAATAAGCTTAATGAAAATAAGTGGGTGGTTGGCGGGTGTTTTCGTGTGGTTTGTTTCTTCTTTCCTGTCAAACATCTATCATCCTTATCTCCTCTTCTTCTGTTTTATATTATTTGTTACTCCCTTGTAACTCCTCTAATCTTCTGGCGCTCATATGATCTTTATGAGGTTGCGAGCGCGTAAAACCTCTACTAAAACTAAACTAAATGATAATAATGAGAATGATGAGCCACCACGAACAGATATCATTAGAACTAAAGGTGCGTTCCTCACATCATCTTATGATGAGGAATGCCAGGAAATGATGTCTGCTGCACAATGGATTTCTGACAATTGTCACAGTAGAACCAGTGTGCTGATCTTGACTGACAGTCAGTCCCTCTGCAAGAGACTGCTAGGCAACAGCTCGGATATAAATGATTTGCATCGCAAGGTCAGTGAAACCACAACCACAATAAAGATCCTAGGAATTCCAAGCCATGTTGGAATCGAAGGAAATTAATCAGCAGACCAAGCTGCCTATGATGCCCGAGAGATTGAAGGAGACCGACAGGGGCGGCTCGTGGGTCTAAAAAGTGGGCGTGCACAATTAAGCTATCTTAGGCTGAAGATAATCAAGGGCAGAGTTAATGGGATGGTGTATAATTTTAGGCTCTTTTAAATGGGTTGGTGAAGGAAGACCTTGTGCTTTTATATTCATTCTTTTTACTTGTGGCTTTGACTTCTAGAACTAAATCTGTTTGTTAGCTAAACGTCAATTTCATTCATCCTCCATTAGAACTGAACACTCAAGTAATACCTTTTACCACTCCACTACTAAACCGTTCAAAAGCACAACTCATAGGACGGCGACTTAAGTATGTCATGTTCACCTCCCTCAGGTTCACGGTCACAGAGTCACTTAAAATAGCGACAAGACAACGAACCAATCACAATTCAATTGAGCACTCCGCTGGATTGCTCCGGGGCCCACATAAGTTGACATGGAATAGTGCACACTCTATGGCGTTTATTTTTAGATTGCCTACTGTGGGCTATGTTTCGGCGCTATTCGACAGGAGCACATTTGAGATGTGCCGTCTTATTAATATTAATGTACCGCCAAACTCTCTACAAGTGTCGTCATAGCTTGGGTTATCCCAAAGAGCGATTTATAGGTCAGGTTTCCACTGTTGACTATCCTGTTATGTTTAGATACAGCGCATGAACTTAGGCATGACAAAGTAGATGTTTTACGGCGCTATAGAATAGAAATGACAGTTATGGCGTCAGCGAGGGCCTTGTTTTGATATAATGTTTGACTAGTATTTGTTTCTGGCGTCTTTTATTTTATTATTGAGGGTGCTTTACGTCATAGAACATTAAAACATTTTGGGCGGCACTGTACGACCGTGCTCTATGGACGAACCGCGCCTGGAGACAAATGACCAATAACATACATGGGAGTCTTTCCAATGATCAAAAGGGGAATCAGAGACCCACCATGCAGAGCTGAGTACCAGCATTTGGAGGATGTGTATTCTGAGTACTCCAATAAGTAGGAACAATTATAATCACATGTCGCTGGGACCAGGCAGAGCTAGCGAGACTGCGGTCGGACAGTCATTGGAGCATGAGATGGTATCACAACTTTGTGAATGAAGAGCTCAACCCACGGTGCCGAAGATGCAACCATGAAAAGGAGGATGTCAAACATAATTATGTTTGAATGTCCATGAACAACGGCAACTCGAATGGAGTTATTTGGACGAGTGGAAGTGCCTCTGAGTATAGTGACAATGGAGAGGAAAACAGACCTCGTTCTCGCTCAAAGATTTCTACGTGGGATCCACCCGGCCCATTGAGGGGAAAAAATCATCGTCATCATAATAATTGTTCTTTGTTATAAGTGCGTCAGCAACATTGCACCATCATATCTTTGTGACATGGTCATCGAAAATATATATTTACCTTCTCAGCCTTTAAGATCGACGACGAAAAGACTTTAAAAACCTGTCCAAAGCAAAAGTCAGAGACTCGGAGGGAGAGCCTTTTCACACCACGCCCCCTCCTTGTGGAACGCTTTACCAGCTCATCTACGGGAGTCCACCACTTTATCACAATTTAAATCAGCACGTAAAACGCATTTGTTTTAGTCCAGCTTCAATCTGTAATTTCCGACATTCCCAATACAAATATTAATATTATGTTCTCTCAGTATCTATCATGTTCTTTCAGAATCGTTCATTCATGCTGTTCTGTTCTGTAAGAATTTATGACGGTGTGAATTTTATCAATGTGTGCAAGGGTGTCTGGGTAAGCTTTGTGGGATTGTCTTTACTCAAGGATGTGCTGGAGAGAGAGAGAGAGAAAAGAGAGAGAGAAAGAGAGAGAGAGAGAGAGAGAGAGAGAGAC
>NW_004797329.1:708455-715287 GCF_000002075.1 Aplysia californica | reverse complement strand
GCTCAACAGCAGGCTCTATGCGCTTTACACTATATTATTACCCCAGCAGACCATAGAACACTCCGAAACATTCTCAGCTTCCCGGGAAGCATACAGGTGCCAGCGTTTCATAGGCTATCCAAATCTAAAATTACAGATTACACTGGTCTACAAAGAGTTTGATTCCAGCTTAAAACCAATATATTGGGGAGGGAGGGGGGGGGGACTGAATTCGTAAATGATACTCGTTTTTAGTTTTTATTTGTAGTTTTTCTAGATATAACTTGGGGTCCTCTTTGCTTAGCTTACATAGTAAAAAAAAAGACCATACGTTATTGGCTGCAAATAAGCTATAGTTATATGATGAAACTGTATGAAAGTGACATCAGTTTTTAAATTGTATAATGCAACAGTTTCCTCTGTGGCTTCATTATGACCGTTTAGTTTTAAATCAGCGAACAGTTATTCAGTACCAGAAACAGCTCATTTTACCATACGTCGTTAGTCATTATGCCTCATCATTGTGCTAACAACCCTGACAGTTTCACTTATGTCTATGGGTAAATTTGATAGATCTATACTGCACAAAGGAGAACGATTTTAAACTTTAAGATTCCTATTACATTATTTTCAATGCAAAGTTTGTAACCTAAAAAAGTTGGGCTTCTCACATACGCTGCAATACCTGTACCGCAAACCATTGCCAGTTGTTGAAAAGGAAAAAGCAATAAATCAGATTACTGCCACTACTGTATTTTGCAACCGGATAGAAATAAACTTAAGGGAAATCAGAAGAGTTAAGTTGATATCATGATATTCTATCTGTCCAACGTCTAGTACCGCATAGCTAAGATTTACCCAATCCTGTCGAGCCAGAGACAACTACTGAATTGAAAGAAGGGGAAAATGATGCCCCGTAAGAATACACTGAAGTTTCCACATCAAATTAATCTGATTTTAACCGACATACGCAAAATAGACTGATCGACCTTCTCACGGGACTTAAAGCTACCAAAACACAAAGCTGAATTGTTGTGTGCAAGACTCCAGAAACGCGATTTGCTTGCTGACAGTCTGATAGGGAGCATATTTAGATATCACGAAAATGATTTTCTACATTTTTAAAGTATGAAGGGCAATCTAATTGTATGTAATGATGTAGGAGGTCTTATGAATGTGATGCTGTGAATGATGAATATCAGGCACATTTTCACAATGATATTGCAGCTATGGAAAGCAACATCAGGGCACATGTTGTAATAAATGTTTAGCTGATTATTGTTGATAAGTTACAATAATAAATGTACCAAATCTTGAATATTAGAAACAAGTCAAGAAACAATGAGTCAAATATGTGTGAAGTAACCCCAATTTCTAATCCTTCTTTACCATTTATAAAATATGAAAACTTGAATATCTTGAAAATAAGACATAAACATCAATTTTTACTATCCTTTTTGCGTTCAGCGCCTCAAAGGCCATTATAAAGTGACATCTGAGCCCGGAAGCAGACTCTTTATGAAAATTCATAGACCACTAATATTTAAAAAAAACATTATGTATTTTCTGTTTTCAAGCTATAAACTTTAACTATTTCTTACATAAAATACTACTCGCTTTGTTCTTTATTATGTTTGCGCAATAAGAATCTAAACAAGAATGGAATGACTGCATAATTACTCTTAGAAACTATTTATAATAAACTTTTGCTATAAATCAAACGCCCAAGCGACCACTAGCGGTCGTCGAGTGTCGTTGATTAACGTGATTCGAACGCCTGGATGCTGTCATTCTGACGTTAAGGCAGTTGAATCTCATAGAGTTTGGTAACTCTCAAACGCCTATCTTAAGTAACGTATGTAAGAAATAACTTTTTAAAGTTCGTTACGTACCGTCGTCCTACGTCATGGCATAATATATAGATCTATCTGGATTTCAGATTCATAGGTACGAGCCTAGAGAAATAGAGGAGTGTTTGCTTCTCTTGTTAAACCTGTCTCCTGACGCTTAGGCGGTTGAATCACGCGGCTAGCAATATCAACAACAGAAGCCACCCACCTAGCCGGTGACCGACAATTACATCTCCCGTCCACATTCAACGACACAAGAGAAAGGATTAAATAAAGAAAGCAAGCCATCCTCAGAAATATGGTGCTTCATTCAGGAGTAAAAAAAAATCGGCGAAAAATACTTAGTTGTCAATATTAGCGATCCTCCTCCCTTCTTTGAGGTATTGCAGCCTACATATTATTTGTACAGACTTTCTCCTTCACCAAAAGATTTTGTGTGACGCTCTAGAGGGTTCTATTCAGAGACTCAGTTCTTCCTTCGCAAGAGGGCAGAGAAGAAGAACGCCAAAAAGGCTACCAATCTGTGACCAGTGCTGATAAATTAAATGTGTTCGTTCAATCGATGTGGACACTCAGTCTGGCACAAAGGCGAAAGACCCTCATACCCAAACCGTTTCAAGCAAGCAGCTCTGACTGGGACAAAGAGATCAGATGCTGGTCGTAGAAAAGGTCGATAGGAGGTCGTGTCAGTTCTCAGCAGAGTTCCGTTGATTGGACTCATTTGAGTAATTGCATTTAATATCCAAGGGAAGAACAGCGAAATACGAGCTCGTTTCTCTTGAATAGATTTGACTGTCTGCTAAACATGTCACCCCCCCCTCCTTCCCCTTAAAAATCCCATCCAATTACAGCCCCCCCCCCCCTCTTGCCTTATCCCCAGCGATAATATGAGTAGTACTCAGATCTGTGTCTTTTTGAGTAAACTAGACAAAATTTCTTTTCGTTCTTTCTCAGAACCTCCTGGTTATGACCTGATATCTGTTTGTTTGTCTGAGTTATACCATTTAATGATAAGCTTGTTACGTACTGGTTGACCAAGAAAAAGCCTCATCAGTGGTACAAACACTGGTTATGGAGAGTTTTAAAAATTGTTTTTTTCACTTTCAGAATTTTTACATTCCTACAAAAGTGCATAAATCTCAGCAAACAATATTAAACAACATAATCAATCCTGTCAGGTTAGTGTTTAGTCCACTTTTTTGTTGTTGCATTCAGAGAAGAGATAATGCGAACTACGTGGGAAGCAGAGATAAATCGCTAATCTAGAGTCAGTGCTGCCGGGCAACTTTGAAAAAAAACCCCCACCCAACAGTCTGTTATCTTTTTATGTTTCGAAAATAGCCACCCCAAAACAGTTGATCACGTATATCGCCAGACGGAAACTATTCACTCACGGTAACACGCGCACACACACACACACACACACACACACACACACACACACACACACACACACGAGTGCGCGTGAATAGGCACATAATGCATGCGCTCAAAGTTTAGTTCTAGTAAGAGTTTTACGGCACTTGCAACACAGTTAAGTCATTAAAGTGCCGAAGATTAAAGGTGTTACAAAAAAGTAACAAACACAACACAATAGAAGTTCGATAGGAAAGACGAACCAAACCACACCAGAGCATCCGCCAACCACCCAATTGCACTCACACACGTAGACACCATAAATGATGATTACAATGATACCTCCATATCCAAATACCCGCCTATCTCCACGTAATTTTCACTATTAATTTATGTGTTTCATTAAAAAGATCCACCTACATACAATATATTATAATTGCTCTTGAAAATGTTGATAAAAAAGACGTTTATGTCCAAAGGATCTCAGCACTCAAACTCCACTGATCCTTCTCTGGATTTATATTCAATGTGGAATCCGAACTACGAAAATTCTGATACTTTGAGGGGAAACAATTGGAACAGGTGGATATTATACATGTATAAATGGTCTTTTGTGTGATGCAATACTAAAAAATCAATTTCAAGAGACAATGGAAGCATTAGCATGGTACCATAACTATCATTACAGTTGCTACAGGCTGAACAGATAGCAACAGATCTTACCTTTTAGACACTAGACAGGTTACAACAGGCTGAAATCACGCTGCAGGCGTGTGGTTGGAAGGAGCTATTGATAGGTCCTCCTCATTTACCTCCCCCCTGTTGTTTCTGTTTGCCTGTTCTACTTTTTTCCTCCAGCACTACCGTAACGACCATCATGATCTTGATGTGCTTCTCTTTACTTAAACAAACTATTTTTTATTCTGATATCGTTGTTAGAGGTTTTTTTTTGCTCAGCTGGTTTTGCTATTTTGTTTCTTTTTTCCAACAACTACAGGGTCTTGCTGTTGGGGGTAAAGAGTTTGTGTTGATGGAGGTGGTTCTAACACTTGTTATTCATTTGCCCCCTCTACTGCTTTTGGCCATGCAGCTGCTGTTGTTCTTCTTGTTACCGGTTTTACCGTTGCCGTTCCTGCTGTGACAGAAAATGCGCTAATGAACTACTCACGTACCTTGGGCTCAGAGATAAAAATAACCCAATGCAGCCATACAATGACCAAAGGTGAACCGGGACAATCCCTCACATTAGGAGAAATTGCGGTTGCTATTCCAGTTCACTAGAAAGGAAAGAACAGGTGAAACTCAGAGAGCAGCAGCTGAATAATAACCTAATGAGCCGCGCGGGGAAACTAATGAAGAGACGGTTCTGCTCTATAGTTATTAGAAACCTCGAAGAAAATACAAAAATGTAAAGTTGTCATACTAGAATATGCAGCTTTCTTACAAAATAGTTCAACACGGGATCAGATTACGGTATCTCTTAAGTGACTGAATCTGTCTTCCAGAAGATAGAGTACCACCCGCGTTGTTTGATTGACCAAAGACTTGTAGAATAATATCCGATGCTATTGACTCTACCGTAATTCCGGTTCATCATGGAACGCACCATTTGACTCTATTTAGAACCAAAGAAGGGCTAGAAGTAGAAGGGAAAGTATACGCATTGTGCTACAGCGTGACAGGCGTTTAGCTCTTCATTTGTGAGACCACGGTGCACCTATTATTCGGAAGACTCAGTCTTGATTGAGGCGTTGAATCAATAAGAATCAAAAAGGGGAACGAAAACAATGAATAATTATATTATTGATTTTATCCTTAGTTTGTTGATTTCAAGTGTAAATAAAAAATATGGACACGCACAGAGTCATCATTATTAACCCCAATGTAGAGGACGTTTTTATTTGCGTCCGAAAACCTGTCGTCTCCAATTATGTTACGACTCGGTGGGATCAAGTGCTCGTCAATTTTTTGACATATGGCGTTATTTGTATAATCTTAAATCCAGTCCAATTGCCTCGGTTTTGATTTTTAAAAATGTATCCATCCATCTTTAAAAGAAGTCGAGATATTTGCGAGTAAAGGAGGTGGGGGTCGCCTTGTATCAAAAGTAAAATAGCAAGAACTGGAACGCCAAAATTTGGTTACATCCGAAGATTGAGTGTTCTTGAAGACTGCAAATTTACATTTTAGGGCCTTTGATCAATGCTTTTCAGTAAATTCCATTCACAAATATATTTTCAACGGAGGTTAAATTTGCCCCCCCCCCCCCCCCCCGTGAAAAAAAAAGAGAAAAAAACCCCAAAATCAAACAACCCCCCATCCACCCACCGACTCCCAAAAAAACCATCTAAATAATAGGTATATAAATACCCCCCCCCCCCCTAAAATTTAATAAACTTCCCGGGCGAAAAAATTATTCGAATTTTTAATTTTTTTTTTTTTGGGAGAGGGCGGGATGCCACGCAAACTTTCCCCGCTGGATCAAACTGCCATTCTACGACGAGAGCTATTTTGTTTATTACATCCCTTGCATACTCTCCGTCTAGTAACCCCTGAGACTGCCGTCTCCTGTGAGAAGTCTAATAAAATTATAATGATTCATATCCTCAGCAGACCAGTCTATGATTCCGAGACACTCGAAAAATCGGTTTAATTATTAGCAGCTATAGGGCACGTGCGCAGCAGCTTTGAGCCCGATTTCTCCCATTCCCCCCTCCGTGTGGGCTTGTGTGTTTTTCGGGGGGGGGGGGGGGGGGGGTGGGGGTAATAATTTGTCAGTGGGGAACAGCGCACTGCCCGCCTTATGGGGTCCTTCAGGAAGCGCTAAACTTAAAGTTAAAGTGAATCGTCATGGCGCGGGAAGTCAAATCTGTGCATATTTATTTGATCCTCTTCGTTGAACATTCGAACAACATTAAAATTTGAACTGGGCACACGGAAATGCTGACCAGGACCACTGTGACTAGCCGAAGGGCGTCTGTATATCTGGAATCAACACCTGTCTGTCTGTCTCCACATGTTTTGAGAAAATTAAAACTGGGTCACTGAACTGCTAAACAGGACCCAGAAGCACTGTCTAAAAGCGTCTATATTATCTAAAAATTCATACATTTGAGAAGAAGTAGACTTTGAGAGACTTCGGGTAACATATTTTGACCATTTTTATTCTGCATAAAATTGTTAAACTCTCTGCATTGGCTTCAAGCTGATAAAAGAATCCAATATATAATTTCCGCCATCTGCAGACACCAGTCCAGACTTGCTATTTTTACTTTGGACGTGCAATATTTTCACTGGTTTTCTTTTTTTTTTGTCTTTCAAGATTTAGCGTCTACACAGGAAAAGGAGACGGAGAAGGAACACAGGAGGACGAAAAGAAAGGTCTGGCGTACAACGTCGTCATGGACCTTGTAAAGCCCTTTGTTACCATCAGTAAGTATATTGCTGTGCGAATTGCAGCTTTCTCTTACGGTCCAATTAGAATGCGCATCTATTGAGAGATGTCCACTAGTAAAGCTTCATTTCCTTGCTACGTGATGTACAGTTTTCTTTTTTCTACGCTGTGGCCACCCTTGGATTTTTTATTTTTGTTTGGAGTATTGCATTCACCCCCCCCCCCCCTTCTTGCTTTCGGCAAATTTACAAGT
>NW_004797329.1:700787-702477 GCF_000002075.1 Aplysia californica | reverse complement strand
TCTCTCTCTCTCTCTCTCTCTCTCTCTCTCTCTCTCTCTCTCTCTCCCTCTCTCTCTCTCTGCTAAAATAACGTCAACAATGTTGTTGTTTTGATGATGGTAATGACGATGATGATGAGGGCGGTTCTGAATGTGTGCATTTATCTCGCTCGTCTTTTAACTCTGACAGATTTATATGATTAAAAATTTCAAACTGCCCCAGAAATGATAAATAACTGTTATAATATGGAATTTTTATTTTTAAGGGGGATTATTTATATCCCACCCCCTCACCTCTCTCTCTTTCCTCATCCAATTCCAGTAAAAATGTCCTATCGTTCTGTATAATAGATGCGATACGTCAGTTTTTTTGACAAATACATTCGCCAATTAGGAAAAATGACTATTATAATTTTTGTCTCTAAAGAACTTTCTTTTTTAACGTAACATCACACAGGATGTCATATTTTCTGTGTGTTTTTGTATATGTCAGTTATGAAGTAAAGGTAGCTGCTATCTGCCCCTCTAAGCTGATGATTTTATCTGAATATATTCAGATTTTAAATCCTTTTGCCAACTTATATATCATTCGTCAAAACATTTTTTTTCACTAGACACATTGTTGTTTTTATAAGGACAATGATTAACGAGATTTATATTTCCATATCCTTGTCACCTTCATGTATTTTATTTTATTATACTCCTTCCTTTTCTTTGAAAAAGAGTATTTGCAGGCCGAGCTTCACAATGCCAAGTTAGCATTACGAACTATAATAACTACAGGTCTTTTCTCAAACTTCCACTTACCTTTTGCACAGAGATCGTTTCTTGCGAAAGTGAGCAAAACCTTAAATATCTCGATTATGTCCCTTAGCTAGGCGGGCTGGATGATTTCAAAGGAACAAGTTACTTTAACTCCAGAACGAATTATTTTCTCCAAAATTACGACAGACCTCTTAAGAGTACTTTAAGAAAAATCCTTGTCTGAGCTGTTGTCTTATCCCTTTTCTCTAACGAATTAACCCCCCCCCCCCCAATAAAAAAACCCAAAACAAACAAAACAAACAAACAAACAACAAACAAGTATTAAAGATGCTAACACCATGTGTCCCCACAGATGTTAATAATTCTTTTCTCTTAGAAATAATAAAATAACAAGGTGTTTTCACACCCCCAGCGACACAGTTCAGATAATTTAGGAGACGGTCTTTCGACCCTGCCTGTCAAGGTCAACCCAGGCAGAGAGGGATACAACATCCCGGCAGAAAGACCGTCGAGATATTCGATAAAAAATTCCTTCTCATTTGGGAATCAAACTCGGCTCTCCTGCTTGCGGCAGCGAAACACCTTACGCTACACCACAGGCGCAGGTGTTCATCATTCGAACGACTATATTAAATGTCCACTTGATCATACCCTATCGATCCCACCACACAAGTGCATTCCTATTACTGTTGACTGAACTCTCGGATTGCTGAACTGAATTATTTCTTAATTTGTTTTAGTATTCTGCAAACTTGGCGGTATCAGCATTTTGAAGTTTGTACGTAAAAATTTAGACTGCCAACTTTCCTACTTATATTATCAAGCATTCTAAATTACCAAAAACAAAACAATAACTTAAAAAGCATTATTTGTGTGTGTATGTATATATGTGTGTGTGTGTGTGTGTGTGTGTGTGTGTGTGTGTGTGAGAGAGAGAGAGAGAGAG
>NW_004797329.1:696142-699646 GCF_000002075.1 Aplysia californica | reverse complement strand
TATATACATACACCATCCCAGCAGACAGATGGACGGGAGACATTTGACAAGAACTTCCTCACACGAAATCCAAACTCACGTCTTCAGCGCGCATTGGTGAAGAGCCTATCCAGTAAGCCACAGACTCTGGTATGATAGTAATAATACTCTTTTTTTTTGGGTAAGTGTTTTACGGCGCTCGCAACTGCATAAGGTCGTATGAGCGCGCGGGACACATTAAACTTTTTCAGTTGGTAGGACATTTTGTCCGGGTGGCGGCCGAAGAACTTTTCGCAACTTGCACACGAGCCCTTCGAGATTTTTCGCCCTTGTTCGGAGGCTGGGTGCAGATCTTTCCTACCAGCAGGAAAAGAGGTGAAAGGAGACAATTTTAGAGAAGAAAAGTTTTCCGTCAATACCCGGATTTGATCCCGGGACATTTGAATGAGAGGCTAACACCTGAACCTCTTGGCCACGAGAGCCCCCCATACTCTTTTTTTAGAGGGTTTTTTTTGTTACGTTCGTCCTTTACGCATGTTCTGAGCTGATACAAATTAAACTCTTTTCAATCCGTATTTTTCAAAAGCATCCAGTGCATTTTTTTTCTTTCCTGGAACCAGTGTTCCCATAGTGGCTTTTGTGGTGTAACTGTTATGCTCCTTATTTTCACACGAAGGAGACTCGAGTTCGATTCCCAAGTAGGGAGAATTTTTATTTTTCTTCTGAGGTGTTGTATTTCACTCATCCCTTGGTTGGTCCTGGCAGGCAGGATCAGAAGTCTTCCTCCTTAATGATACAATATGACCAAATCATGTTGTAAATCATAAAAGAGCAAAAATGTTTTTAAAAAAAATATTATTATAGTAGAGGGTTTTACGGCGCTCGCAACTGCATAAGGTCGGTCATATGAGCGCCAAGGGGTGGGTGTCAACAGAGAAGTCTTTACAGGGAATCAGACTTATTCTGCTCACCTCTCTAGCTTCAACAGCACAAGGTCTGCTTCGACTATCAAGGCACCCCAAAAATAGCAGGTCACAAGAGAGTGACAAACATACAAAAGAAGTAGAGGGAAATGACAATAGTAAGGATTAGGAAAGAAAAAGCAGCTGTTCCCTGTTGTAGATCAGGCACAGTTATGAGGGTGACATGATGAATCAGCCCATTTACAATTCTACTGTGCTTGAACGAGAAATGTCCCCCTTTTGGGAATGGCCTAAAGACACTACAGTCAGTGGCACTGTCCCGGGGGAGAAAATGTTTAAAAATAAATAAACATTTTTAAATTCCAGTTTTTCATACGCATGTTGTGCACCCCCCCCCCCCCTTTGGAATCAGTGATCTCGATAATGTTACCTACGACAACCAAAATGTGCAGTAGGTAGTATGTTTTACTAGAAGATACAATAATCATCACAATATATTCACGGGAGCCCTTCAAACACTTGAAAAGCCAACTGGTCCTTTAAACAATTTAATACGAGTTTTACGGCGCTTGCAACACAATAAGGTCACGTAAGTGCCGATGATTAGAGGTGTTACATGACAGTTAAAAAAAAAAAAAAAAGGAGTAGAGATCAGTGAGATACATGTTTGATAGGAAAGAAGGAGCAAAAACCACACCGGAGCACCCGCCACCCACCCGTAATTAATCCTTTTAACAAGCTTGTGGGTGTAAACACTTTCGTTGTTGTCATCACGTTGTACAGGTGTAGCTCCTCTTTCAGCGCTAAGCTTATTCAAGAGGCGGAATCTCCTTAACCTCCATCTCCGAGAGGACCGAACCATACAAAAAAATGACTATAAGGTTATTTATGAGGCGGGACCTCCGAGTTTAAAGTCCCAAGGACACAACGTCAGACCGAGCTGAAGCTCGAACCCCGGAACCCACAATCTCACGATGAGCAAACCAGATAGGTGAAGAGCTTTAGAAACTTCCCAAAACAACTTAAGTTTAGACCGCCCCGTTTGGGATTCGAACCATAGCTATCCCCTCCGTGGTCCAGCAAGACACTGACTGAGTTAATCGATGGCCTTTCATACAAAATATACGCTTTCTTCTTGATCAAGGCGTTTGTTCATTGTTTGTAACGAAAAGCTCAAAGGGGAGGGAAAAGACAGGAGGGGGTTTAGGGGAAGAAGGGGGAGGAGATCTTTTTTAAACAACATGTACTTTTATTGTTGACTTGTTTTGTAAGGGTTGCTTTTGGCCCATTGGAGAGTAGTAATTTAGACCAGGACAAACTGTAGGGAGATGCTGCAACTACTTTTCCTTATCGAATTTTTTGGTACTGTTTCGCTCTGTCTGTCTGTCTGTCTGTCTGTCTGTCTGTCTGTCTGTCTGTCTGTCTGTCTGTCTGTCTGTCTGTTTGTCTGTCCGTCTGTTTGTCTGTCTGTCTGTCTGTCTGTCTGTCTGTCTGTCTGTTTGTCTGGAGTCCAAGACTTTCGTCTTTCCGTTTGTATGCCTGTTTCTCCGTCGTTCTTTCTTTCTTTTTCTTTGTCTACCTGTCTATCTTTGTGAATCTGACTTCATGGGTTAAAAAGAATGTAAAGGCCTATTATTTGTTTCTCTTTTTGTGTTAACTTGCCTTCCTCCAGTTTTCTTTGTATCTCCTTTCCCTATAATTCATTATTTAGTTTTCTCTCTCCCCTGCCTTCAGTATTTTCTTGTGTATTTATCCCCCCCTCCCTTTCACTCCCTATTCTCTGAGTTAGGAACAAAGGTACTCTCAGCAGTAAATGTGAGTTGTGCTTCCCAAAACGATAAGCGTGAAAACTTCGTTTCCACCACCCGCTTGCGCAAACTGCAGGAGACAACGCCGATCTGAGCGTGCGTGCGTGCGTGCGTTTGTGTGCCACCGCCAGCCAGCCATTGCCGTAGCCTGAAGGTCTAGGCAAGATTTATCGAGCTCTGGTGGTGGGTGGGAGTGCGACTCAAGCCCTGGCGAACGGTGAGTCGACCTTGCGTGGAAAAAACAATGAGGTCCCCGTCATCTTAGTCACTCCACGAAGCGTGCGGTGTGAGGCGTGCGAGCTGCGGGGCTGTTTTGTCTCAGTGAGCAGATGAACTCTGGGCGCGCGGGTTTGAACTCGCGTTCACTCAAGCCGGTTGTGGACTGATCGTGAATCATTTAGTTGCTTGTTTTCATTGTGGATTTTAGTGACAACGTGTGTTGTGTATTCAAAGTGTGTACTTTCTAACTTTGGTTTAGTTTTTATTACGTCGTTGTATTATCACCAATACATGTACGATTTTGCAATAGGAGAATCTGCGCCATTTAGTATAAACGAAACCACACAGGGATTTAGACAGAACTGACACTACTGACAGTATTTGCTAACGCTGATAAATTAAAGCAATGAAACGATTTACTCATAATTCTTAGAGTAATATTGTATGGAATGGCTTCTATAGAGTACAATAATGGACAAGAATAGTTATCGTTGCACAGTGATGATGGCTGCATGATAATCACAATAATAATGATAATAATAATAATAATAATAATAATAATAATAATAATAATT
>NW_004797329.1:693093-695227 GCF_000002075.1 Aplysia californica | reverse complement strand
GCACGCACGCACGCACACACACACACACACACACACACACACACACGCACACACATTACAAACACTTCTTTAGACAACAAAATTACATGTCACTTAACTAAGAAAATGAGCCCTTTTGACGTTCATCTTTGTCCACTCAACAAATAAGCCCAAAAGTACAAAAAGATACGATAAGATTAGGAGTGAACAAAAATTTTGATTGTCATTTTGATAGAGTAAAGACACTAATACCATAAGCATCCGTCATCTAAACACTTTTCCATTAAACCTGTTGTCATAATTATGAGACACAGTGTATCTTTTGTCTAAAAACTTTTAATAATCCGCCTGGCTAGATAAACAGTGAGTAACTTGTTCTGCTTTCTCTTTGCTGTCCAAGTTGAAACAATAAACTAGAAGATAGCATGACATTAATCTGTTAATGTTAAAACGTTTCCCACCTCGCGAGTTGATAATATAACTAGAGACAATATCTTTTTTCTTCTTCTTTGTTTTTTAAAACAAAACTTAAGAACAATTAGGCCACCATGATACGGTTCTTTGGCTCAGAAGAACAGGTTCGCCCGTAACATATTTCAATGTCGCTTGAGCGTTGCGACAACATTAAAGTTTAACGACATTTTTTTAAGCTGTAACAGAGACGAACAACTTTGGATCCTATTGATTCCGGTGACTCCTTTCTTCCCCACGATTTCTGGATTAGCTTTTCTTCAAGAAGTGAAAATAACTCTAATATATTTAGAGAGATTTGACATTATTACCCACCCTCAAGAAATCTTGCTTCTCGCTCGGGTAAGTACAATGTAAATTAAACTATGTTTGATATTGCGTTAATTAAACCTTACAACTGGGTAGTTGGAGGGCGCCACTGGTAGATTCTTTTACTTTTGTTTTCTCTGTACGTTGTTTCTTTCTGTTGGTCTGTTTTGTACTTCTTCCCAGCACTAGAAGACCAATATTGTGTTGATGTGATTCTGTTTACTCATACGAACAACAAATACACAAGCAAACAAGCAAACAAACAAACAAACAAACAAACAAGCAAACAAATAAACAAGTAATCAATCAAACAAACAAACAAGAATTTACAATACACATTCGCTGGTTCGATTTGATCACTGTGATTCGGCTGTCAGCTTTTGTTCTGAGGTGCTAGTTTTAGCCTCTCTAGTACCGGTATTGTTAGAATGGACATTGTCGAAAAAGTCGAGATTTGAAGGGGGGCATGTCATAATACGCCTGCTGCTCAACAAAACTCACAGTACTTCTATTCGAGCATTAACAAAAAATAAATATAACTAAGAATATCTCTCCCCCCCCCCCCCCCCTCCCCTTTCTCTCTCTCTCTCTCTCTCTCTCTCTCTCTCTCCCCCCCCCCCTCCGCATCTTTCCTCGCCCGCCATCCCCATAATAAACAATTAGTATGTCTTTAACAAATATGTCATACGAGATTTTCTTTAAAAAAGCGACCCCATCCTCCATTCCTCCCTTCTTCAAGAAGTGAAAATTATAACTCTTAATATATTTGGGAGAGATTTGACGTCTGTACCCACTCACAAAAAAAATGATCGCCCCCCCCCCCTCTGCTAGAATGTAAACTAAACTAAGAAGTTTGACTTTGCTTAATGAGACTTTACAAGCGGGTGGTTGATGGTAGATTCAATTTGTTTTAACTTTTCCTCTGTTGTTTCTGTCTGTCTGTCTGTCCGTCTGTCAATCTGACTTTTTCCGAGCACTGCATGGCCAGTATTGTGTTGATGTGATTCTGTTCACTCAAACAAACAAACAAACAAACAAACAAACAAACAAACAAACAAACAAACAAAAAAACCAACAAGCAAACCAGCCCCAAAAACAAAACACACCTAAAAAACAACAACAAACAAACAAGAACTAACATACAACACACACAATTTGCTGGTTCAATTTGATCTCAATGATTGGGCTTTCAGCTTTTGTTCTGTCGGGCTCCTGTTGTGAGAATGATCATTTTCAAAAAGCCGAGATCTGAAGAGAATGTGTCATAATACACCTGCTGCTCAACAAAAGTATTGTGGTCGTCACAGCACTTCTATTCGAGCACTAAAAAAACAAAACAAAAACAGAATTTCTTCTCTCTCCCTCCCACCTCCGC
>NW_004797329.1:689414-690729 GCF_000002075.1 Aplysia californica | reverse complement strand
CTCTCTCTCTCTCTCTCTCTCTCTCTCTCTTTATCTATCTATCTCCCTCTCTCTCTCTCTCTCACTCTCTCTCTCACTCTCTCTCTCTCTCTCACACACACTCACACACACACACACACATATACACACATACATGCACACACACACACAAACAAACACACACACATACCCTCACGAACGAAGAAACACACGCTTTCAAATACACTGGCACGTACACACACTCATGCCTTCCAAATTAGGTTTTAGATCAGTACAGTTAATCGCAATCAGCGTCCACACATTAGCAAATCGACGAAAGAATCCCGCAGAAAGATAGAGGGACAAATCGGTTTGGAGCACAGGAAATGATGACATCAGTACTTCGACATTGATGGGCCAAATGGTCGGGTAATGGCGAGTCCTCCGGCTGAAGATAGTTGTAGTATTGAATTCAGCTACGTTTCCCCATACGTGAGAAAACTTCTGAAAGTAAAATCGTTAATGCTTCATAATAAGAGCCGCCCGTTATTTGCTTCAATTTGTACCGATAATGGAAACATGTTTAATCTAAAGTGGAGCAACAGACTTGTCTTTTTTGGCCTCCCAATTTTTACTTTATCCACTCTCGTGAATTTCCATGAAAAAAAATGGAAAGATATCGGTATTTTTTAAAAATGATGATGGTTATCACAGGCTTATTGTATTCTCAAAAGCGACAGAACAGTGTCTGTGGCGTCGGTGGCCTAGTGGTAAGGCTATTGGACTCGCAACCGTAAGGTCGTTGATTCGAATCCTGTCAGGGGCCCGACGTTGTGTCCTTGGGAAAGAAACTTTACATGAAAGATCTTGTCAGTTTGTTAGTGTAAGAGCTCTTAAGTGGTTCCCAGGAAGCTGAGAATGTGTCTGAGGGTTCTATGGTATGCTGGGGTAATAGTATAGTGTAACGCGCATAGAGCTTGGTGTTGAGCGGGGGTATGCGCTATACAACTGCTATTTATTATTACCATTATTATTATTATCAACTGATGACCAACTCCGAAAAATGTTGTTAAGAGTGGAGAAGAGCCAGAACAACTCAACAAATATCCTGAATGCAACCCCTGTCCCCCCTTACCCCCTCGGCCACTTTCTACTTGCCTTTCAATAGTGTTATCCATACTGCAGTCAGACATTATACCAACCTAACAAACAACACAAACCATACGTTCTTATAGGCATATTAGTATTATCTTTTGAGCGGCTCGGGCACAATCCAAAACCCAAGGACTGTCCTTAATTGATAAAGGGCTAAATGAATATAAACTTGTACCTCCATGCCCGCTCCCCCTCCCCCTCC
>NW_004797329.1:683487-687035 GCF_000002075.1 Aplysia californica | reverse complement strand
ACACACACACACACACACATACACACACACACACACACACACGCACACACACATACACACACACACACACACTCACACGCTCGTACGTAATAATGCTTAGACATTCCATTCTTCAGGCAAGTGCAGAGAATGCAGAATCGGGACGTGCGTTGATCCCTCTGGTGGAGGTGCTGCCAGGCTAGTAAACTACTCAATAAACCAAAGCAGTTTACGAGATCAAAGATATGCTGGAAAGGGGAGGTGCACCGTTAGCTGTTAGTGTCACACTGGGCTGCAATGCGGGAGGCCGTATTTCAAATTCCCAAGGAGGCAATCTTGAATTTTTGTTGTGTGAGGAGTTTTCGTACCTAACAATCCACTTGGGTTCGTACTCAAGAAGAAAGGCTCTTGAAAACATACTGTATTGAAAAGGGTCATTAACCCAATACGATGTATCCTCATTACAAAAGAACACATCGTTTCGAGAAAGACCTTTGAACTAATACCTATCCAAATTAAAGCTTATGCTATAGGACTTTTTTTCGCCAGGGGTGCTTTGTATACAATTTTATGTTAGTGATCTAGAGAGCCCTGAAAACCGCCCAGCAGCAGCGACGTTTAGCTGGCTTTAGTGTTTGTTATCAAATTGTCCTTTCACAGCCTTACTTTTAATTAAGAAACTATAATAATATTATAGTTCTTGTTGAATGAATATACTAAACAGATTGAAGCTCATTGGAGGATTAACCACAGTCTTGATGTACCTTTTATTTCGTTTCTTCATCGTGATGATGACAATAACTGCATTCGATGGACATTATTTTTATTGCATTGTTCCAGGTAGACGGAGGAGGAGGAGGAGGAGGAAAGGAGGAGGAGGAGGAGGAGGAGGAGGAGGAGGAGGAGGAGTGTAATGCCAACAGCCTGGTTTGCTTTTTTGGGCCCTTTTACAATGATTTGCCCTGGGTGTTACACTGTCGTAGAACATAGATAGGCTCCTCATTTTAATCAGCACTCTTTCCGAATTGACGCTAGTTACCGAATTCATAAATTTTTAACTACACCTCCCCCCCCTTCAACCTCTGAGTCGCACAGTACACAACCACATCTTAATTAAGCTTGTTTTTATTTCGTTTTTTCTTAAGCACATCTTTTACAGTTAAACCTCCCTTCCCCCCCCCCCCCCCCTCACAGTATACACATTTTCTCTTTACGTTTGAGAGATGTGCGCCCTTGTATAGGTCTCTTTGTAGGTAGTTGGCGGGTGCTCTGGTGTGGTTTGCTTCTTCTTTCCTATCAAACATCTATATTCCTTATCTCCCCTTCTTTTTTATGTTTGTTACTCTCTTGTAACACCTCTAATCTTTTGGCGCTCATATGACCTTATGCAGTTGCGAACGCCGTAAAACCTCTACTAAAACTAAATTAAAACTAAAGTATAGGTCTCTTTGAGAACAGCTCAAATACTTGTGCTCCTTTATGTAGATCGCGCACTCTCATGGCCACCGCTCTTTGCTCTCTGTAATAACTTCGCTGCAAAATGTGCACACAATTTACTGCTCTATTACGCCCAAGTGAAGGGCAAAACATCAGTCTAGCTACAGTCGAGAGCACGTGGCATCATTCCCCATTCGCCCTTCATTTCGGTGAAATCAAGTCAAATGGTGCGCCCCATAATAAACGAAAAATGTCAACGTGCACGGTCTAGGAAAGTACAGCATAAATCTATGGAACAGCTTCATGTGTTAACAGCAGAAGAAGGGGGCAGCTTTGATATGTAATCTTGTTTACTTTAAAAAATGCACACAGCTTCTACAAAGTGTTAATTTAAACAACCCCCCCCCCGCCCCCCCCCCAAATTTTTTAAAAAGAATTAAATAATAAATATTTTTTTTAAATGGCCAAACTGTGAACTACTGCTCTTTCTTTCTTGCCAAGCGTCTTTCGTCTTCTTGTTCTTTTTTTTTTTTTACTCTCTTGTATCTCCTATAATCTTCAGCACCTACTTACCTTATTGTGCTGCAAGTACCGTTAAACTCTTACTAAAATACACAAAGAACTAAACTCGGGAGTAATGATTATTATTAAGAAATGGTTTGTTTTTTTCACTGGCAACGCCTCCTTGCAGGCTGTTTTCGGCACAGACCGCTCGTAGTTCATTTCCGTATCTTATCTCTTGGATTTTTATGCTATCTTCTATCTTCATTAAGATTTCCCAGCAATACCGAGCTTATCGCTGTCCTTCCGTTCTCAGTCACAAATAAGAAAAGGTCAACACTGACTTGCTCTCCTACTGAATTCTGTTCGCACGGAGTTGTGTCGGAATTTGGGGTGTGTACTTTTACCTGATAATTTCGAGCCGACATGATTGAATCGGGTCAGAAAATCAAACCAACTAAAATGAACATATCAACAAAAATAGAATCGTTAAGAACCTACTTGGACATTCGTTACAGCAGAAACGGTATAAATAAGCTTGAGTCGTGCCGTTGCCATTGGTTAATCAACGTACGGTTTTGTTTTGTTTTGCCCATTTGTTTTTACAAAAAAAGGGAATAGAAATAACTTATGTGTTTCTACGTCCTCATCGACACAATTTAGACAATTTAGGAGGCAAGTGTCCAACTCCCGCTCGTTGGGGCCAACCCGAGCTACTGTGAGGGATACAACATCCCAGCAGAAAGACCCCAAGATACCAGCTCGAACTCGGGTCTCCGACGTGCGACAACCTAGCGCATAAACTCTATACCACAGACACCGGTTCGTTGGGCAGCGATATTTTGCTATCCTATTTTTCTTTAAATTGTTGACATTTTGTGACTCTACTAGATAGCTTTATAGGGGTCATTCCCCCCCCCCCTCGTCCCTTACTTGGAGGCAATACAAGTTAAGAGCTCGAGGAGTCAAACAGTCATCACCATCATCATCATCATCATCATCATCATCATCATCATCATCATCATCATCATCATCATCATCATCATCATCATCATCATTATTTTTACTCATTTAAGGAATCCACAACCGGCTTATGTGGTGTAACGATTTAGCGCTGCGCTGTCGCACACAGGAGACTCGAGTTCAGTTCCCGAGGAGGAAGGGGGGGTGGGGGGTGGAGAATATTTAGAGAGACCTTGAGTCCTTTAAGCCTGGTTTGGCTCTGATAGGCAGGGTCGGAAGCCCGCCTCCTAAAGATCTAAATTGTGTCGATGGAGGCGCAGAACACCTCCTCTAAAAGAACCCACAGTGGAAACCGTCAAGATCTAGGATGGAAACTGAGAATAAAAAGAAGACTGACATACCAAGATAACATTTTGGGTCATGGCAAAATTATTAATTATTTAGCTCTCACCAAGCAAGGAAAACTCTCACTGACCACTAATTATTACGATTATTACGTTTCCTATCGTCTTTTTACTAATTATTTTACAACAATATTTTACCATACTCCTCATTCCTTCTTTGCAAGACAAAGTACTCAATTCTTCCCCTCACACCCGTGATAAAGTTGTTTGAACAAAGAGGCACTTCAACATACACACACGCGCGCGCACACACACACACACACA
>NW_004797329.1:681136-683131 GCF_000002075.1 Aplysia californica | reverse complement strand
AGAGAGAGAGAGAGAGAGAGACCTACCCTTGTCACTTTCCAGCCACCTTTTCATGACAACGAGAAAAACAATAATAATATTATCAAGAAAGTAGTACACACGCAGCTGCATTCTTCATCTTGAGACCTGTCAATGTCTCTCTTTGTCTACATCCCTTGAGAACATTACCTCATTCACATTTTCCTTTGTCTCTGCGTTTGTTTTACCACACTTTCTGTAAAATTCCGAGTTCATTAGTCACAATATTCTTATTAATTAAGTTCTTATCAGAGAGTTTGGTTCTTATCTTTGGTTCATCACGGAATCTGGCTACCGGCGATTACAGTAGAATTGTTAGGCCAAAGTGTTCCCCACCGCATGCAGAAAACATAATTATTAAATTGGATTCTTGACCTTAGAAGCTTTAAAAAAATTATTATTATTTAATCGAGCATCTCCATTTTTCTGCTTGAAAGTTGTATCCTACATTAGGAGGTTATAAAGTTTGCTGAAAGGTCCTTGATCCCACACTATGTGGGTTGGCTGTAACAAGCAGCTTCGTAACAGCCTGCCTCCTAAATAATCCAAACTGTGTCGGAGATTGCGCATAACAAAAAGCAGCACTATACCATCGCTTCTTCGGGCAAAGAACATCGTTTTTCGGATGTCTGCAAGACGCATCACGATCTGAGAGCTCTGGCGAGAGGCCTCGTTCGTTGTCTGCAAACGTTGTCTGCTAAGTGTGTCTTTTGTCTCGCACAGACGAGAAACATTAGTGTATGAATGTAGCACCGTTCAGCACTCTGTCCCATCGAGGAACCTTTTGGTGCTGTGCAACCATTTTGCCTGTATCTTTGTTCAGGTGAGCGACACCTGACGGTAGGAATGGTTTTCTCGAGGCAAGAGATTTGGCACTTGCCAGGGAAAGATTATGACACAGAAGGGTGGGGTTATTGAAGGTGATAGACTTAGAGCTGTGTTGATTTTGAGCCTGCTCAGCAAAAAAAAACAACAACAAAAAACAACAACGTCCATACAATATACAAGTTGTAAGGCGCTATGTAAGAAATAAGACAAAACTTTAAATGAACAAAAACACAGATATATATTTTAATAAAGTTGTTTTACGCTCCAAACGACACAATTTAGATCATTTACAAAAGCGGGATTCAACCCTGCTTGTCTGGACCAATCTGGAATGCAACGTTCCAACAGAAGACCGAGAAAGAAACAAAAAATTCACCCCCCACAGGAATCGAACTCACCCCGACACGGGAATCGAACTCAGGTCTTCTGCGTGTGACTTCGAATCCCCTATCCGTCACACCACCGACGCCAGTACACACACGGATAAGGGATATGTAAAGGCAACTGTGTACTGTGATTTAACATAATATTGTATATTCTGTCAATTTCAAACTTTTCTTTTTATCAATTGCAGAGCAAGTTGTAAGGTCTACTTTGCTTTTGATGGGAGGCATAAAAAACCCCCAATATCCTGACATTTTTCAGAGTATCTATTCACTGACTCTCTGAGCCAACGAAACATAGTTTAACCTCAGACGAAATTCAGTCTGCATACTTCATAAATAACAGCACAATATTTACCTTTGGTCAAACCGAGTTCTGATTCGTGTCTTTGCTTATAAAGATATACTGATGACGGAAAGCATACCCGAATTGATTAGCTCTTTGGAGTTACATGAGATCTCCGAGGTAACATGGCGCCAAAGGAACTGGGAGTGAGTTCAGTTTGCAGCTGATCGGTGTGCGGATCGCGAGTAATCAAAGTAAAGGGTGCAAAAAAATGTACGACTGTTTCGTGTCAGCAGCTCAGGTTTTGAGACGGGAATGCAATCTGTCTTGGGCTACCTTGACGCCTAAAAACTATCTCCCTTGCATTGCGGAATCACATTTTATCGTTACTATAGTTGTTATTGTTGTTGTTGTTGTTGTTGCCTCCTCTTCTTCTTCTTCTTCTTCTTCTTCTTCTTCTTCTTCTTCTTCTTCTTCTTC
>NW_004797329.1:676580-679822 GCF_000002075.1 Aplysia californica | reverse complement strand
CACACACACACACACACAAAACCCACACAACCCCCCTTTCCCCACACCCACACTCTCACAACTGGCCGTTCGATCCAGCGAGTCTCCCAACACCTAAATTATAGATGAGTCTTTTCCCTGCTCCCTCCGCTCACGCGACGCATGAGCCCAGACCAGCAGGCAATGCACGTGTCTGTGCGTGTTGTGTGTTCTGCAGGTCTCCACGGCCCCTCACACTCACACCGATGTTTAGACCTGAATACCGGCACTATGTAGACCCCCCCCCCCTCTTTTCCTTTTGTGCCCTTTCCTCCCCCCCTCCCATCCCTCCTTTCTGGCTCCGTCTCTTTGTTTTCCTCTCTCCAATCCCCTTCCCCTTCTTCTCCCCTCTCCACCCGTTCTATCCCCTCTCTAGCTTTTACCCTTTGTTTCCCAACCTCTCCTGTTCCTAGCTTACGCCCCATTTTCCACAACCGTCTATGTTGAAAGAAAACTCGTATGCAAGCGCATCTCCGCTCCTTGACCTAAAGATAAGACTTGAAAGATAAAATATAATATTGAAGAATTGTGGGCGTTATAAAATAGAACCCGTAAGATGAGAGAGATTGAGTATTATAGGGTCTCCCGGGGTACTGTTGTAAAAGACTATAGCAGAAATATGGAGATCGGTAAAACTTTAGGATAATATATGGTTCCGAAAGAATTCACAACTCAGTTTATAATTGGCCCGCTGCTCTTTTCCTTTGTATCTTTATCACTGTAAATTCAAACATCATTAGGTTTGTTTATGGCCATTGCTTATCGTTGCATCTGTTGAGTTCAGACGGGAAGACATTATGTCAAGTTGAGGAATGTTAAAAAATTATTTTTTTAAATTTGAACTGTTTATAAATTAATTTTAAAGGTCACCAAACTTTTCTAAAACGTATTAGATTTTTATAAAGGTTACCCTTCTTCACCTAAAACTTTTCACATTTATCTGCTCAGGGAGTGCACTTGTTTCTTATTACATGTATAATTTCGTGTGATACATGCTATTTTGTCTCTAAAACTTTCTTGTTTTCCAAAACATTCTAAGCCAAAGGTGGGAAAACTTTTCGGAACTTTATTTATTTTTCTTATAAAGATGCCGATTGTTTCCACAGGCCGCACAGAACTCTATGAGGGCCGTATTTGGCCCGAGGGCAATAGTTTGCTCATCTTTTCTTTTGGAATTTAGCTAAGTACTCTACCTTACAAGCGTCGTAATGTTTCTCGCTCGTCCTTACACCTCGTAACTAAAACCTTCCCCCCCCCCCCAAAAAAAAAAAGAAAGAAAAAGAACAAATAAATCGTCTTCCCAGCTAAATTCAAATCACAGGCCTTTCACCATTTCCGTTCCCTCTCCAGATTTAAAAGCAAAATCTCAAAGGTTAGAATTGTGCAGAACAGTTTCCTCAAACACAAACGCGGAATGTTGAATAACAAAATAAAGAGAGTGCCCCAATGCACATGCACGTGTATTCTGATGGAGCGCTCTTTGTCACTTGAATGTCTGAATGATTTTTTACAGTAACGTGAATTCTCAGGTGTGTTGAACCAAATTTTAAAGTCAATGAAGGCGTTTTTTAAAAACATTGTTGTTACTTTTTCCTTTTAAAAGTTTCTTTAGCCTTGACAGTCACTGTACTTCATGTTCAAAATTCTTAGAGAATTTCGTTTACATATTTCGGCATGTATAAAACACACGGGCAATGTGAAAGCATTTGTTTGCAAGTGATTCAACATTGCAAATTTGTTTCAAGATTAAACATAGCTAGCATGATGGACTAATGATGATCCACACACGAGCGCTTTCTAATGATTGTCAGCTGTCTTCAAAAGCGTAAACATGTATACACGACGATAAAGTTTGCCTATCTGAGGAAAGTATTATGCAAGTACTGTTTATCTCTCACTATTTTGAACTTCAATGTTATTCATTGCTTTCCTTTTTCTTTCCTACCTTCCTCCGTTTGCGTATCTGTCTGCCAACCTGTTAGAGGGATTATACCTTACTCATTTCCTACATTTTGCTGCTTTATAAAATATTTTGTAAAAACCTTTTTTTTCCTTTGAATTTCCGGGGGTTGGGGGGGGGGGGGAGTTGCCTTTCTGTCTTCAGCTATTTAATTTGTCTCTCTGCTTCTTATGGTTTTGAAGTGGCGAAATGATAGAAGGTAGTTGATGGTTTGAAATAGGGGTCTTAATAGGAGTGCTCATTTTTCATTATGATTATTCTTTTATCATTTTGTCTCTTCCCATATTGTTGCTTTCAATATTTCAATATTTTCAAGTACTGGAAATGTTATTCCGTGGAAAGTAAGAAGTTAATTCGCTCTAGATACCCATCTTTCTTTTCAGCTTTCATTTCTCATGAGCATCACAACTACTGCTCCTCTTAGTCGTGACCAAAATCATTATCATCTCCATGACTTTGATCTTGCCTTCCCCTTTGAAAAAAAAACAAAAAAAACCACCCAATAATATTTCAGTCCATTTTAAGATTTCCGTTGGATCAATCACCGGTGTCCTACTATCAGCGCAATTACTTTGCCTGCTGATGTGCCGAAATTAATAAGATCAGATCAGATCCGATTGGATAAACTTTTTCCTTCCCCCTCAAGGGAAATGCGGTCTGTGCGACAGGGCAACCAAAAAGACGACACGCATTCAATGTGGCCATATATATACTGTCCAGAATATAGAGTAAAATAGAATCTAATAAATAATCTATGATACAGTATTCTAAAAAAAAAAAAATTATAGTCCACACGATTTACCTATAGATATGTTTGTTTCCAGATAGATAGGTAGCTAGGTAGGTAGGTAGGTAGGTAGGTAGGTAGGTAGGTAGGCAGGTAGGAATGTAGGTAGGTAGGAATGTAGGTAGGTAGGAATGTAGGTAGGTAGTTTGGTAGGTAGGTATGTAGGTAGGTTGATAGATAGGCAGGTCGGCCAGTCGGTCGGTCGATCGGTAGGCTGGTAGGTAGGTAGGTAGGTAGGTAGGTAGGTAGGTAGGTAGGTAGGTAGGTAGGTAGGTAGGAATGTAGGAAGATAGGTAGATGGGTGGGTACACATATGTTAGTTAGGGTGAAAAGAATGCAACAACCCCCTTCCCCCCAACTCGCACCCACTGAGACTCAAATTCATGTAAGTAGAAAGCAAAAACATAGGTGAGTGGGGAAGGCAGAGTGTGTGTGTGTGTGTGAGAGAGAGAGAGAGAGAGAGAGAGAGAGAGAGAG
>NW_004797329.1:674234-676158 GCF_000002075.1 Aplysia californica | reverse complement strand
ACACACACACACACACACACACACACACACAAACACACGCACACAAACACAGGGCGTAGATTTTGTTTTTGACCAAAGAGGGTTTTTTTTTGTGGTTTGTTTGTTTTCTCTACCGTATTTATTCAGATGCGTCGTAAAATATTCGTTCCTATTTACGAACGCAGCTGAGGACAGAATCCATCAGCAGAGGTCTCGTTCAGTTTTATGTCCTTTGCGAGCAGGCAGATAAATACGAGTGGGGTTCAAGAAGTCTTTGGCCGAAGGTGAAGGAATGAAGATCGAGCTTTGTAACTTGGCACACATACTTTCATTTCTCTACATAGTAAGCACGCAGAGTAACACATTTCTGCCACCTCTTTTTGACCTTTAAAAGTCCTTGAGAAAAAAATAGCCAGAATGGGCCCTTAGCCAGTCTTCCACAGCTTCAACTGCGTCCTCGTTGTCCTGGAAACGACGTCTTTTCAGTGATTTTTTTTTAAAGATAAGGAAAAAGAATAAAGTCTGAAGGCACTAGGTCTGGTGAATAAGCTGGGTGTGACTGGAGTTTAAAGCGCACTGTTCTGCTGTCTGGACTGTTTGTTGTGCCCTGTGCACATTGGCGTTGTCATGCAGTAGGAGGACCCCATTACGGGATTTTCCGCGCCTTTTTCTCACTAATTCGGACAACAGTTTTGTGAACAAACCCGAATAGTAGTCCCCTGTGACTTTTTTCATTTTCCAAGTAGTCAGTCATGATGATACCTTCACAATCCCAGAAACACGACAGCGTGACCTTTCCACTTGACGGTGCTACCTTTGCCTTTTTTGGTGAGGGAGAAGAAGAGGTTTTCCGTTGCATGGAGGACATTTTTTGTTCTGGATCAAAATAATAAATCCATGTTTTATCCAAAGTCACCATGTTTTTAAAGAAAAATTGTGTCATTGGACTCCATTCGAAGGAGGGTTTTGCAGGACTCAACCCTCTGCTTCTTTTGCTAACTTGTCGTAAGGCGGGGTACCCACCGCGTAGACATATTATTCATGTTAAGATGGTCACGGAGAATCGTTTCAATTGATCCTACACTTATTCCCGTTTCACTTGAGAGCTGTTTAACAGTTATACGTCGGTCTTGTAAAACTAAGTTTCTTCACGATGGATACATTCTCTTCAGTTACCACAAAGGAGGGGCGCCCTTCACGATCTTCATCTATCATTGACATGAATCCTGATTTGAATTTTTTCTTACCCTGTAGGTCACAGTATTATAACGAGGACATTTGTCACCATAAACTTGGACCGTTTCCTGAATAATGTCTGAAGGGGATTTCTCGTGCAAGTGTAAAAACTTGATAATTGAGCGATATTCAAGAGGCTCCATGGCACATGTTCAGCAAAGAAAAATCAAACGTTTTTGTGTATGGTTTCATTGTCTGATTTTCCCGTAAATTAGCGCTGTGTGTTCCAAAGAAATTGTTTAAAGGCTAGCGAAATTGTATTACTCTACCATGATTCCTTCATACCCAGACCAAAGACTTCTGAACCCCCCCCCCTCGTAAATGCATAGAGTATACTTGAGAATGCCACGGACTATCAAACATGTCTTCGCTTTCTCCCATTCGGCGGAATTTGTCTAAAAAATGACGACCCCCCAGACCATAGTATATATGGGTGGTTGGAGGGCGCCACTGATAGGTCCTACTTGTTTTCTTTCCCACTGCTGTTTCTGTTTATGTCTTGCTTCTCTCCTGCACTATATTACCGTTATTTAGCGACGTGCTTTTCTTTACTCAAACCCAAACTCAAACTAAAGTTGGTGCCAACTTGACTGTACCGGATTCTATTTCCGCACTGCGTTAACTATGCCTTGTATATATGTGTATGTGTGTGTGTGTGTGTGTGTGTTTGTGTGTGTGTGTGTGTGTGTGTGTGTGTGTGTGGTGCGCG
>NW_004797329.1:665326-672265 GCF_000002075.1 Aplysia californica | reverse complement strand
GCCATGTGTGTGGGAATACGTGTATGTTTGGTATACTATGAGTGCAGGAATGTGTAAGTAAATCACTAGATGTAAGAATGTACGTGGTATGTTTTGGTGAGAGTAGGAAAATCAAGATGACGTATTTGCTTTTGCATTCCGTTCCCATGAGTAGAAAATCAAGATGGCTTATTATGCACGTACATTCTTGTAATTGTAGCGCGAAACAGCGAGAACACGTTCGTACTCAAAATCATGCACTCAACTTCATACACGCACGCACACACTCACACACATACACATACACTCACACACACACACACACACACACACACACACACACACACACACACATATATATAAACACACACATTTATTTATATAATCATTCTATATTGTATGCATACATATAGAATACACATGAATGCAGAAGAACATTTTAATTCTTTTCCATCCCGCCCGTTTCCTTCCCACACATGCAACAGAATCCAACTGATGATGCGCGAAATGAGATATCAAATGGAAGAGCTCTGCGTGCACGGACAAACCGCTCATTATGATAGTATCTAACTGGGTATTTCTTGCATAACAACTATGCAGTTTCCTTATAACAATAATATATAAGTTAAATAAATCAATGATACGTAGTTTTTGTATAGCCTACACCCCCTTTCAACAGCCAGCTCTTTGCGTTCTACAATCCATATTATTTCCCTAACAATATCCAAGAACGCTCCGATGACTTTACTCTTGGCTCTAGGCTTCCCGGGAAGCATAATACCTGTAGTGCGGTGTAAGCAGCCGATTAAGCGCTCAAACACTAACACACCGATAAAATCGTTCGCTGTCTATAGGCGGGTACCTATTCCCACTTTGGTGAAGTGAGAAAATTTCGTGTCAACTACCTTTTCCCAAGAACACTACGTGGACAGGGTTCGAACTCACCACCTTTCGGTTGTGATCCTAAGAGCCTAACTACTAGACCACCTTCGCATCAGGTACGCCGAGTTAACCGACCAGCTCTGTGCTATCATCACCGTCGGATTCGATTTAAGAAACATCAACGTCTTACTCGTTTGTAAGGAAGAAGGACAATGTTATTACTTGTACGAATACCTACATCCAAAACCAGCCAGCGACTGAATACCTTTCTGCGTGTAAAGCGAATTTTTAAAAGCCAGATGATAGTATAGAGTAGAGACTGAGATAAGATCCTCCTCATAGTTTTCCTGTTCGTACTGCAGATTTTGTCTGCAAAGGGCTTTAACATTTCCTTTTGATTGATATAGCTACCTATTTGTTTATTTTTCTATTCAGTCTGGACCATTTCTATGTAAAGTGGAACGTGTTCTCTCGGCTACCTGTATGAGACAATCACCTGTACAAACGACCACTTTCCATTTCCTCCCTTGCGTACTTTCTGTTTACATAATTGTGACATTGTGTAAAACGACCACCTATGTAAGACGCCAACTTTTCTTCTCTACCATGAATAGTTTCGATTGTTTGCTTTCTTCTTCTCTTCACACTCTCTCTCTCTCTCTCTCTCTCTCTCTCTCTCTCTCTCTCTCTTTCTTTCTCTCTCTCTCTTTCTTTCGTTCTTTTTCCATTTTTCAGCTCTGCGTCCATTTGTTCATTCTATTCATTTTAGATCATTTAACCATCATTTATTCATTTCATTCAGTAATTTGATATTTCCATTTGGGATGGCGGGTGTTCGTATTAAGACAAATTTATTGTTTCGGCAAATATGTTTGCCGTGCTTGGTTAAAAAAAACCACAGCAACAACAAAACAAAAGAACAACAACTCCAAACTTTTCGCCATCCCCCAAAATTAACCTCACTCAATGCCATCTCCTTCCCTCTCTGGGCGACCCTGGCAAACGTTTCCATCACACTCATCTTTCAAGACAAATAAGCTCATCATCATCGCTAGCCTCTTATCGCGTTTGCGTATCCTCAGACGAGCTGGCTGTCTTTCTCAACTCTCCTTTTCATTACCTTCCCGTCTGGTGTCTGGCTTCCAACTGCTATTCCTTCAGACGAGATAACGTAAAAACTTCCTTTGCATATAAACAAGTTGTAGCGTTTCTCCTCATAATGGCGTTTAATACGAGAGGGCAGTTTTAATGTACCGTAAGTTGAGGTACGCCTTTCAATTTAGCAAAGCCTCTCCCCTTTCATACAAAATAATGAAAGTAATCAGGAAAAAGAAATTTAGATATTTAGATACCACTTTCTGTGAACTATAAGAATCCTTCCATGTTTTTATCTGTGATAATTATTTTATTGATTTGCCTTTAAAAAAATGTTTTATTTGATCCGCTGAGGAGGTGGGAAACAGTATGATAAAGGGGTAAAACTGAGACATAAATGGTGTTTTTTTTCCCCTTAAAAGCTGTTAACACGTTTTTGTCCAGATCTTTGACATGAACTTGGTTCAGTTCGTGGTTCATATTTCAGGCTAAATCATTCAGAGAACGTTTTTGATTCCGGGCTTTACCGCGTTAGACGCTGTGAGCAGGCGGTTGAAGGGTGCCCCAAATAGGTCCTGCTTCATTTCTTTCCGTCTTTAAATTTATTTCTGTCTGTCTGTTTTGCTTCTTCCTTGCACTGTATGACCTTTATTGTGTGGGTGTGCTTTTCTTTACTCCGGCTCAAACCCAAGAAGGTGCGTCCGTAGAGAAAGCACGTTACCTCACCATTCTTTCATCATCCTCCTCCTACCATATTATAGGAGGGCCTGCCCCTGATAACGTCTAGGTACGTAACAGACTGTTGCTTTTATGTCTCTGTAGAGACTTAAAATAGTGAACGGCGTCTACAGTGTAATATTCCGGTTCATTACCTTGAACTCAAAGTCTGTGGGTTCGATTCCAACCTTGGGGTAACATTAAGTATCTCCAACTTTCTTCCGGTTGCCATCCCACACAACCCAGTTTGGTCTTTGGTTGGCATGTTTGCAAAAGAATGAAGGCCAAACAAAATGCAACGCCATCGGTTTGTTTTAAGAACATTTCTACCGTCCAAAAAAACAGCAGACCCTTCAGGCTCTGAAATAACGTTTTTATTTTTGCCGAGAGGGGGTCACTTCCTAAGGCCACGTCTATGAACATTAAAGTTGAGCAGCTCGCAACAAAGTTATGGATGTTTTTTTTTTCTTTTTCTTAAAGATGAGAGAGAGAGAGGATAAAAAATAGCTTCCCTGGCCGCTAAATGTCAGAACAGACATTGAAGGACACCGCAGTCGACCCTGTGGCCTTTACGAGAGCAGAGCCTTTGTTTTCCTAGCTGACAGATTATGCTCCAAATCGAGCCTTGGACCACCCGTGCTCCTCACTGGTCTCTACTGTGGCGTGGCGTCGGTAGCCTCACGGTTAGGCTGTCGGACCCGCAATCTTGAGATTGCGAGTTCGGTGGTTCGAGCCTCAGGTCCGTCCAATGTTGTGTCCTTGGGAAAGGCACTTTACGCGAGTGTCCTTTTTGGCTCCGTTTTTTTTTTCGAAAATGGACCCTAAACTCGGAGGCCCCGCCCTAAAACCTAATAGTGTTGATAGGGCCATTAAATCTATGTTATTTCACATTTTATTTTATTTTACACGGGTCTACACAAGTTTGCTTGCATAGTCCTTATGTGCACCCCATCACACATCCGCTTTTACGTTAAGCTTGTCACTGTCTCTCAATAGAGTGCCTTTTGATGTGAGATAGCATTACATGGCAAGAGCTGGTAGTGAAGAAGTTAATGGGTCGTAGTGTGGACTGTTTTCATCGCGAATGATGACTCTAGTAATTAACCCGTCACATGCTCGGTATCACTTTGCTTCGTATTTGGAACACATATTCGTCTGCTAGTAAAATGTTCAGCTTTGTCGTCCTCTATCCACCCCCACCCCCACCCCTAACACACACCCGCAAACACAAAGATAATCTACTCACCTCATCCTTCAGTTCATCGTTTCTTTCTCAAATCCATCTTTTTAGTCATCTGTACGGCCATTCGTCTATCCACCAACCTATCACTGCAACCATCTACAAGTGTCCATCTTTTAATCCTGTCGCTCAGACGTTCATTAACATTTTTTTTCTTATCAATTCATTTATCGTGTGACCCATCTAAAGATCCGTCTAAATGTGCGGCAAACTAGTTATCCCTTTATCTGGCGATGCATCATCTATCCGCCACCCACACATCTATATATTTACTTCCTTCCTTCCAAAATCAGAACATCCATCTACTCATTCTTCCATCATTCCTTCCTTTCACTCATTCCCCTCGTTATCCCTTTCCATCCACCCCCCCCCCCTATCCCCAGCGTCTTCATCGGCTCCACACTTTTTTTTATTCCACGCGACGATAATGATCATGCCTTGCTATAAGTTAAATTCATCTTGAAGAAAAAAAAAAAGAAAGCTGACTCCCAATGGCAACTGACAAGTATTACGGCACGAAATGACAGGGAGAAAAACATCACAGAGAAAGATGGGTGGTGATAAAGTGAAATCCGCCGGAAAAATCTGCATGCTACATTGAATAATTTTACCGCCAACCACAGTGTGAGCTACGCCTCGTCGGCAGCTCATTTATATATTACTCATTTTGGGTTTTTTTTCCACGTGTTTCTTACGTTTTATGTTTAAGATATTGATTTGTCTGTGTCTTTATAGAAAATAGCGCCATCCCGTTTACACGCTGACAGGACGTTATCTATCTATCTATCTATCTATCTATCTATCTGTCTATCTATCTATCTATCTATCTATCTATCTATCTATCTATCTATCTATCTATCTTTAGTCTAGCACACACTAAGTGAAGTCGAAGTATTTCCGTTACGCACACATTTCACTATGTACCTATGTCCTTTAAATTCAAATAGTGGTATAAGTACAAGAATGAAATCTGTTCGTCATGTGCCAATTTTGCTGTGTACTGTTTTCGTTTTGTTCATGCTAGGCTGCACTTGGCCGTTTGCTTGTTTGTTTATATTAAAATAATATGTTCGTATGTCCGTCTTCTCGGCTTTCTCTGTGCATTCCATATCATAGCATCATAGATGTCAATTGTTCTTACGCCACTCATCTATTAATCGATTAGTATGCCTATCTACCAGACATTTGTTTTTATTTCTCCGTCTCTCTGTTGTATGTGTGTGCGCGCCGGAAGGGGGGGGGGTAGGGGGGTTGTTGCTGTTGTTGTCTGTTGTCTGTTTTCAACGATATTCTAGGTCTCTCCTACCACCCCCCTCCTCTCCTCCTCCCCCGTACAAACATACATACATACCCACACAAACACACACACACACACACACACACACACACACACACGTTCACACACATACACACAAAAACTCATGCACACACATCATATGCATGCTCACACGTGAACGCGTTCACCATTTTTTTCTATTTGACACCCATTCCCGTCAATTTCACAACGTTTCATTTTCATCAAGAAATCCTTAGTTGTTTGCCTTCCCAATTTCCCCAAGGCCATCATTCAAAGAAACATTGGTCATCATTTCGAAAGGACAGGGACAGAAAGAGAAAATTATTGAACAATTCTACATAATGCTGTCTTTAATGTGGGGCAGAGATAGAAGGCACATTTTCATGATTCAAAACTTTACAGTGAACGTGCGTTCTGCAGAATTAGTAAGCATTTACTCACATACTAGATCTTTTACCAGAGATTGTACCTCATCTCACAATACTACAATGAACATTCAAGAATGGTCGAGACAATAAGGAATGCTGGATGAATGCCTTAACAGAATCTTAAACATTTAATGAAAATATACATCATCTGTGGAAGGCCTGCCATGATTGAGTAAGCAAAGGGTATAATATAACACAAGGAAACACTGTAGATTCCCATAGGTCCAACAGTGTAATCAGTTGCCAGGTGTGCAGTTTACAATATGTGGTAAATAGTGCCAAGCTGTCATCAGTGCTGAGACAAAGCTGATAATATTTTGTTTCTATGAATAAAAATCAAACAAACGAAAAAAACCCCACAAAGAGGCCTTGTAGCTGGTGGAAACAAGTTCATCAAAGCCACTCAATTGTTATGGCATTTAGGCTACAATTGGATGATGAAAGTGGATGGATATTTTTTTTTTAATCTGCCAATATACAAAGTCTCCGCATAATTCAATAACAATGCAACTGCCATTTCTGTGTGAGGAATAGCTTTATGTTGTCTCAATATTATCATTAATTTGGGTAACAGTAAACGCTTATGGAAAGAGTCGTGGTTTATAGCCATATCATGTTTCATGCAGTGTAACAAGTTCCGGAAGTTGTCTCTTGCTAAATGGGAGCTTGTAGCGTGCTTAAAAACCAAATATGGCTATGGACATACCGACATAGCCCTGCAACACGCACAGTGATTGGCTCGTGTTGCAACTGGGATAATACGCGTCCGGTCATTGGTTCGGCTCGATTGATATTGCTTTTAAACGTCATACTCTAAGCATCATAAACTGTCAAGTTCTACATGTACTTGCACTTGCATTTATGACGACTACTTTAGCTGGCGTTTTGAAAAACTATAGAGAGCAGCGTTAGTGAATCACTGTTCTACATAATGTTACTGACTCTTTTCTTTTTCCCTAATAAGGTGGCATGCCAGACTGTTTGTACTCTTGCGATACACCTGCATTCTTTTATTTGACTGGTAAAGGCGTTAACATGAACTTCACGTGTTTGACGAACCGTCTTTTACGTCCTTTTACGATTCGTTTCTTTCATTTTCATTCTTTCCTTCTGCTCGTTTTTCCCGTGATGTCTTACTGCTTCACATACCTTGCAACTTTTTAAGGTGTTTGGTTTTTATTTTATTCACTCACTCTTCACTTCTCTTGAGTCTCATATCTATTAGCATCTTATCACTGAAAGTGTTTCATGGAATTAAGCATTAGTCTCTCTCTCTCTCTCTCTCTCTCTCTCTCTCTCTC
>NW_004797329.1:659439-664059 GCF_000002075.1 Aplysia californica | reverse complement strand
TGGGGGTGGAGGTGGAGGGGGGATGAGTAAAAGGCGGAGTTTCAGATTTTGAAGGAGTTGCGTTGAGACAAGAGACAACTCATTAGAGACTCTGAAACAGCTGCGTTTTGCTTTACATCATTCTACGGTACGACCACTGACGTGTAGACAGCTCGGCGTGACTTGAAGGATCGCCAGTTTATAACTCTGATGGGGAACACCAAAATGGGATCTCTTATCACATCTACAGGAGAAGTAGGTAGGTAAGTGAGGAACATATCAAAAATAGATGGTGTAGACTAAACAGCTAATTATACGACACGTTTGTAGAACCCATTTCTACCGTTCCCTAGCTTCCAGTTTTCTTTCTTCCAACTCTTTGTCATCCATCAGTCTTATTTCAAATTCGGAATAAGATGCATTACAAATGGGTTTACATTTAAACCGATTATTTGTATAAGATAAGAAAAAATACCCCCCCCCCCCCTGGCTTCTTTTTTTTAAGTTTTGGAATTCAAAGATTATACCATTTGCTGCTCTAAACCAATTTACCACTCTTTTTTAACTCATCGAGGCTTTTACACCTTGATGTAAGAATATTGAAAGTTTTAACTATCTTGCGAAATGTTTGAGGTTCAAGCACAGATGGGTTTAGAGTTATTAGTTTCCTCCTCAGCAGATTTCCTTCTAATCGTGTGCTTTGTTCAAGCCAAGTGTTTGGCCCTTGAAATAATGGGGGTGGGGGTGGGGTTGCTGCAGAAAAACAGAAATAAATAAACATAAAGTATGACCAAAACGTTGTTCAGATTTTGTTGTAGGCCTACATAACACTCTAGAGTAATGGCAACGTCATGAGGTTTTTCCAAAAATGTCCACGTATAATTGCATTTCTGTTCAAAGCTGGCATTCTTTACCTTTCTAGCTACTCTAATTCTGTCTACCCGTTGAATTTAAAATTTCAAAAATGATTTAAAAAGTCAGAGACACGTGAAGCAAGCTTCATATCAAGACACAGCTACAGATGCCCAAAAATTGCGACACCGCAAAAAGCTGAAAAAATAAGCATTATATGAAAAGCACGGGTTCGCAGTGAGGCGAACGGAATCCAGGTAGGCCTAAGTCTTGTCTAGATCACAGTATGAAGTACGTGCACGGGTATATTCGTGTTCTTATCTCAACCTTCAGCTTGCGTGAAGAGATCACTAGTGGTGAGTTTATTTTCTGAGGACTATGTTGGGATGCTTCTTGGATGCCTGCAAGGGCTATAAATATGTTTAGAACACAATATAGATATTCAGCTCATTCCTATCCCGTATCTCAAAACTGTTCCTCTTTTCTGGACCGTCATGACCGAATTAGGCACTTCGCCGTCGCTTGCAGTACACCCAAGTTTGATTCCCGAGTGGAGAGAAATTTTTTCGAGTATCTGGGTTTTTCTTCTGGGATGTTGATCACTCTCAGCCCGGAGTGGTCCTAAATGATCTAATTTGAGCTGATAGGGCGTCAAAAACACCAACCTACCTACGTACGTTATCCTCTTCTTAGTTGATGTCGTTGCTGTTTCCCAAATCATCTACCTTCAGTTCGATTTTTGCCTTTCCTATCTTTCCTTCTCTAATCTGTTTCTAATTACCCCAATATCCCCCTCCCCCTTTTTTCTCTTTGTTCGTCATCACTATCGTCCTCAGCACTTGCACTGGTAATTAAAGAAAAAAAAAGAAGAAAAGCAGCACTAACAGTTTCATAAGATGAGACATCAACGTTGAAACCAAAAGTAACTCGAAAGAACAAAGAGGCACATCAACAATTATTAGCAACAAGAACAATACAAACTATCAATTAAAAACAAAAGCAAAATTAATTGGGAATAACATTATTTTAAAAAACACCCTCCCAAAAAAATTTCATTACCGACAAAAACAAAGGCAGCAGCGACAACGAAAAAAAAAAATAGCATCAGCAGTGACATTCAGTAAATCGATGAAACAAGCCACCCCAACATTAATAGTAATAACAATAACGACAATTACGAAAACAGCAACATCAGCAATGTAAAAAGTGACAATAAAGAAGAAGAGTGAGCGCCAAACTGTCAGAAATCGAAGCCAGCATCCGGTGTACCCACGCCGGGGTCTCGGAAGTGTCGGTCATTGAGTAAGAAGGGCACGCAACAACGACGTTATCTTGTGGAGACCACAAGGCCAAAGGAAACAACCACAAGTTTACGAGCAGTTAGGTGCTCACCCTTACGGTAATTGTTAAGGAACGCCTTTGCCGCGGGGCCGACCTTCTTACGTGGCGTGCACCAGGGTTGTTCGTGCAGTTCAATAAATAACGCGAGACAAGGGTCGTGTTTTTAAGACAAGCAAACAGCGAGGCTTGTGAAGAGCAGGGCGGGGGCGGGAAGTCAGTGGAAAGTAGGGTTTGAAGTAAAATAAAGATAAGACATGGGCGGTAGAGAGGAGCGGGGAAGAGATAGAAAAGTAAAGAAAGAAAAGGAGAAATTGCGCGCGCGCGCGACAAGAGAGAGAGAGAGAGAGAGAGAGAGAGAGAGAGAGAGAGAGAGAGAGAGAGAGAGAGAGAGAGAGAGAGAGAGAGAGACTGACAGACAGACAGACAGACAGACAGAGGGGGGATGCGAGTGTAAGTGGGGGGGGGGGGGGAGGGAGTGTGAAAGTGTTATTTGGGTAGGTTGGGTGGGGATAGACATTGAGTATATCTACTGCGTGCGGGTAGCCGTACCCTGTCCATCAAATTAATACTTCATGCCGTTACAGACTTGACTTCGGGATCGTCACGCCAGTTGGCAGTACTTGATGCCCGGAATTTAGAAAGTACTGAGAATACGGGATGATAAAATCTCAACCTTAGGCATCTCGCTTCTCACCTCGTATATGACGACAGATGCCCTGATTCTTCCTTCGATAGGAAGGGTTGTATGGTGCCAACGCTGCTTGAAACGGGTTCGAATCACAGAGCTCTAGGACACTATATGTAAACATAATATATTATGTTGAACTCAACGGTTTGAACTTATCTGCGAGGTTAGTACTCATAATTGTTTTGACATTGTGCGCCTGTAAATCCAAGAAGACTCGATCTAAGCTTTTAACACATTGTCTCTAAGCTTTTAAGACATTGTCATAGACATCATTTTACCTTCAGAAAAAAGTAGGCAGGTGAGTGGCGCGTGGTCTGTGTGGTTTGCTCCTTTTTTCTTATCAAACATCGGCTATCGTCCTTATTCCCCCTTCATCTTTTTACGGTTTTTAACTCTCTTCGAACACCTCTAATCTTCGGCACGCATATGACCTAATTGTGTTGCAGATGACGTAAAATGCTTACTAAAACAAAACAATAGAAAAAGTGGGCATTGCAAGGAAGTCCCACATGGGATACATTTTTATCCCTCACAGCCAGGTTAACCTTGGCAGACTGGGTTGAAGCAACTTGAAAATGATTTAACATTGTCGATAAAAGTGGTAAACATGCAAAGTTATTTTTAAAAGTAAATAAATGCTGTACGTACATACTTAAATACATAAATACATAAAAGTTTGTTGTTTATGAGACCCTATCCACCTGTGTCGCTCAACACCGTTGAATTAGTAATTGAATACATAAACTCATAAATCAATCAAAAGAGTTAAATAAATATACGATTTAATATTATGTTGTTTGTCGTTTACGAAGCATTGCCCACTTGTAGCTCTCCAAAGTCGACCTTTACTGTTAGTCTTGTTTCTTTTCCTTTCATTTGTTGGACTGGAATAGGTTTACTGTCAACCCATTTTGGGAGTTGGTATAAAGATAGGGCTTTTAACCTGATTTTTGGCTGATTACGTCGGCGGTGGGTGCTCCGTTAACTCAGTTGGTTCCATGCTGGAATACAGAGCACATGGCCGTGGTTCGAATCTCAGACCTCAAGGCCTCCAACCATTTTGGCTTGGTACTATCGGAAATGGACGTTAAATTCTGTCTGTGCTCCTGGCTCTTAAATAATCTATTAATGATGAAAAGGGCATTAACACCCATACACTTACATGGCTCAAATGTTGTCGGTAGAGGAAATCAAATGGATTTTGAATACACATCGGAGTTTCTTAATCTGGATAGGCCATTACGAACGGTGTGACCAGGAAACGATTGTATAAATTTAAGGGCTTCCTGTTTATATTTGATCACATAATTTGTTATAATTTATTGTAATCTAGTGTGGGATTTTGCAAACATTTTACCTTTTCACCAAAACAACTTGCTTGACTTAGAAGGCAGGCTACTTTTCAGGACGGGTGTTTAGAGGGCGCCGCTGATAGGTCTTATGCCTTTTCTTGCCCTCTGTTGTTTCTGTCCATTTGCCTTTCTTCTTCATTGCACTACAAACTCAAACCACTTTTAAGGGTCTCCTCGAGCTACGTGCGTATTTAATTCCCCCCCCCCCTCTCCCTGAAAAAAGACTAAGTTACTCAACAGATATTATAATAATTTCCCTCTGTGAGAATCGAATTTAGACCTACGTAGCAGAAGGAGAAAAAAAACATAACAGTTAACCGCAAATGTCAGTAAGAAAATCATCATCATCATCACCATCATCATCATCATCATCGTCATCATCATCATCATCATCATCATCAGCAGCAG
>NW_004797329.1:656527-658117 GCF_000002075.1 Aplysia californica | reverse complement strand
ATACACACACACACACACACACACACACACAGACACACACATTTACACTCAAACTCACATATACGCAAACATGCACTCTTTGCTAACCTCACCCCCGTCCCTAGACAGTTTCTTGCTCCCCCCATCTTGTAACTCTCTCATGCATTATTCCCTTATTTTACCCTCATCTTCCTTTTTGATTTGCTTTTTACAAACTAGCTAGATAGGCGAGGTCAGAACGTCTAACGAACATTGCACTTTCAATTCCAGCAGATTATAATGGTTAGATTTTTAGAGAGAAAAAATGTTAAAGCGCGGTGACCTTACTCTTTCTCTTCTTACTTGTTCTTACAAAACTGAAGACCGTGCTGTCATTGTTTTGGGGGTACTTTATTAATTATTCTCGCTTGTTGAATTGCAACTTTCTCTGGGTTTGTACAACAAGTTTTCAAAGTATGTTAAACTTGGAGAAACCAAAGTCTGAATGCTTTGCGTTCTTAAAATCAATTTGCTATTCCCGCCACACTGGGAGAGGTAGATCTACAGGAGTAATTTAAGTACAGTGTCCTCTTGCCCGATTTTGTTTGAAAGGCACAACGTCAATGGCTATTTTGACCGATATTTCTAGTGTGTGTGACTGCACCAGATTACATTTCTAAAACATCCTCGTTCATTATTTATAGCTTCTAAGTCAGTCAGACCCAAGGGGTTGTGATATAGTATAGTATCATAGGGTCTTTCGTCCGACCTGATTTAGCGGAAATAGTCTATGATATATTCTGGTGCACGAAAACGTTTTGAGATGTTTGTTTTGAATGGCTATCTAATTACTCTTTTTGCACTTGAATAATATATTATTTTATATACCATGCTTTTCATGCATAATCATCCTGGACCAGTTTTTCTGAGGACTATAAGAATATTTTGCCTATGTACAATAGAGATCCAATTTTGCTTTTGGTGTATTACGTTCAACTGGCCTACTTATTCGTCGTAGCGACCTGACCATATTGACCCGATTTGTTGAATAGATGTTTCCCGTCCGTAATCCTTTATTTTAATCCCAGACCGTTCGTGACAGGAATGCTACGAGGTTGAGTGAAGGGTGGGCCAGTGATCGGCTTCAACCTTTTTGCTAATTATGATGGTTTAACTACAACACAACAGCACGTAGGAGACATTTCAGGAGGTGCTCTGGACCGGGAGAACGCATTTAACATACGTTAATGAGCCATGGGTGGGAACCTCTGGGGTGAGTCATTTCTTCATTGACGGGACGGGATGCGAGTTCAGGGATCGCGCCACTCAAACAAGTGTCCTTTGAAATTTAGGATAGCTCTGTAGGCTCCAAAATGCTGAAATCAAATACATGGCAACTTTTCTTGTAAATCTTTATTTTACAGTATGGTGGCCCCATATGAAACTTGTTGTATTTTTTGTTTTTGTTTTTGAGCAGTGTCGCATGACTCAGATTATCTGGTTTGGAGCAAAAGAGAAACAGGCGTTTGGTGATTCACTCACGCGCACCCAGACCTCTCCATGGAATAGACATTCCTCTCTCTCTCTCTCTCTCTCTCTCTCTCTCTCTCTCTCTCTCTCTCTCTCTCTCTC
>NW_004797329.1:652049-656253 GCF_000002075.1 Aplysia californica | reverse complement strand
GGTGCCAGTGAAAGTCTTAGAAAATAAGGTAATGTAAAGTATAGAGGATCAAAGTAGGAAAACATGCAGACGAAATAAAGATAAAAAAGCTGTGTGTGTGTGTGTGTATGTGTGTGTGTGTGTGTGTGTGTGTGTGTGTGTGTGTGTGTGTGTGTGTGTGTGTGTATGTATGTATGTATGTATCAACAAAATTGACGAATTGCTTTGAAATCCATCTTGCGTAGTCGTGAATGTATGTACCGTGCGTGTATTTTAGAAAGTCAAAAATACAGAAATGCTTTATTCGGCCCGCTTCGCGTCCTACCCATCGTTTGCAAGTCCGATTAGTCGAACGAGTGAGCACCCAACCCTTGGTTAGATAAGGCCGCAGACAGTCCGTCTTGAGTTTTCTGGAACTCTGAGTGTGCTGCTTCTGAAATTCAATCTTCACCTATTCGCTCCCTTTATTTGCGCAAGACTCAATTGGGCATGACTGCTGGGCAACGTTTTGGACATGCAAAACGATTGAGGAACGAAGGTCTTGTACTTCAGCTATTCACAGCTGAGCTGTCTAGTTTCTGCTTAATATTTATTCACCCCTTCCTTTTCAGGTTGATTCTCCTCTATATGAACGTTGGAACCGCTGCTGTAAAGACCACCTGTCCAAGAGAATTACCTGTACAAACAAAAACTTACAATTTCCCATATTATGTTTATTTTTTTCTCATATTATACGTCCACTTATTCTAAGATAACCCAATTTTTAAAACCTCAACTCGACAATGTGTGAAACATTTTGGACAATTTCGACTGTATTCTATTCTTTCAACTGATCGTTTATTAGAGTTGTGATAAAAGTAAATATTTCGCCACACTGACGAAGGGGCACTTGTATAAAGTCATTAACGTGAGCTTATCTGTTCCCATGATGGCAGTGTGGTTCCCTTTCGTGCGTTTTATTAGTCTCCCTGGAGCCGAAACAATGATAATTTTTACGCCCCGTCCTCCCAAATCACACACACAAAACTTCAGCAATAAGAAAAATAAATACCTTAAATGAGATTTTATGGAAAGGTACGCAGCGAGACATTAAAAAAATCCAGATCTATCTCTCTCTCTCTCTCTCTCTCTCTCTCTCTCTCTCTCTTTATTGTATACCTCGCATCATATATATATATATAGCATCTCTCTCTCTTTATCTCATCTCATCTCATCTCTCTCTCTCTTTCTCTTTCTCTTTTGTTTAGCTACTCTCTCTCTCTCTCTCTCTCTCTCTCTCTCTCTCTCTCTCTCTCTCTCCCTCCTCTCTCCCTCCTCGAAACTCTCGCATTCGCATACCGAACAGAAAAAAATGACTTCCTCTTTAATCTTTGTAAGCGTGAATTGGAAAATGAACAAATTATGAAGAACGCGTCATTCATTGACAAGCAGTCACTGACAAGGACACACAAATAGGCACACACTTGCAAGGACCCTTGCCCATGTGTTCATATCGGAACACTTGATACTTCAAAGAAAACGCGTGCTCACCCTTTATCGAGAAATTGACTTCCTCTTAAGGTGCAGATGTGGTAATTCTGAGTTCATTTTTGTTTCAATAAAAAACCAAAACATCAAAATGCTTCAGAGTCACAGAAATGATAAATGCACTCAAGAGGAGAAAATCAAAGGCCGCATAACAGGTGCCAGTGAAAGTCTTAGAAAATAAGGTAATGTAAAGTATAGAGGATCAAAGTAGGAAAACATGCAGACGAAATAAAGATAAAAAAGCTGTGTGTGTGTACGTGTACGTGTGTATGTGTACGTGTGTGTGTGTGTTTGTGTGTGTGTTTGTGTGTGTGTGTGTGTGTGTGTGTGTGTGTGTGTGTGTGTGTGTGTGTGTGTGTGTATGTATGTATGTATGTATCAACAAAATTGACGAATTGCTTTGAAATCCATCTTGCGTAGTCGTGAATGTATGTACCGTGCGTGTATTTTAGAAAGTCAAAAATACAGAAATGCTTTATTCGGCCCGCTTCGCGTCCTACCCATCGTTTGCAAGTCCGATTAGTCGAACGAGTGAGCACCCAACCCTTGGTTAGATAAGGCCGCAGACAGTCCGTCTTGAGTTTTCTGGAACTCTGAGTGTGCTGCTTCTGAAATTCAATCTTCACCTATTCGCTCCCTTTATTTGCGCAAGACTCAATTGGGCATGACTGCTGGGCAACGTTTTGGACATGCAAAACGATTGAGGAACGAAGGTCTTGTACTTCAGCTATTCACAGCTGAGCTGTCTAGTTTCTGCTTAATATTTATTCACCCCTTCCTTTTCAGGTTGATTCTCCTCTATATGAACGTTGGAACCGCTGCTGTAAAGACCACCTGTCCAAGAGAATTACCTGTACAAACAAAAACTTACAATTTCCCATATTATGTTTATTTTTTTCTCATATTATACGTCCACTTATTCTAAGATAACCCAATTTTTAAAACCTCAACTCGACAATGTGTGAAACATTTTGGACAATTTCGACTGTATTCTATTCTTTCAACTGATCGTTTATTAGAGTTGTGATAAAAGTAAATATTTCGCCACACTGACGAAGGGGCACTTGTATAAAGTCATTAACGTGAGCTTATCTGTTCCCATGATGGCAGTGTGGTTCCCTTTCGTGCGTTTTATTAGTCTCCCTGGAGCCGAAACAATGATAATTTTTACGCCCCGTCCTCCCAAATCACACACACAAAACTTCAGCAATAAGAAAAATAAATACCTTAAATGAGATTTTATGGAAAGGTACGCAGCGAGACATTAAAAAAATCCAGATCTATCTATCTCTTTATCTCTCTGTCTATCTATCTATCTATCTATATTATATACCTCGCATCATATATATATATATATATATATATATATATATATATATATATATATATATATATATATATATATATATAGATATATATTATGATTCGCTGCTTGGAGGGGGTGGATACAGGGGCGAGAAACCTGAGGTTACACACAACAATGATCTTCTCTCAAGTTTCATGGTAGCAAGTTCGCTCATAGCAAAGTGTTCTATTTCTTCAAATTACAAGAACCAGTTAGCATCAGACTAAAGTTTAAAAAGTACAGTAAGGTACTCTAAAAAAAATATGACTTCCGAAATATAGAGGTATTGAGTACCTCAAAAATCAAAAGAGGGTTATAGCTTCAAAATCGACACCAATAAATGTCAGTATTCAGTTCACACAAAAACAGCTAGTTCTCTCCAAATGAAATCATAAAATGTAAACGTAACGCAATTTCCGTTGGTGCGTGAGTTGCCAGTATGGGATGTGACCTAAATAAGCTACCCGGCTTGGCAGGCCCCAAACCCCCCTCCAATAACTTTCGCTTCGCACAGATCAATATTTTGTCACGTCCCAAAACGAACCTCTTTCATTAGTTACTCGATCCACATAAGAACAAGGTAAATCTTGCATTGTCAAACACTGAGTCACTCGACGTAATAATTATTTATTTCTCCTCACGATACAGGACATTGCAGCGGTCTATATGCAATGCAGAGTATTCTAAAAACAACATCTTCTTTCCAAAATGTATGGGGACGCTTTGTGCTGCTATGTGAGTGAGTGTTGTTTTGTGTGTGCGTAAGTTGTTTATATATTGAAGCTGTGAGTGAGTTGTGTTTCTTGCTTACGTCGTACATACTTGCTGCTTTCCTTGTCGGGAGGGCGCGTGTGTATTTACCCGGCTGTCTATCAATGTGTTCGTGTTTGTGTGTCTTGACATGAAAGGTAAAAGAAAAATTTGTTTATTTTCGTAACTCCGAGTAGGGTGGTTGGCCATGTGTCGAGACGGGAACTGGGAAAGGAAGGCAGGCTCTCGTAACGAGAAAAGAACTTCGCATCATGTGGCGTGAGGGCTGACGCGCTAGCAATCCGCAAAGGGCAGCTACAGTAATGGCGGAGCATTATGTGGCATTATGTTCTCGCGGTTCGGGGATGTTCGCGGGTTCCTCCAAGGTCAAGCGCCGTTGTTTTGCAGGGTTTTTTGGGGGCGCGGACGAGAGACCCGGCTCATAGACTTATTCAAAGAATCCTGCGTGTCTCAGATATGGATTGTGTAGGTCTGCCCACACACGCCTTTGAAGGTTTTTGATTGTATGTCTGACCTTATTTATGTTCTTGTTATTGTTTGTTGTACTTGTGACAGATTGTTGACCCCCCCCCCCTCTCTCTC
>NW_004797329.1:643447-648447 GCF_000002075.1 Aplysia californica | reverse complement strand
TTCTCTCTCCCCTCTCTCCCCCCCCCTCTCTCTCTCTCTCTCTCTCTCTCTCTCTCTCTCTCTCTCTCTCTCTCTCTCTCTCTCTCCGACAAGAGTAAATCCATTCGTGCACGATCAATAATACTTGCTGTCACGATAATATTATGATATTCTGACTCATAATGCACATGCGCAATATAAAAAAAGAAGACAGTTAAAAGGTTGAAAGGATGGATGAGAGACGTTTGGGTTAATAGCAAGAGTGTTGAATGGATTAACGAATGAACATAATACTTGCAAATTAACAGTTATCTGCTTAAAAAGCTACCCATTAGAAAAACTTAATAAGCGACGAATCACCGATAGGTTCATGATATATCGAACATCATAATAGATTACTCCTTAAGTTTCAATTTTAATAAAAGTGTTACGGGACTTGCCGAACAAATAAGTTATATTCGTGCCGCGATACATTCTTATCTATTTTAAGAGGCGGACTGCTTCAAACCTGTCAGCTGACGTCATCATCCATGGAGATATTGTAACATGATCATGTTTCCCGACGCGGTAATAAAACCTGTGTCTTTCAGGTACAGAAGCAAAGCGTCGAGCCGTTACACGAAAGACACCTATACCAATAGACAGATCGATCGATCGATAAACCGCTAAATCGAAAGACAGACTGATATCCAAATAGAGAGAGACGCTTTGTTAGACACACCCACACACAGAGATAGAAAGACTGACAGACAGAGAGGCAGACATATGGAAGAGCAGACATCCGCATACAAGCAAATGTCCAGCAATTAAGTGACCGTTTGACCGCTTATCATCAGTCTCTCTAATTGATCTGGCACTCCCTCCCCCCTATGCACACATACACTTCTCTCCTAACCCTCCCAACCCTCTCCAATTCAAAGTTCTAACTGCTATCAGCTCCACTCACTCAACCAGTCAGTCAGTCCTGTGGCGAACCTTTCTAGCAACATGCGGCAGGAAATGGTTGACACCTCTGGGCATTGTCTTACTCAGCACGCCGTGTGTTTACCTGTAATCTGCTCTGTCTGTTCCCTCTCCGCGGATTTCACGACTGACAGGTTACATTTGGGCGTTTCCTTCCTTATCCTATCTATCTATCTATCTATCTATCTATCTATCCATCTATCTATCTATCTATCTATCTATCTATCTATCTATCTATTTATCTATCTATCTATCTATCTATCTATCTATCTATCTATCTATCTCTCCATCTATCTCTCTCTCTCTCTATCTATCTATCTATCTATCTATCTATCTATCTATCTATCTATCTATCTATCTATAGTCGAAACTAAAAAAACGGCCACACATTGTCGCAGAGAAAAGTGTTTGTCTTAGACAGGTGGACGTCTTGAACAGTGTCTATATAATATTATGAAAAACGCAAGCGGGAAGTTGGAAGTGGTTGTTTGTACAAGTGATTGTCTTGAACCGGTGGTCGTTAAAGCAGGTCCAGCTCTATCTATCTGTCTATCTATCTATCTATCTATCTATCTATCTATCTATCTATGTATCTATCTATCTATCTATCAATCTATCTATCTATCTATCTATCTATCTATCTATCTATCTATTTATCTATCTATCAGCTTTCCCTTTTTTCCCTTCAGTCTGTCTGCTAGTTTGCACATCTTTGCTTATCTGACCCTTTCCACGCCTATGCTGATTCGAATAGTGTTATGTAATCACCTGGGCTTCATTTTAAGAAATTTCCTTTTGTCCTCTGCGTCCTGGTTTTTCCTTCGTCAGACATCGCTTCTTGCACAAGATCGATTTTTAGGCTGTCTAATGTGGTTGCCTCTCCAACGTTTTTCCAGTAACGATGGCTGTAATCTGCTTATCCTGTCGTTAGATAATGTATAAGACTCATCAACTCAAAGCTCAAGAAATGAGTCTTCGCTGAGTTCACTCGTGCAACTTGCATCGATCATTCTTCTGATGAAATCTGGCTCATCTTCGTTCTCATCCATTCCGAAATTTGCATCTACGAAATGAGAATTTGTTGTACCTACCCAACACCAATAGCTGTCTCATTCTCGCAACACCGGGTGCTGTCTCGTTTCGTAAAACCAAGCCAACTGGTCCGGGAATACAATAAACAGCTCACCGTCCAATAAATAAAGGGCACTGCACTCACGCTAAGCGAGGGTGTCCCGCGTGCTCTACAATACTGCTACAGTAAAGGGAGGTTTCTTCTCTGTTCAACTAATCTATAGACTTATGGTCAAGTTCAACAAAGCAGAGAGTCCCCTATCCCCACCTCGGGTGTAACCTTTTTGCGCCTGGTAGGGAGCTCACTTATTTTTAAAAACCAAAAGAAAACAACAAACAAACCCAAAAAAACATTAGAGTAATTTCGTTAAACAGTCGTTTCAGTATCTAAATCGCATTACAATTGCGAGTTTCTTCGTGTGTCAGGCCAGGCATCGATCCATTCATGTCTTCGGAAACGAGTTTGTCCCTTATTGTTCATCCCGTCTGTCTGAGTGCTAAGCTGGGCCAATCACCGGCCACTGATTTGTCCCTCCCGTTCACCCCAGTGTTGTTGAACTGTCTGTGGTGGTGCACGATTTTCCCGACGTAGATTCTTGTGACCAGTCGGAGGAAACAACAGACGCCACGCACTCCGGGGAAATACTTTGCAAATAACTTTACTGTGTCAATCTGTTGTGCTCTTACCGGGGGAGGGGGGAGGAGGAGTGTCGGAGGAGGAGAAGAAGGAGGAAGAGTTGGGAAGGAGGAGGAAATGGAGGGGGGGGGGGACTAGAAGAAGAGGTCGAAGAGGAGAAAAGGAGGAAGAGCAGAAGAAGGGAGAGAAAGAAGAAGAATAAGGAGGAGGAGAAATGAAGGTATTTCGGCTGTAGTTTGTCGCACGTCAACACACTGCATATTTAGTCTCAAGAAGAAGAAGAAGAAGAAGAAGAAGAAGAAGAAGAAGAAGAAGAAGAAGAAGAAGAAGAAGAAGAAGAAGAAGAAGAAGAAGAAGAAGAAGAAGAAGAAGAGGAAGAGGAAGAGGAAGAGGAAGAGGAAGAGGAAGAAGAGGAAGGGGAAGGGGAAGAGGAAGAGGAAGAGGAAGAGGAAGAGGAAGAGGAAGAGGAAGAGGAAGAGGAAGAGGAAGAGGAAGAGGAAGAAGAAGGAGAAGGAGGAAAAGGAGGAGGAGGAAAAGGAGGAGAAGGAGAATCGGAATAGTAAGAAAAATAAAACTATCCAAATGCACGTGCTTGTGCATGAAAGCCCTCCAAGTATACAACCATAAAATATCTATCTATCTATCTATCTATCTATCTATCTATCTATCTATCTATCTATCTATCTATCTATCTATCTATTCCTCAATTCAATCATCTATTTGTCAGTCTGTCTTTATACTTTCGTCCACCCTTCACGCAGTAATAATATCGCTATCCACGCCCGTCATCAGACCTGTCCATCCATATTTATCTAATCTATCGGTCTCCTGGTCGATGTCATTCAATTCGTCTGTCCTCGCTTGTCTTCGAGTCACGACTGTCTATCCAAGTCGTATCTCCCCACCCGACCCCACCCACCCCATTCCCCTTCCCTTCTTTGCTTCCTCTCAATCAGCCCAATACCGTTTGTCAATTTGTTCTTCCCCTCTAATAACATTTATTAACCGTCTGTCTCTTCCTGCGTACGCCACAGACCCCATCAACGTTCCCAATTTCCTTTCGACGTGGCCGTAAAACGATACCTCTATGGTTACGTCGCTTTCTGCGTTCATCTTAAGAGAGCTCTTCAGACTTGCAGGCTTTGACCAAACCTCTCTACAGGTCGTCCAAACCCAGATCGAAGTGTCCGAAAGATGGGCTGGATGAGTGATAGTATCAGCGGGTATAGCCTGGAGTAGGCATTGCAATCCCAGTTTGCTGAGGACTCTTGTCTTGAAGCTTGCACGAACTGCCGAAAAGAGAAGAAAACGCGTGTTATGAACCTGAAAAGAATATTTGCATACGAAAAAGGATACGTTCGGGGAAAGGCTTTTATTTATCGATTTAAGACGCTTATTCCTTTATTCTCCTTTCCCCTGTGCGATTTTTTAATATTATTAAATTCATTTTCCGGAGAAGATTTTTTAAAGGTTCTCTTTTCTGCCTGTGCAATTGTATCCATGTTGACACCCTTTTTTTGTTTTATAAATTTGGTTTGTTTTTATGTTTTGTTCTCTGTCTTGCATAGTTTGATTAATTATTTCTAAGAAATATTTTTATCGTAAGATGAATGAGTAATGATGGATTTTCCTCTCGAAAAGGGAAAAATGAAAGGGCATTGACTTGGCGAGAAATGTTGCTGTGCTTTGTCAAGAGTTTGACGGATGTAGAATTAAAACAACGCTTTAGCTATGTTTAAGACGTGGAAGAGGGGCAGGAGATGAGAATTACACAAATGAGAATGAAAGCGAATCCCACAAACATGTACGCACACACACATAACAATATAAGAACGTCTTATAAACAGAAGTGTACACTGATTGTGAAGAAAGAGAGATAGAGAGAAAGAGAGAGAGAGAGAGAGAGAGAGAGAGAGAGAGAGAGAGAGAGGGAGAGATTTTTAAATAACCCCTGAGGCTTAGGTCCATAGCGCAAATCTTATGGAAAATTCGCGTTTGACCGGCCTATCGGATGGAGTCACAAAATGGGTACATACACAGCTTGGCACACACGCCCATAAACAAACAAACAAACAAACAAACAAACAAACAAACAAACAAACAAACAAACAAGCACAGTCACAATAGCACACACACACAAACACACGCACACAAACACACACACGTGTACATATTATATATAATTATATATATAATGTATGATATATTATTGTATATTTCTATTTCTTTGTATTTATTTGTATACGTGTATATATTACAGAGAGGAGAGACAGATAGTTCGATAGCTAGATAAACAGTTGGAGAGAGAGAGAGAGAGAGAGAGAGAGAGAGAGAGAGAGAGAGAGAGAGC
>NW_004797329.1:637831-641651 GCF_000002075.1 Aplysia californica | reverse complement strand
AGAGAGAGAGAGAGAGTTCGCAAAAGACAGTTGCAAATACTATATGAGATGGAAGTTCATAACTGAATACAGGCTGAATATAGGGCTGTTGTTGGGTTGTTTGTTTTTCTGTCTTTTTTTCTTTACTTGTTTGTTAGTTTTATTTTGTTTTGTTTTGTTTTTGGGGTGGGGGAGTAGAAGGGTAGAACAGGACACTTTTACTTTCAATAAATCAGAACAAATACAAATGGAAGTTGGTTAAAGTTATGAAGGCTGTGGCAGAATTATCGTTGCCATTATACAGATTCTGCAAAATCGGACGAATGTGCAACCTTCTTCTCGTAACTCGGTTACACCAAACCTCTCTTTGCCCTTTGGGTCACAAGAATCCTCACTAAGCTGTCTAAAGTATGCACAGAAGCAAGAGACTCACGTCTTACTGTGTCTACTGAGATGCCCTTGGGGTTATCAGTCCAGTCTGCACTCTGCTCCAGTTGTCGCTTTTAGCGCTTCGCCTCGCCGTCAACTCTAGTCACCCTCTGTTCCTCTTTCCCCCGAGGTGTCCATTCTACTGGTGTGCTGTGACGTGAGGTGGGTGACATGTGGTAGACACTTACTACGACTAGCCATCGACTTAAAGATTTTTTTAAGCTCCAAGAACTTGTTTGAAAAGTTCTGAAAATGCTACGAAAATGATTTTAGCAGCTTGGTCGTTCCGCGTGATGGTCTTTTTTTAACCTCTTGTCAGTATTGAAAATAGTCATTTCTGAATTTGGGAGATTTTATTGTAATGAAGATTAGCCAATCCATGCAGAAATTAACTCTTAGAATTGGCATGCAAGGGGGCAAAATGTACTCTCAACATGAATGTACATTTTTGGAGCTATTTAAAGTCTGAATCCACATTTAAAAGGTGGTTTTCGCTTTTCATTGCTGGATTGAAATGCACGCCAAACCAAAAACAGATGAAATAAAAAGCATATTAATTCTATTGAACAATTGAAGAATGGAAAAGGGATACGAGATATTGACAACAGACAGGATAATTGTAGCCGACACATTTTATTCTGGTGCACTGGAGCACACTTTGCTGGGATAATGTATAACTTGTTTGGATGGGCCCGTGTTGTTTATTTTGTCTTGATATCGGGTAGCGTCACAATAAATGCTTGCACGTTTGTCCTCTCTCACTTTCTTTTTTCTCATTTTCTGAAAGGCTAAAACATTAAAAAAGGAGGAGTGGGGGGTGGGGTGGGGTGTCTGAGCAAGTAAGAACAGTGTTTATACAGAAGGGCGAGTGTAGTGAGAAGACGCGTCAGGTAATCCCAAGTTTTGATATTTCGTTTCTTTGGAGGATGGCACAAGTTGTCGGAATCCAAAAGGTCGGGGAGAGAGGTGGGTCAAAATCATCATAATAAAGCAAACATGCTTAGGGAAATACATATTATATGAAGATCCATACGTTTTGGTAGGGAAATATAATGCTGGCAATAAGTGTGTGGTAGTTGTAAATAACAATTCTACACGAATCTGTCAGACAGTGTTGACAGTACGTGTGTATAATCAGTTGCTCTACGCATGTACATACTTATTATGTGTCTTAATGCGTATCGTCCAGGAAACTCCGATGTTCTCATGTTTGATGTTTTCATTTTCTGGCGGCATTTGTGTTTGTGATGCGGAAGTGTTTATACTTTTATGTGCGTGTTTGCTTGTGTTTGTGTGCTTGTGTTTATCGATGCGTGTGGTCCATGAGAGTGCATGAATGCACGCGCAAAATTTACCCATGTTGTTAGGACGTGTGGTAGAAATAAATTAAAATAGGAAGAAGACTTCATGAGGAAAAACATGATATGTATTGACAGTCTGTTCCCTTAAATCTGCCACTGTGGCCTAGACTAGTAGGTTACAAACTTGATGTTCTTCTCAGAAGTCTAGACATCAACTGCACTTGAACTACAGAAATAAATACTTTGAGGAAAATGAATACTTTCAAGTCGAAATTTTTTTAAAAACCAGTTTGGTGTAGGACTTTTAACTTCCAAGGCTAACGTACTCGGTGGCCTTTTGTTTTGGCTCCTAGACTCGCAACCGTGAGGTCGTGGGTTCGAATCCCGTCAGCGGCCTATGTTGTATCTTTGGGAAATGCACTATACACGAATTTTCCTCTCTTCACCCAGGTGGGAATGGGTACCTAGCTATACACAGTGAAAGATCTTGTCAGTTTGTTAGTGTCTGAGCGCTCAAGCTGAGAATGTTTCCGAGAGTTCTATGTTCTGCTGGGGTAATAATATAGTGTAAAGCGCATAGAACTTGCTGACGAGCGGAGACATGCACTATACAAATGCTATGTTTTATTATTACTCGAACTTTAGAGCTGATCAGTTACTCTTTTGGCAAACATATTTCAACAACACCACAACAACAACACGAACACATATTGACAACACAAAAACACACACACTCACACACATACATACACATCCACACATCCACACACACTCACACACACACACACACACACACACACACACACACACACACATACACACACACACACACACACACACACACACACACTCACTCACACTCTCACACATACACACAAACACAAATACACACACTCGCACACACTCACGCGCATAAACACTGAACACATTATACTCACACGCTACACACACACACACACACACACACACACACACACACACACACACACACACACACACATACACACACACACACACACACACACACACGCACGCACACATACTCACCCTCTCACTTTTATACGCACATACCCATACTGGTTTCGCCCTTACATAGTCACAAACACATTCTGCAGCTCAATGAAAGACAAAGCCTCTATGGAATGCCATCTATTAGCTCAAAGGATGTAAGAGAAAAAAGTAATAACGCATAGTATTCATACCAGACTATTTTACGCATATTATAAGCAATGGCTCATAATATTCACATACGTACTAATGTAAAATATTCCGATGTAGTCAACTACCAGTTGGCATTTACTGTATCTATTTTACCATGCACGAGATAGGATAAGAGTAATGTTAAGAAAATGAATAAACAAAAATCGAAAAACCTAATAAAATACACAAACAAATACATGAAGAACAGATTATACTAGACTTCCCCCCTCCCCCAAACAAAAAAGATGGAATGAAATAAAATAATCACCTTCCCGGTTCCACCTTCCCATACTGCTCGTCTCGTTTACTTGTCGAAGCAAGCACACAAATACAAGGATTAGAATAATATAAAAAAGGGGGGAGACGGGAGATAATTACGATCATTGGAAGTAGAACAAAAGTCATAGAGAATTAGTTTATTGTTGTTGTGCGCCGACCTTTTCCTCGTGATCGATGTAGAAGCAAATAAGTCTGGAGGGGGACAGACACTTTACCTAATGCAAAATTCCAGTTCCCCAGAATCAGCCCGCATTACGAAACAAATACTTTGTAAATTCATAGCGCGTATAGATAAAGAGATTCTTGGCTTTAATCTGCTACATCGCAGAATTTCAAATGCGGTATTGTCTGCGATTTAATGAAATAACCAAATCAAAAAGCAAACGTCATCAATATTTAAATACCACATTCATTTATTTTTGAAAAGGCATAATTTATTTGCTGAAATTCTTATTTACAGGACGCGAGCATGATATCACATCTTTTCATAACAAGAACAGCAGACAAAGAAGGGTTCGGATAGGCATTTATGTAACTGGATAGAAAGCGAATTATGCCTACAATAAATGTCAATATAAAATAAAACAACAACAGTGTTTCAATTTAATATCTTAAAAGGAACTCTGGATAAT
>NW_004797329.1:622052-631139 GCF_000002075.1 Aplysia californica | reverse complement strand
CACTCACTCACTCACTCACTCACTCACTCACTCACTCACTCACTCACTCACTCACTCACTCACTCAATCACTCACCCAATCACTCACTCACCCACTCACTCGCTCACTCACTCACCCAATCACACACTCACTCACTCACTCACTTACATGTACTCACCAACCCACTCACTGAAACATTTACTCACCCACTCCTTTACCATTCCACTCTCCTACTCAAAAAATGAAACCACACGTGTTCAACAAACACACATTAATTTGACAATCTTTTTTCTTATTCTTGACCCCAACTTCGCTTCTGTGGCCTAGTGATTAGGCTCTCAAACTCGCAACCGTAAAGTCGTGGGTTCGAATCCCGTCAGGCACCCGACTTTGTGTCCTTGGGAAAGGCACTTTTCCTCACTTTACCCAAGTGAGAATGGGTACCTAGCTACAGACAGTGAAAGATCTTGTCAGTGTGATAATGTGATAGTATTTGAGCGCTTAATCAACTGCTTGCACTGTATACTTCCCGGGAAGCTGAAAATATTTCTGAGTTTTCTATGGTTTGCTGGGGTAATAAAGTAGTGTAAAGCGCATAGAGCTTGCTGTAGAGTGGAGTCATGCGCTATACAAATGCTATTAATTATTTATTATTATTAGTTAAGATCTACAACCGATATTAAGGCAACAAATCAAGTCAATAGAAAAAAGGATAAAAGCAAAAAGGAGAGGGGTGGGGGCAGGGGTGCAGAGTGTGCACGTGGTTGGAAAAGGGGATGGGGAGGGGGCTAGTTGAAAGCGTTCGAAATACACTCCATCTAGCCTTCTCATTTTCTTCCTTAGATACCCCATAAACAGTTTCAATAGCTTTAAAATATTAATGAACAAAGTTGGCAAGAAAAAAAAGGGGTAAAAATCCTAAGACCGAAAACACCCCCAACAGCTTTTCTGATGTCCAGATAGCGACATGGCGATGTGATAGATATTTATGTCTTCAGGGATGATAGGAACGATCGTTGGCCATGAATCTCACAGGAAAAGACGTATTAATAGCAGCACAAGACTGCATCGAGCTGAGAGCTCTTCAGTTGTAGGAGAAGGAAATACGGCACCTTTTTGCACGCTAGGTTGTGAATATTAGAGAGCGGGTGCTATGAGCATGCGTAGAGCAGATTGCTGATCGAACGGCTATGTTATGATCACGCGCAGCATTATTCCTCTTTCCGTGTTTCCCCTGTGATTTTAATTTCTTCTTCATTCCAGGCACATGAGCCATTTTTGGTAGAGCGCACTTTTTGAAAATTGCTTTCACCGGCATTTCAATTTGTTCATATGGATGGAGTGAGATTGATGGGAGTGTTATGAACATGGGCCGATGCTCTTAGTGTCAACGGTGATAAAGAGACAATTGAATCGTGGAATTTGAAATGAAATCGAGGTATTCTTTTCGAGACTACTTTCATCTGAATACTTAGTCTTGTCTTGTATTTCTTATCTACCAATGTGTTTATTTTTCTGTCTGCCTTTCGATTTTCTTTCCGTCCACTTTTCAAAATCCCCCCCCCCCTACCCCAGCCTCCTCTGTGCTCCTCTTTCCCTTACGCCTGTTTACTGCCACTACTGACTCCTTTTAATACTGTCTTTCAACCACACCTCTGATCGAACACTTCGCCTTCTCGGATAAGAGCGAAAACATCTCGGAGGTCCCATGTGCGAGCTGATCCCTTGGTGGTCCTGAAATCGATAAGAGTAAGCCCGGGGCAAAATTCAAAATTAATTCCTACCAAAACCGAAGATGCTCTAGGCAGTATAATACCATAAAGTGTACCTTCGACATTGGAAATGTTGCTGCCTGAAGGCAAGGGGCCCTACTAGGTAGGAAAAACGTTCACATGCGTAAAAATTAGTCGCACTGCTGATTGATCTGGCTGGGGAACGAAAAGAAGAAGAGTAGGAAGGGTCCGTCAATTTGCCTGTCTTTTTACCTCAAAGCATTTACTTTATACGCATGGCTTTTCCTCTACTGTCGGTCTTTCTATCGGCCTGTCAACCTACATACCATTATCTTTCTGTTTATATCCTTATCAGTCTAGGTGTATGCTTGTATACGCGTCTTCTCTCAATGTTAAGTCTTTGTCTGCCTCTTTGTGCGTCGTCTGAATTCATAACATTCTGCACTGGTGTCTGTGTCAGTACGTGCTAATGTTAACCTTAACATGGTTCCTCCGTCAGTCATTTCTGTTTCTCTCCGCACTCTGATGAGTTCCTTCATGATAGCCTGTTCTTACTGGATCCACATAATTTGTACTGCGCTTCAGGCAGGGCGTGATCGCGGTCCGCCATCTTGGTCCGCCATCTCGGTTGTTTGTTTAGTTGTTTGTTGGAAACGAGGAATAGTGTGGGAAGCTTTGAACCTCACACATTATCCAATACATCGTGCCCGGACTACCGACCACAACAATGGAGAGTCTTGCTCCTACAGACAGCCCCAATGGTTTGTCATTACCACGAAATACGTACTCAATGCGTCGTGTTTGCCTGCTCTTGTTGGGCACTCTTTAGAGCAAACAAAAAAGAAGCGATCTTCGAACTGATACACTGACGTAATGGTGTACTTGTAGAAAGGAAAGGGATTTTTTTAGAAGCGATTTTATAGACGAAGCTCGCTATCTGGATGCTCTGGGTTTCACTTGGGTGTACTGTTTTTTTCGCACCAGTGGTCTATACCAAGCTTACGACGAAGAAATATCTCTTGAAAACTTTTGGAGCCAAGAAGCTTCAATAGCGGAACTGTGATGCCAGCAACCAAGTTTCAATTCTCCGAAGAAACGTTTCTAAAACAGAATGTTACGATGTCTTTAAAACCTCTTTCCCAACCCCCACCCTACCTCTGAGACTTTTGGATGCGGTTCTTAATTTGTAGACCCTTTTCCCATATTGTTTTGTGCTGCAAAGGGTAAAAATTATTCAGACAAGCCCAGCCCGGTATTGAGAATTAAAACAACAGAATGATAGGAATGTCTGTTGCCTCAAGTTATTGGCTTGTTTCTGTTAGATAAATCCACAGACAATGTGGTTTCATTTGCAATCAGGGCAGTATCCTTTCTTATTCGGTCGCCAGACCAAACCGTTAAACGTGTCATTTCCCCACAACGCTGTCCTTTCGGAAACGTGGTTTATTTGTAGACATCTAATAAAGCTTAGATTGTTTTAGTTTGGACGTAAGATCGCAATTAAAGAGGAACGAAGAAAGTGTGTCAGAACAACAGCGTGGAGAAAGCGTTACACAGAAAATCATTTTGGCACCAGTCACGTTTGTGAGTTTTGGCAAGTCAGGAAAAGCTGAAGTTGGTAATCAGTAGCTTCTGCTGGGCGTGGAATGAGACATAGTGTTCAGAGGATGCGAGGGCTCGCAAGTGAATGCACAGATGAATGAGGGGAAACAGGAGGAGTAATGAGGGGTACATATCAATTAATCCCGTCGTCCCAGCAGGCTGCGATTCCAGCATTGATCCAACTCGAATCTCCCCGCAGGCTACTTCTAGTGTGTTTGTGCAACACACGGCGAGAAAGACGCCACCACAGTTGGCCACAGGAGATGTTTGATAGCAGTGTGAGGAATGAATAGGGGAAAAAGTAAAAATCTAAAAACAGTAAAAAGGTGTGGATGTGGTACAAGGGTAAACGTACTAGACAAAAGCCGCGGGGTGTTTGGCGGGGAGTGAGAGAAAAGTAAATTGTACCACAACAGTCGGACAGATATAACCTTGCTGCTCCTGTACTGGAGTAAAGAAAACAAGTCAGACATTGAGAACTCCAAGTAGGACTCACTTTTGCTGGCAACGGAGTTTCTCTCAAGACAGAGGAAAACGAGGTGAAGGTAGAACGAGAAAAAAAAATGCGGGCTCAATGACGTAATCAATACGTGTTGTGCTTTTTTTCACTGATGCGGAGTGCTCAGTTCACCTAATGGCTTGCCCTTCCGTCATAACATTCCACTACAGACTTCTGCCGTTTTCTCTCTTTTTAAAACAAAAATCGATCTGTTGGAGGTATACTATACTGACAACAATAATGGGAACCTAGTCTGCAGAACAATTTTTCAGCCGAAGATCTATCATGAACTTGTGAATGTTTCGTCTTTGTTGCCATACTAAAGGTTGTTGGGGTCGAGGCTCCGAAAATCGAAACGGAACATAATGGCAGTTTTTGGTTGCACAAGTAGTTGAATCTGCTGAGACACGCAGTTTTGTTCGTTGACAAAGCCTGGTGGGTGGTTGGAGGGTTCTTTATTTTTCCCTCTGTTGTTTCTGTTTGTCTTACTTTTTTTTCTCAGCACTGAATGACGATTATTGTGTCGATGTGCTTCTCTGCACTCAAACAAAACAACTAGACAAAGCCTGATCATAGAACTCATTGCTCTTTATGAGTGGAATATGCTGACAGCCTTGTACCAGACATTCGTATACCATGACATGACAAGTTAATTTTGCAAGAGAACGAACGAGAGAACGAGCGAAAAATATTCCGAACATTGATAAAGTCTTTAATCAGAAGAAACTTCAGACATTGTATCATGTCTTCCTCATTGTTAGTAACATTAGTCATTTGATAAGACTGATTGCAAAGAGATATCTGCTGTGCCATGAAACAGAAAGATCAATTTCTTTCCAAATTTGGAGTGCGTGTTCCCTTCAACTCCCCCCCCCCCCTTTCCTCTCTCTTCTCTCTCTCTCTCTCATTCACCATCTCTCTCTCTCTCTCTCTCTCTCTCTCTCTCTCTCTCTCTTTCTCTCTCTCTCTCTCTCTCTCTCTCTCTCTCTCTCTCTTTCTCTGTATGTTTGTGTCTCTCTCCATCTGTGTGTCTCTTTGTCTCTTTATCTGTCTCTCTCCCCCTCTCTCTCGCTCTTTCTCTAATCTCTATTTATCCTTGCTCTACCCCATCCCCTCCCTCTCTTTATTATATATATATTTATATGTATATATATATATATATTTATATATATATATATATATATATACTTATATATATATATATATATATATATAATATTTATGTGTGTGTGTGTGTGTGTGTGTGTGTGTGTGTATGTGTGTGTACTCGTGCGTTCGTGAGTGCCAAGGAAAAAAGGGTGAGGTGGGGGGGGGGGGTTGTGTTTGTTGTCCTTTCTCTATGTCTCTGATTTGTCGGATCTCTGTTCAGTTAGACCTCGAATTTCGTTGCGTGGAAGGATACCCTCACGCTCACCCAACACCCAACTGATGATAGACCTCACAAAAGGCTTTTTGTCTTTCGATACGAACGAAGCACAGTGAACATAGACACACCTGAACGCTTCGAACACCCCCCGTCTCCTCTTCCGCCGATGATACGAAAAACATCATGTTAGACTGCTGTTCTTCAGAAGAGCGCGTGACCTACAGGCTTGGGAAAGCTTTCGCGTCGTGCTTTATGACGACAGTTCGTGCCGAAGGTCACCGGATACCGAACATAACGTACCCTGAGACCCCGGCCATCTGGTTTCAGCTCACCTAAAAAATGTCTCCTTTTTGTTACTCGTGACCGACATCAAGAGGTGATGTCTTTACCTGGCCTTGGGTTCGTTTCGTTTTTGTTTTTGTTTTTTAGGTGACTGACATGATTAGAATTTTGTTGTTGTTTGTGTGTGTGTATGTGTATTTACGTGTGTGTGCGTGTGTGTGGATTGTTGTTGTTGTTGATGTTGTAAGTTTTTTTTTCTTAATTAAGTTACTAAAACGATAAGTATCCAGGTTGGGTTTTTAGGAGAGTTCATTGGGGGGTTTTTTCCTCCTCTTTGCTCCTTAAATATTGCAGACCTACGTTACCATTGATTTTGCTTCACCTGGCAGGGTTGAATGAACACTGCTCTGGCTGCAACAATAGCTTAAGAAATCGAATCAAGAAAGTTAAAAAATGGATTCACACCCAGACGAACATAAAAAACTCAGTTCATCATCGTTGCACGTTTGGAGAATATATTGCTCTCAAAATGTACACATCCACCCCCTCTCCCCCTCTCCCTCATCCTCTATTTCGAACGTGCCTGAGCGTGTGCACAGATCCGGGGTCAGGGTGTAGTTGATGCTTGGTGTTACAGAAATGGGAAACAGATGGCTGTGATCGTCCATTTTTCGCGAAGACATGTGGGGGGGAGGGACGTCACGATTTACTTTTACTCAAACCATTTGCACCGAGCTTCCGAAACGGTTGCGAGATTGTAGTGTTTTTCATTTTGCCTCACACGAATAGCCAATTTCAAAGGTAGACTAGGGAATGCCCCCCGTTGTGGGTGGTGATTAGTAAGGGTGATGGACTGGTGGCTTCTGTCCTTTGCTAGACCAAATGGTCGGTTTGTCTACAAATAGTAGGAGAGGACAGCGAGACGGGAGACACAGTAAATATTGAGAAAATAAACCCCACTGGTATTAATTTTGAGGACTGTTTAAATGTAGTAGGCCTACTGTAATTTTTAGGAGGCGCCATGTGTAGCAATACCAGAAAACCAAGCGCTTGTCCGAAAATAACTTTCCCAAATAAAACAACAATTGAATCTGTACTTTTTGCAAGCTATCAGACTTCAGATTATCAAAATGTCTACATTTTTTCTCCTGGATGTGTATATATGCGCGCGCGCGCGCGCGCGCGTGTGTGTGTGTGTGTGTGTGTGTGTGTGTGTGTGTGTGTGTGTGTGTGTGCTTGTGTGTGCGTTTATGTGTGTGTGTGTGTGTGTATGTATTTTGAAAGAGGGGGCAGGGAAGGGGGTGTATTAATATTATAGACAAGACTGCACCCATGAAAGAGGAAACAAAAATTGGAAGCAAAGCTTCTGGAGCTTTTCATTATGTACTACTTTATGCGCTTACTTTTCATCTCCTGTTTCTGTTGAGCTGTAGGTTGTTAGCGGGTGCTCTGGTGTGGTTTGCTCCTTCTTTCAAAAGTTATTTCCTACCAAACATCTATCGTCCTTGTCTCCCCTTCTCTTTTATGTTTGTTACTCTCTTGTAACACCTCTAATCTTCTGGCGCTCATATGACCTAATGCAGTTGCGAGCGCCGTAAAACCTCAACTAAAACTGAAGTAGCTGTTGAGCTAAGTGGAAAATGCTGTTTTCTACGGTGGGAAACTCTGAAGCTCTTTGAATTGAGCTGTTGTGATTTCTCTCGGTTCCATTGACTTCCTTCATCCACCTTTTGCGTTGCCTACCCTTTCCTTTGTAAACTCAGCACTGATGATAAAGGCTCTCGAAACTGGCTAACAAGGCGACATCTGTCACTGATAATCTTTGTTTTTCAATGTAATGCAGGCAGGATTCAGTGTTAACGGTTGTTCCTACATCTTTATTTCTCATCATGTCTCTTTTTGTGATTTTTAAGATTTTACGGAGATGTATTATCTGGCATGCAGCTCCTTTGCTGTCATAGCTTTTGATTTAAGTCCGCGTGTGGCTTTAGCAGGATGATGCTGGTTTCATTATGTAAGAAACAAACAAAAATGCACTGGCAATAATTACCCCAACTTTTTTTTCTTTTCCATTTCCCTTTCCTCTGTCCATTCTATTTCTAAACAGTAGCCTATTAATACTCTGGTAAAATGATTTCAGTTCTAATCTCCTGTTACCGGTAAAATAGATGGGTTAATGAGTGTACACGTTACATAGTATTGTGTACAGGGGGAGAGAGAGGGTAAGAAAATTATCCTAATTATCACACCGGAATACAACTTTTTCAGGAAACCTTTTGGAAGAAAAGATATTGAAAATTGGTTTCCCTTTCCTTACTCACTTTCTTTCTTTTTTTTCTTCTTTACAATGGTTCGAAATCGATTATATTTTTGTTACCGTAATTTTGATCTGCACGAGACTTATCCTTGTTTTTTTCAGGTCCCCACACTTTCTTTCTTTCTTTCTTTCTCTCTTTCTTTCTTTCTTTCTTTGTTTCCCTTTCCCTTTCTTTTTCTTTCATTCTTTCTTTCTCTCCTTTATCCTTTTCGTTTTCTCCCTCCCTCCCTCCATCCCCCCCTTCTTTTCTTCCTTTCTTTCTTTTTCTCTCACCCTGTTTCTGTTTTTCTATCAGCGCTATTTATCCCTTTATCCATTTTTATCGTTTGCTGGCATGTCTCTTTTTGTCCTACATGACGAGCACTGGACACAAGTAGTCATTAAGAAGAAGCTCTGTCCTTGTGGCGTTGCTGGAGATGGAGCTAAAATCTTCGAGAAAAAGAAGTTAGATTGCAATGTTTAACCCTAATAGGCCTCTGAACTCAATTTTCGCCTCTGCACATTAACGTAGCTTGTCATCAGCTTCTATGACATAGCGACAGGCTTACGCTTTTATGTGAAGGGCATCACGGGGCTAATAGGATGGAATCTTGTGTTCGAATATTATGTTCGATTATAAAATTCGACTGCAGTGCTCGGATCTCCTGAAGATCGTGATGTAAAACACAATACTCAGTGTAAAATTATGCTAAATGCAACGAAGAGTTCACTTCGGCCATCTCCCCTTCACCCCTAACAAAATGAAAGAAAAATTATTCTAAATTACAAGAAAATCCCTTCACTGCTAACCACAGGCGTACGGATGAAAATCAGATAGCTGGTTTAGAGCAGTAAATGATTTATTTTGTTCCAATTTTTTCCGTGTGTTTTTTCTTCTGGTTGTGGTATAATGTTTAGAAGTACTGCACCATATTACAATATTACATTGTTTCTCGTTTGATCCCTTTCTTCGTCTGCCTTTAATGTGTTTCTTTTTTCCAATGATTTCCTCAATTGTTGTAAGCCCTGCTTCTTCACAAGCTTAATTCTAAGTGTGAACCTTGCAAGATAGATACCACACACACACACTTGCACACACACACACGCACACACATACAGGGGGCTCTCGTGGCCTAGAGGTTAAGGCGTTGGCCTCTCATTCAAAGGTCCCGGGTTCGAATCCGGGTAGCGACCAAAAAATTTTCTTCTCTAAAATTGTCTCCTTTCACCTCTTTTCCTGCTCTCTAGCAATGTTCTGTTGTCTGCTTTCATTTCCACTTCCTGTCCCCACCCCCTCACCTCCTTTGCCCCCTCCTCTGGGCTCCTGACT